>NC_060123.1:768315095-768915095 GCF_021461395.2 Schistocerca americana
TGTCCCATCGTCATTAGGAGGCCCTAAACGTTACAATTAACTATCATTTTTGCGTCGGATTCGATGATCTAAACTCACAGGAGAACGACCATAAGGTGCCCGAGGCAGCAACAGACCCTTGGAGACAAGTCGGCTGGAGGCCGATGTATTGAATCTCGACGGAATTTGAGTGTTCCGTCGTCATTACAAGGCCCTGAACGTTACAATTAACTATCATATTTGCGTCGGATTCGAAAATCTAGACTCACAGGAGAACGACCATGTGGTGCCCGAGGCAGCAACAGACCCTTGGAGAAAAGTCGGCTGGAGGCCGATGTATTGAATCTCGACGCAATTTGAGTGTTCCGTCGTCATTACAAGCCCCTGTACGTTACAATTAACTATCATTTTTGCGTCGGATTCGAAAATCTAGACTCACAGGAGAACGACCATAAGGTGCCCGAGGCAGCAATAGACCCTTGGAGACAAGTCGGCAGGAGGTCGATGTATTGGATCGCGACGCAATTTGAGTGTTCCATCGTCATTAGGAGGCCCTGAATGTTACAATTAACTATCAGTTTTTCGTCGGATTCGAAAATCTAGACTCACAGCAGACGGACCATTTGGTGCCCGAGGCAGCAATATCCCCTTGGAGACAAATCGGCTGGAGGACGATGTATTGAATCTCGACGCAATTTGAGTCTTCTATCGTCATTAGGAGGCCCTGAACGTTACAATTAACTATCATTTTTGCGTCGGATTCGATGATCTAAACTCACAGGAGAACGACCATAAGGTGCCCGAGGCAGCAACAGACCCTTGGAGACAAGTCGGCTGGAGGCCGATGTATTGAATCTCGAAGCAATTTGAGTGTTCCATCGGCATTAGGAGGCTCTGAACGTTACAGTTAACTATCATTTTAGTGTTGCATTCGAAAATCTACTAACAGGAGAAGGATCATATGGTGCACGAGACTGCAATAACCCCTTGGATACAAGTCGGCTGGAGGCCGATGTATTGAATCTCGACGCAATTTGAGTTTTCCATCGTCATTAGGAGGCCCTAAACCTTACAATTAGCTATCAGTTTCGCGTCGGATTCGAAAATCTACTCACAGGAGAAGTTCATACGGTGCTCGAGGCAGCAATATACCCCTTGGAGACAAATCGACTGGAGGCCGATGTATTGAATATCGACGCAATTTGAGGGTTCCATCGTCATTAGGTCGCCCTGAACGTTACAATTAACTATCATTTTTGCGTCGGATTCGATAATCTAAACTCACAGGAGAACGACCATAAGGTGCCCGAGGCAGCATTAGACCCTTGGAGACAAGTCGGCTGGAGGCCAATGTATTGAATCTCGACGCAATTTGAGTGTACCATCGTCATTACAAGGCCCTGAACGTTACAATTAACTATCATTTTTGCGTCGGGTTCGAAAATCTAGACTCACATGAGAACGACCATAAGGTGCCCGAGGCAGCAACAGACCCTTGGAGACAACTCGGCTGGAGGACGATGTATTGAATCTCGACGCATTTTGAGTGTTCCATCGTCATTACAAGGCCCTGAACATTACAATTAACTATCATTTTTGCGTCGGATTCGATAATCTAAACTCACAGGAGAACGAACATAAGGTGCCCGAGGCAGCAATAGACCCTTGGAGACAAGTCGGCTGGAAACCGATGTATTGATTCTTGACGCAATTCGAGTGTTCCATCGTCATTAGGAGGCCCTGAACGTTACAATTAACAATCATTTTAGCGTCGGATTCGAAAATCTACTCACAGGAGAAGTTCATACGGTGCTCGAGACAGAAATATCTCCTTGGAGACAAGTCCGCTGGCGGCCGATGTAATGAATCTCAACGCAATTTGAGTGTTCCATCGTCATTAGGAGGCCCTCAACCTTACAATTAACTATCAGTTTCGCGTCGGATTCGAAAATCTAAACTCACAGGAGAACGACCATAAGGTGCCCGAGGCAGCAATAGACCCTTGGAGACAAGTCGGCTGGAGGTCGATGTATTGGATCGCGACGCAATTTGAGTGTTCCATCGTCATTAGGAGCCCCTGAACGTTACAATTAACTATCAGTTTTTCGTCGGATTCGAAAATCTAGACTCACAGCAGAGGGACCATTTGGTGCCCGAGGCAGCAATTTCTCCTTGGAGACAAATCGGCTGGAAGACGATGTATTGAATCTCGACGCAATTTGAGTCTTCTATCGTCATTAGGAGGCCCTGAACGTTACTATTCACTATCATTTTTGCGTCGGATTCGAAAATCTAGACTCACAGGAGAAGGATCATATGGTGCCCGAGACAGCAATATGCCCTTGGAGACAAGTCGGCTGGAGGCCGATGTATTGAGTCTCGACGCAATTTGAGTGTTCCATCGGCATTAGGAGGCCCTGAACGTTACAATTAACTATCATTTTTGCGTCGGATTCGATAATCTAAACTCACAGGAGAACGAACATAAGGTGCCCGAGGCAGCAACAGACCCTTGGAGACAAGTCGGCTGGAGGCCGATGTATTGAATCTCGACGCAATTTGAGTGTACCATCGTCATTAGAAGGCCCTGAACGTTACAATTAACTATCATTTTTGCGTCGGATTCGAAAATCTAAACTCACAGGAGAACGACCATAAGGTGCCCGAGGCAGCATTAGACCCTTGGAGACAAGTCGGCTGGAGGACGATGTATTGAATCTCGACGCAATTTGAGTGTCCCATCGTCATTAGGAGGCCCTAAACGTTACAATTAACTATCATTTTTGCGACGGATTCGAAAATCTAGACTCACAGGAGAACGACCATAAGGTGCCCGAGGCAGCAATAGACCCTTGGAGACAAGTCGGCTGGAGGTCGATGTATTGGATCGCGACGCAATTTGAGTGTTCCATCGTCATTAGGAGGCCCTGAATGTTACAATTAACTATCAGTTTTTCGTCGGATTCGAAAATCTAGACTCACAGCAGACGGACCATTTGGTGCCCGAGGCAGCAATATCTCCTTGGAGACAAATCGGCTGGAGGCCGATGTATTGAATCTCGACGCAATTTGAGTCTTCTATCGTCATTAGGAGGCCCTGAACGTTACTATTCACTATCATTTTTGCGTCGGATTCGAAAATCTAGACTCACAGGAGAAGGATCATATGGTGCCCGAGACAGCAATATCCCCTTGGAGACAAGTCGGCTGGAGGCCGATGTATTGAGTCTCGACGCAATTTGAGTGTTCCATCGGCATTAGGAGGCCCTGAACGTTACAATTAACTATCATTTTTGCGTCGGATTCGATAATTTAAACTCACAGGAGAACGAACATAAGGTGCCCGAGGCAGCAACAGACCCTTGGAGACAAGTCGGCTGGAGGCCGATGTATTGAATCTCGACTCAATTTGAGTGTTCCATCGGCATTAGGAGGCCCTGAACGTTACAATTAACGATCATTTTTGCGTCGGATTCGATAATCTAAACTCACAGGAGAACGACCATAAGGTGCCCGCGACAGCAATATCCCCTTGGAGACAAGTCCGCTGGAGGCCGATGTATTGAATCTCGACGCAATTTGAGTGTTCCATCGTCATTAGAAGGCCCTCAACGTTACAATTAACTATCATTTTTGCGTCGGATTCGATAATCTAAACTCAAAGGAGAACGACCATAAGGTGCCCGAGGCAGCAATAGACCCTTGGAGACAAGTCGGCTGGAGGCCGGTGTATTGAATCTCGACGCAATTTGAGTGTTCCATCGGCATTAGGAGGCCCTGAACGTTACAGTTAACTATCATTTTTGCGTCGGATTCGAAAATCTAGACTCACAGGAGAACGACCACAAGGTGCCCGAGGCAGCAATAGACCCTTGGAGACAAGTCGGCTGAAGGAAGATGTATTGAATCTCGACGCAATTGGAGAGTTCCATCGTCATTAGGAGGCCCTGAACGTTACTATTAACTATCATATTTGCGTCGGATTCGAAAATCTAGACTCACAGGAGAACGACCATAAGGTGCCCGAGGCAGGAATAGGCCCTTGGAGACAAGTCGGCTGGAAACCGATGTATTGATTCTTGACGCAATTTGAGTGTTCCATCGTCATTAGGAGGCCCTGAACGTTACAATTCACTATCATTTTTGCGTCGGATTCGAATATCTAGACTCACAGGAGAAGGACCATGTGGTGCCCGAGGCAGCAACAGACCCTTGGAGAAAAGTCGGCTGGAGGCCGATGTATTGAATCTCGACGCAATTTGAGTGTTCCGTCGTCATTACAAGGCCCTGAACGTTAAAATTAACTATCATTTTTGTGTCGGATTCGAAAATCTAGACTCACAGGAGAACCACCATAAGGTGCCCGAGGCAGCAATAGACCCTTGGAGACAAGTCGGTAGGAGGTCGATGTATTGGACCGCGACGCAATTTGAGTGTTCCATCGTCATTAGGAGGCCCTGAATGTTACAATTAACTATCAGTTTTTCGTCGGATTCGAAAATCTAGACTCACAGCAGACGGACCATATGGTGCCCGAGGCAGCAATATCCCCTTGGAGACAAATCGGCTGGAGGACGATGTATTGAATCTCGACGCAATTTGAGTCTTCTATCGTCATTAGGAGGCCCTGAACGTTACTATTCACTATCATTTTTGCGTCGGATTCGAAAATCTAGACTCACAGGAGGAGGATCATATGGTGCCCGAGACAGCAATATCCCCTTGGAGACAAGTCGGCTGGAGGCCGATGTATTGATTCTCGACGCAATTTGAGTGTTCCATCGGTATTAGGAGGCCCTGAACGTTACAATTAACTATCATTTTTGCGTCGGATTCGATAATCTAAACTCACAGGAGAACGACCATAAGGTGCCCGAGGCAGCAACATACCCTTGGAGACAAGTCGGCTGGAGGCCGATGTATTGAATCTCGACGCAATTTGAGTGTTCCATCGTCATTAGGAGGCCCTGAACGTTACAATTCACTATCATTTTTGCGTCGGATTCGAATATCTAGACTCACAGGAGAACGACCATAAGGTGCCCGAGGCAGCAATAGACCCTTGGAGACAAGTCGGCTGGAAACCGATGTATTGATTCTTGACACAATTTGAGTGTTCCATCGTCATTAGAAGGCCCTGAACGTTACAATTAACTATCATTTTTGAGTCGGATTCGAAAATCTAGACTCACAGGAGAGCGATCATAAGGTGCCCGAGGCAGCAATAGACCCTTGGAGACAAGTCGGCTGGAGGACGATGCATTGAATCTCGACGCAATTTGAGAGTTCCATCGTCATTAGGAGGCCCTGAACGTTACAATTAAGTATCATTTTTGCGTCGGATTCGAAAATCTAGACTCACAGGAGAACGACCATAAGGTGCCCGAGGCAGCAATAGACCCTTGGAGAAAAGTCGGCTGGAAACCGATGTATTGATTCTTGACGCAATTTGAGTTTTCCATCGTCATTAGGAGGCCCTGAACGTTACAATTCACTATCATTTTTGCGTCGGATTCGAAAATCTAGACTTACAAGAGAACGACCATAAGGTGCCTGAGGCAGCAATATCCCCTTGGAGACAAATCGGCTGGAGGCCGATGTATTGAATCTCGACGCAATTTGAGTGTTCCATCGGCATTAGGAGGCCCTGAACGTTACAGTTAACTGTCATTTTTGCGTCGGATTCGATAATCTAAACTCACAGGAGAACGACCATAAGGTGCCTGAGGCAGCGACAGACCCTTGGAGACAAGTCGGCTGGAGGACGATGTATTGAATCTCGACGCAAATTGAGTGTCCCATCGTCATTAGGAGGCCCTAAACGTTACAATTAACTTACATTATTGCGGCGGAGTCGATAATCTAAACTCACAGAAGAACGACCATAAGGTGCCCGAGGCAGCAACAGACCCTTGGAGACTAGTCGGCTGGAGGCCGATGTATTGAATCTCGACGCAATTTGAGTGTTCCATCGGCATTAGGAGGCCCTGAACGTTACAATTAACTATCATTTTTGCGTCGGATTCGATAATCTAAACTCACAGGAGAACGACCATAAGGTGCCTGAGGCAGCAACATCCCCTTGGGGACAAATCGGCTGCAGGACGATGTATTGAATCTCGACGCAATTTGAGTGTTCCATCGGCATTAGGAGGCCCTGAACGTTACAGTTAACTATCATTTTTGCGTCGGATTCGAAAATCTAGACTCACAGGAGAACGACCATAAGGTGCCCGAGGCAGCAATAGACCCTTGGAGACAAGTCGGCTGGAGGACGATGTATTGAATCTCGACGCAATTTGAGTGTCCCATCGTCATTAGGAGGCCCTAAACGTTACAATTAACTATCATTTTTGCGTCGGATTCGATGATCTAAACTCACAGGAGAACGACCATAAGGTGCCCGAGGCAGCAACAGACCATTGGAGACAAGTCGGCTGGAGGCCGATGTATTGAATCTCGACGCAATTTGAGTGTTCCGTCGTCATTACAAGGCCCTGAACGTTACAATTAACTATCATTTTTGCGTCGGATTCGAAAATCTAGACTCACAGGAGAACGACCATAAGGTGCCCGAGGCAGCTATAGACCCTTGGAGACAAGTCGGCTGGAAACCGATGTATTGATTCCTGACGCAATTTGAGTGTTCCATCGTCATTAGGAGGCCCTGAACGTTACAATTCACTATCATTTTTGCGTCGGATTCGAATATCTAGACTCACAGGAGAAGGACCATGTGGTGCCCGAGGCAGCAACAGACCCTTGGAGACAAGTCGGCTGGAGGCCGATGTATTGAATCTCGACGCAATTTGAGTGTACCATCGTCATTAGAAGGCCCTGAACGTTACAATTAACTATCATTTTTGCGTCGGATTCGAAAATCTAAACTCACAGGAGAACGACCATAAGGTGCCCGAGGCAGCAATAGACCCTTGGAGACAAGTCGGCTGGAGGACGATGTATTGAATCTCGATGCAATTTGAAAGTTCCATCGTCTTTAGGAGGCCCTGAACGTTACAATTAACTATTAATTTTGCGTCGGATTCGAAAATCTAGAATTACAAGAGAACGACCATAAGGTGCCCGAGGCTGCATTAGACCCTTGGAGACAAGTCGGCTGGAGGACGATGTATTGGATCGCGACGCAATTTGAGTGTTCCATCGTCATTAGGAGGCCCTGAATGTTACAATTAACTATCAGTTTTTCGTCGGATTCGAAAATCTAGACTCACAGCAGACGGATCATTTGGTGCCCGAGGCAGCAATATCCCCTTTTGGACAAATCGGCTGGAGGACGATGTATTGAGTCTCGACGCAATTTGAGTGTTCCATCGTCATTAGGAGGCCCTGAACGTTACAATTAACTATCATTTTTGCGTCGGATTCGAAAATCTAGACTCACAGGAGAACGACCATAAGGTGCCCGAGGCAGCAATAGACCCTTCGAGACAAGTCGGCTGGAGGTCGATGTATTGGATCGCGACGCAATTTGAGTGTTCCATCGTCATTAGGAGGCCCTGAATGTTACAATTAACTATGAGTTCTTTGTCGGATTCGAAAATCTAGACTCACAGCAGACGGACCATTTGGTGCCCGAGGCAGCAATATCCCCTTGGAGACAAATCGGCTGGAGGACGATGTATTGAATCTCGACGCAATTTGAGTCTTCTATCGTCATTAGGAGGCCCTGAACGTTACTATTCACTATCATCTTTGCGTCGGATTCGAAGATCTACTGACAGGAGAAGTTCATACGGTGCTCGAGGCAGCAATAGACCCTTGGAGACAAGTCGGCTGGAAACCGATGTATTGATTCTTGACGCAATTGGAGTGTTCCATCGTCATTAGGAGGACCTGAACGTTACAATTAACAATCATTTTAGCGTCAGATTCCAAAATCTACACACAGGAGAAGTTCATACGGTGCTCGAGACAGCAATATCCCATTGAAGACAAGTCCGCTGGAGGCCGATGTATTGAATCTCGACGCAATTTGAGTGTTCCATCGTCATTAGGAGGCCCTGAACCTTACAATTAACTATCATTTTTGCGTCGGATTCAAAAATCTACTCACAGGAGAAGTTCATACGGTGCTCGAGGCAGCAACAGACCCTTGGAGACAAGTCGGCTGGAGGCCGATGTATTGAATCTCGACGCAATTTGAGTGTTCCATCGTCATTACAAGGCCCTGAACGTTACAATTAACTATCAGTTTTGCGTCGGATTCGAAAATCTAGACTCACAGGAGAACGACCATAAGGTGCCCGAGGCAGTAACACACCCTTGGAGACAAGTCGGCTGCAGGCCGATGTATTGAATCTCGACGCAATTTCAGTGTTCCATCGTCATTAGGAGGCCCTAGACGTTACAATTAACTAACATTTTTTCGTCGGATTCGATAATCTAGACTCACAGGAGAACGACCATAAGGTGCCCGAGGCAGCAACAGACCCTTGGAGACAAGTCGGCTGGAGGACGATGTATTGAATCTCGACGCAATTTGAGTGTTCCATCGTCATTAGGAGGCGCTGAACGTTACAATTAACTATCAGTTTCGCGTCGGATTCGAAAATGTAAACTCACAGGAGAAGGATCATATTGTGCCCGAGACAGCAATATCCCCTTGGAGACAAGTCGGCTGGAGGCCGATGTATTGAATCTCCACGCAATTTGAGTCTTCTATCGTCATTAGGAGGCCCTGAACGTTACTATTCACTATCATTTTTGCGTCGGATTCGAAAATCTAGACTCACAGGAGAAGGATCATATGGTGCCCGAGACAGCAATATCCCCTTGGAGACAAGTCGGCTGGGGGCCGATGTATTGAGTCTCGACGCAATTTGAGTGTTCCATCGGCATTAGGAGGCCCTGAACGTTACAATTAACTATCATTTTTGCGTCGGATTCGATAATTTAAACTCACAGGAGAACGAACATAAGGTGCCCGAGGCAGCAACAGACCCTTGGAGACAAGTAGGCTGGAGGCCGATGTATTGAATCTCGACTCAATTTGAGTGTTCCATCGGCATTAGGAGGCCCTGAACGTTACAATTAACGATCATTTTTGCGTCGGATTCGATAATCTAAACTCACAGGAGAACGACCATAAGGTGCCCGCGACAGCATTATCCCCTTGGAGACAAGTCCGCTGGAGGCCGATGTATTGAATCTCGACGCAATTTGAGTGTTCCATCGTCATTAGAAGGCCCTCAACGTTACAATTAACTATCATTTTTGCATCGGATTCGATAATCTAAACTCACAGGAGAACGACCATAAGGTGCCCGAGGCAGCAATAGACCCTTGGAGACAAGTCGGCTGGAGGCCGGTGTATTGAATCTCGACGCAGTTTGAGTGTTCCATCGGCATTAGGAGGCCCTGAACGTTACAGTTAACTATCATTTTTGCGTCGGATTCGAAAATCTAGACTCACAGGAGAACGACCACAAGGTGCCCGAGGCAGCAATAGACCCTTGGAGACAAGTCGGCTGGATACCGATGTATTGATTCTTGACGCAATTTGAGTTTTCCATCGTCATTAGGAGGCCCTGAACGTTACAATTCACTATCATTTTTGCGTCGGGTTCGAAAATCTAGACTTACAAGAGAACGACCATAAGGTGCCCGAGGCAGCATTAGACCCTTGGAGACAAGTCGGCTGGAGGACGATGTATTGAATCTCGACGCAATTTGAGTGTCCCATCGTCATTAGGAGGCCCCAAACGTTACAATTAACTATCATTATTGCGGCGGATTCGATAATCTAAATTCACAAGAGAACGACCATAAGATGCCCGAGGCAGCAACAGACCCATGGAGACAAGTCGGCTGGAGGCCGATGAATTGAATCTCGACGCAATTTGAGTGTTCCATCGGCATTAGGAGGCCCTGAACGTTACAATTAACTATCATTTTTACGTCGGATTCGATAATCTAAACTCACAGGAGAACGACCATAAGGTGCCCGAGACAGCAATAGACCCTAGGAGACAAGTTGGCTGGAGGCCGATGTATTGAATCTCGACGCAATATGAGTGTTCCATCGGCATTAGGAATCCCTGAGCGTTACAGTTAACTATCATTTTTGCGTGGCATTCGAAAATCTAGACTCACAGGAGAACGACCATAAGGTGCCCGAGGCAGCAATAGACCCTTGGAGACAAGTCGGCTGAAGGAAGATGTATTGAATCTCGACGCAATTGGAGAGTTCCATCGTCATTAGGAGGCCCTGAACGTTACTATTAACTATCATATTTGCGTCGGATTCGAAAATCTAGACTCACAGGAGAACGACCATAAGGTGCCCGAGGCAGGAATAGGCCCTTGGAGACAAGTCGGCTGGAAACCGATGTATTGATTCTTGACGCAATTTGAGTGTTCCATCGTCATTAGGAGGACCTGAACGTTACAATTCACTATCATTTTTGCGTCGGATTCGGATATCTAGACTCACAGGAGAAGGACCATGTGGTGCCCGAGGCAGCAACAGACCCTTGGAGAAAAGTCGGCTGGAGGCCGATGTATTGAATCTCGACGCAATTTGAGTGTTCCGTCGTCATTACAAGGCCCTGAACGTTAAAATTAACTATCATTTTTGTGTCGGATTCGAAAATCTAGACGCACAGGAGAACGACCATAAGGTGCCCGAGGCAGCAATAGACCCTTGGAGACAAGTCGGCAGGAGGTCGATGTATTGGATCGCGACGCAATTTGAGTGTTCCATCGTCATTAGGAGGCCCTGAATGTTACAATTAACTATCAGTTTTTCGTCGGATTCGAAAATCTAGACTCACAACAGACGGACCATATGGTGCCCGAGGCAGCAATATCCCCTTGGAGACAAATCGGCTGGAGGACGATGTATTGAATCTCGACGCAATTTGAGTCTTCTATCGTCATTAGGAGGCCCTGAACGTTACTATTCACTATCATTTTTGCGTCGGATTCGAAAATCTAGACTCACAGGAGAAGGATCATATGGTGCCCGAGACAGCAATATCCCCTTGGAGACAAGTCGGCTGGAGGCCGATGTATTGAATCTCGACGCAATTTGAGTGTTCCATCGTCATTAGGAGGCCCTAAACCTTACAATTAACTATCAGTTTCGCGTCGGATTCGAAAATCTACTCACAGGAGAAGTTCATACGGTGCTCGAGGCTGCAATATACCCCTTGGAGACAAATCGACTGGAGGCCGATGTATTGAATATCGACGCAATTTGAGTGTTCCATCGTCATTAGGTCGCCCTGAACGTTACAATTAACTATCATTTTTGCGTCGGATTCGATAATCTAAACTCACAGGAGAACGACCATAAGGTGCCCGAGGCAGCAATAGACCCTTGGAGACAAGTCGGCTGGAGGCCAATGTATTGAATCTCGACGCAATTTGAGTGTTCCATCGTCATTACAAGGCCCTGAACGTTACAATTAACTATCATTTCTGCGTCGGATTCGAAAATCTAGACTCACATGAGAACGACCATAAGGAGCCCAAGGCAGCAGCAGACCCTTGGAGACAAGTCGGCTGGAGGACGATGTATTGAATCTCGACGCAATTTGAGTGTTCCATCGTCATTACAAGGCCCTGAACGATACAATTAACTAACATTTTTGCGTCGGATTCGAAAATCTAGACTCACAGGAGAACGACCATAAGGTGCCCGAGGCAGCAATAGACCCTTGGAGACTAGTCGGCTGGAGGCTGATGTATTGAATCTCGACGCAATTTGAGTGTTCCATCGGCATTAGGAGGTCCTGAACATTACAATTAACTATCATTTTTGCGTCGGATTCGATAATCTAAACTCACAGGAGAACGAACATAAGGTGCCCGAGGCAGCGACAGACCCTTGGAGACAAGTCGGCTGGAGGCCGATGTATTGAATCTCGACGCAATTTGAGTGTTCCATCGTCATTACAAGGCCCTGAACGTTACAATTAACTATCATTTTTGCGTCGGATTCGAAAATCTGGACTCACAGGAGAACGACCATAAGGTGCCCGAGGCAGCAATAGACCCTTGGAGACAAGTCGGCTGGAAACCGATGTATTGATTCTTGACGCAATTTGAGTGTTCCATCGTCATTAGGAGGCCCTGAACGTTACAATTCACTATCATTTTTGCGTCGGATTCGAATATCTAGACTCACAGGAGAACGACCATAAGGTGCCCGAGGCAGCAATAGACCCTTGGAGACAAGTCGGCTGGAAACCGATGTATTGATTCTTGACACAATTTGAGTGTTCCATCGTCATTAGAAGGCCCTGAACGTTACAATTAACTATCATTTTTGCGTCGGATTCGAAAATCTAGACTCACAGGAGAACGATCATAAGGTGCCCGAGGCAGCAATAGACCCTTGGAGACAAGTCGGCTGGAGGACGATGTATTGAATCTCGACGCAATTTGAGAGTTCCATCGTCATTAGGAGGCCCTGAACGTTACAATTAAGTATCATTTTTGCGTCGGATTCGAAAATCTAGACTCACAGGAGAACGACCATAAGGTGCCCGAGGCAGCAATAGACCCTTGGAGACTAGTCGGCTGGAGGCTGATGTATTGAATCTCGACGCAATTTGAGTGTTCCATCGGCATTAGGAGGTCCTGAACATTACAATTAACTATCATTTTTGCGTCGGATTCGATAATCTAAACTCACAGGAGAACGAACATAAGGTGCCCGAGGCAGCAATAGACCCTTGGAGACAAGTCGGCTGGAGGCCGATGTATTGAATCTCGACGCAATTTGAGTGTTCCATCGGCATTAGGAGGCCCCGAACGTTACAGTTAACTGTCATTTTTGCGTCGGATTCGATAATCTAAACTCACAGGAGAACGACCATAAGGTGCCCGAGGCAGCGACAGACCCTTGGAGACAAGTCGGCTGGAGGCCGATGTATTGAATCTCGACGCAATTTGAGTGTTCCATCGTCATTACAAGGCCCTGAACGTTACAATTAACTATCATTTTTGCGTCGGATTCGAAAATCTGGACTCACAGGAGAACGACCATAAGGTGCCCGAGGCAGCAATAGACCCTTGGAAACAAGTCGGCTGGAAACCGATGTATTGATTCTTGACGCAATTTGAGTGTTCCATCGTCATTAGGAGGCCCTGAACGTTACAATTCACTATCATTTTTGCGTCGGATTCGAATATCTAGACTCACAGGAGAACGACCATAAGGTGCCCGAGGCAGCAATAGACCCTTGGAGACAAGTCGGCTGGAAAACCGATGTATTGATTCTTGACACAATTTGAGTGTTCCATCGTCATTAGAAGGCCCTGAACGTTACAATTAACTATCATTTTTGCGTCGGATTCGAAAATCTAGACTCACAGGAGAACGATCATAAGGTGCCCGAGGCAGCAATAGACCCTTGGAGACAAGTCGGCTGGAGGACGATGTATTGAATCTCGACGCAATTTGAGAGTTCCATCGTCATTAGGAGTCCCTGAACGTTACAATTAAGTATCATTTTTGCGTCGGATTCGAAAATCTAGACTCACAGGAGAACGACCATAAGGTGCCCGAGGCAGCAATAGACCCTTGGAGACAAGTCGGCTGGAAACCGATGTATTGATTCTTGACGCAATTTGAGTTTTCCTTCGTCATTAGGAGGCCCTGAACGTTACAATTCACTATCATTTTTGCGTCGGATTCGATAATCTAGACTTACAAGAGAACGACCATAAGGTGCCTGAGGCAGCAATATCCCCTTGGAGACAAATCGGCTGGAGGCCGATGTATTGAATCTCGACGCAATTTGAGTGTTCCATCGGCATTAGGAGGCCCTGAACGTTACAGTTAACTGTCATTTTTGCGTCGGATTCGATAATCTAAACTCACAGGAGAACGACCATAAGGTGCCCGAGGCAGCGACAGACCCTTGGAGACAAGTCGGCTGGAGGCCGATGTATTGAATCTCGACGCAATTTGAGTGTTCCATCGTCTTTACAAGGCCCTGAACGTTACAATTAACTATCATTTTTGCGTCGGATTCGAAAATCTAGACTCACAGGAGAACGACCATAAGGTGCCCGAGGCAGCAATAGACCCTTGGAGACAAGTCGGCTGGAAACCGATGTATTGATTCTTGACGCAATTTGAGTGTTCCATCGTCATTAGGAGGCCCTGAACGTTACAATTCACTATCATTTTTGCGTCGGATTCGAATAACTAGACTCACAGGAGAACGACCATAAGGTGCCCGAGGCAGCAATAGACCCTTGGAGACAAGTCGGCTGGAAACCGATGTATTGATTCTTGACACAATTTGAGTGTTCCATCGTCATTAGAAGGCCCTGAACGTTACAATTAACTATCATTTTTGCGTCGGATTCGAAAATCTAGACTCACAGGAGAACGATCATAAGGTGCCCGAGGCAGCATTAGACCCTTGGAGACAAGTCGGCTGGAGGACGATGTATTGAATCTCGACGCAATTTGAGTGTCCCATCGTCATTAGGAGGCCCTAAACGTTGCAATTAACTTACATTATTGCGGCGGATTCGATAATCTAAACTCACAGGAGAACGACCATAAGGTGCCCGAGGCAGCAACAGACCCTTGGAGACTAGTCGGCTGGAGGCCGATGTATTGAATCTCGACGCAATTTGAGTGTTCCATCGGCATTAGGAGGCCCTGAACGTTACAATTAACTATCATTTTTGCGTCGGATTCGATAATCTAAACTCACAGGAGAACGACCATAAGGTGCCTGAGGCAGCAATATCCCCTTGGGGACAAATCGGCTGCAGGACGATGTATTGAATCCCGACGCAATTTGAGTGTTCCATCGGCATTAGGAGGCCCTGAACGTTACAGTTAACTATCATTTTTGCGTCGGATTCGAAAATCTAGACTCACAGGAGAACGACCATAAGGTGCCCGAGGCAGCAATAGACCCTTGGAGACAAGTCGGCTGGAGGACGATGTATTGAATCTCGACGCAATTTGAGTGTCCCATCGTCATTAGGAGGCCCTAAATGTTACAATTAACTATCATTTTTGCGTCGGATTCGATGATCTAAACTCACAGGAGAACGACCATAAGGTGCCCGAGGCAGCAACAGACCCTTGGAGACAAGTCGGCTGGAGGCCGATGTATTGAATCTCGACGCAATTTGAGTGTTCCGTCGTCATTACAAGGCCCTGAACGTTACAATTAACTATCATTTTTGCGTCGGATTCGAAAATCTAGACTCACAGGAGAACGACCATAAGGTGCCCGAGGCAGCTATAGACCCTTGGAGACAAGTCGGCTGGAAACCGATGTATTGATTCCTGACGCAATTTGAGTGTTCCATCGTCATTAGGAGGCCCTGAACGTTACAATTCACTATCATTTTTGCGTCGGATTCGAATATCTAGGCTCACAGGAGAAGGACCATGTGGTGCCCGAGGCAGCAACAGACCCTTGGAGACAAGTCGGCTGGAGGCCGATGTATTGAATCTCGACGCAATTTGAGTGTACCATCGTCATTAGAAGGCCCTGAACGTTACAATTAACTATCATTTTTGCGTCGGATTCGAAAATCTAAACTCACAGGAGAACGACCATAAGGTGCGCGAGGCAGCAATAGACCCTTGGAGACAAGTCGGCTGGAGGACGATGTATTGAATCTCGATGCAATTTGAAAGTTCCATCGTCTTTAGGAGGCCCTGAACGTTACAATTAACTATCATTTTTGCGTCGGATTCGAAAATCTAGACTCACAGGAGAACGACCATAAGGTGCCCGAGGCAGCAATAGACCCTTCGAGACAAGTCGGCTGGAGGTCGATGTATTGGATCGCGACGCAATTTGAGTGTTCCATCGTCATTAGGAGGCCCTGAATGTTACAATTAACTATGAGTTCTTTGTCGGATTCGAAAATCTAGACTCACAGCAGACGGACCATTTGGTGCCCGAGGCAGCAATATCCCCTTGGAGACAAATCGGCTGGAGGACGATGTATTGAATCTCGACGCAATTTGAGCCTTCTATCGTCATTAGGAGGCCCTGAACGTTACTATTCACTATCATTTTTGCGTCGGATTCGAAAATCTAGACTCACAGGAGAAGGATCATATGGTGCCCGAGACAGCAATATCCCCTTGGAGACAAGTCGGCTGGAGGCCGATGTATTGAGTCTCGACGCAATTTGAGTGTTCCATCGGCATTAGGAGGCCCTGAACGTTACAATTAACTATCATTTTTGCGTCGGATTCGATAATTTAAACTCACAGGAGAACGAACATAAGGTGCCCGAGGCAGCAACAGACCCTTGGAGACAAGTAGGCTGGAGGCCGATGTATTGAATCTCGACTCAATTTGAGTGTTCCATCGGCATTAGGAGGCCCTGAACGTTACAATTAACGATCATTTTTGCGTCGGATTCGATAATCTAAACTCACAGGAGAACGACCATAAGGTGCCCGCGACAGCATTATCCCCTTGGAGACAAGTCCGCTGGAGGCCGATGTATTGAATCTCGACGCAATTTGAGTGTTCCATCGTCATTAGAAGGCCCTCAACGTTACAATTAACTATCATTTTTGCATCGGATTCGATAATCTAAACTCACAGGAGAACGACCATAAGGTGCCCGAGGCAGCAATAGACCCTTGGAGACAAGTCGGCTGGAGGCCGGTGTATTGAATCTCGACGCAGTTTGAGTGTTCCATCGGCATTAGGAGGCCCTGAACGTTGCAGTTAACTATCATTTTTGCGTCGGATTCGAAAATCTAGACTCACAGGAGAACGACCACAAGGTGCCCGAGGCAGCAATAGACCCTTGGAGACAAGTCGGCTGGATACCGATGTATTGATTCTTGACGCAATTTGAGTTTTCCATCGTCATTAGGAGGCCCTGAACGTTACAATTCACTATCATTTTTGCGTCGGGTTCGAAAATCTAGACTTACAAGAGAACGACCATAAGGTGCCCGAGGCAGCATTAGACCCTTGGAGACAAGTCGGCTGGAGGACGATGTATTGAATCTCGACGCAATTTGAGTGTCCCATCGTCATTAGGAGGCCCCAAACGTTACAATTAACTATCATTATTGCGGCGGATTCGATAATCTAAATTCACAAGAGAACGACCATAAGATGCCCGAGGCAGCAACAGACCCATGGAGACAAGTCGGCTGGAGGCCGATGTATTGAATCTCGACGCAATTTGAGTGTTCCATCGGCATTAGGAGGCCCTGAACGTTACAATTAACTATCATTTTTGCGTCGGATTCGATAATCTAAACTCACAGGAGAACGACCATAAGGTGCCCGAGACAGCAATAGACCCTAGGAGACAAGTTGGCTGGAGGCCGATGTATTGAATCTCGACGCAATTTGAGTGTTCCATCGGCATTAGGAGGCCCTGAGCGTTACAGTTAACTATCATTTTTGCGTGGCATTCGAAAATCTAGACTCACAGGAGAACGACCATAAGGTGCCCGAGGCAGCAATAGACCCTTGGAGACAAGTCGGCTGAAGGAAGATGTATTGAATCTCGACGCAATTGGAGAGTTCCATCGTCATTAGGAGGCCCTGAACGTTACTATTAACTATCATATTTGCGTCGGATTCGAAAATCTAGACTCACAGGAGAACGACCATAAGGTGCCCGAGGCAGGAATAGGCCCTTGGAGACAAGTCGGCTGGAAACCGATGTATTGATTCTTGACGCAATTTGAGTGTTCCATCGTCATTAGGAGGACCTGAACGTTACAATTCACTATCATTTTTGCGTCGGATTCGGATATCTAGACTCACAGGAGAAGGACCATGTGGTGCCCGAGGCAGCAACAGACCCTTGGAGAAAAGTCGGCTGGAGGCCGATGTATTGAATCTCGACGCAATTTGAGTGTTCCGTCGTCATTACAAGGCCCTGAACGTTAAAATTAACTATCATTTTTGTGTCGGATTCGAAAATCTAGACTCACAGGAGAACGACCATAAGGTGCCCGAGGCAGCAATAGACCCTTGGAGACAAGTCGGCAGGAGGTCGATGTATTGGATCGCGACGCAATTTGAGTGTTCCATCGTCATTAGGAGGCCCTGAATGTTACAATTAACTATCAGTTTTTCGTCGGATTCGAAAATCTAGACTCACAACAGACGGACCATATGGTGCCCGAGGCAGCAATATCCCCTTGGAGACAAATCGGCTGGAGGACGATGTATTGAATCTCGACGCAATTTGAGTCTTCTATCGTCATTAGGAGGCCCTGAACGTTACTATTCACTATCATTTTTGCGTCGGATTCGAAAATCTAGACTCACAGGAGAAGGATCATATGGTGCCCGAGACAGCAATATCCCCTTGGAGACAAGTCGGCTGGAGGCCGATGTATTGAATCTCGACGCAATTTGAGTGTTCCATCGTCATTAGGAGGCCCTAAACCTTACAATTAACTATCAGTTTCGCGTCGGATTCGAAAATCTACTCACAGGAGAAGTTCATACGGTGCTCGAGGCTGCAATATACCCCTTGGAGACAAATCGACTGGAGGCCGATGTATTGAATATCGACGCAATTTGAGTGTTCCATCGTCATTAGGTCGCCCTGAACGTTACAATTAACTATCATTTTTGCGTCGGATTCGATAATCTAAACTCACAGGAGAACGACCATAAGGTGCCCGAGGCAGCAATAGACCCTTGGAGACAAGTCGGCTGGAGGCAAATGTATTGAATCTCGACGCAATTTGAGTGTTCCATCGTCATTACAAGGCCCTGAACGTTACAATTAACTATCATTTCTGCGTCGGATTCGAAAATCTAGACTCACATGAGAACGACCATAAGGAGCCCAAGGCAGCAGCAGACCCTTGGAGACAAGTCGGCTGGAGGACGATGTATTGAATCTCGACGCAATTTGAGTGTTCCATCGTCATTAGAAGGCCCTGAACGTTACAATTAACTATCATTTTTGCGTCGGATTCGAAAATCTAGACTCACAGGAGAACGATCATAAGGTGCCCGAGGCAGCAATAGACCCTTGGAGACAAGTCGGCTGGAGGACGATGTATTGAATCTCGACGCAATTTGAGAGTTCCATCGTCATTAGGAGGCCCTGAACGTTACAATTAAGTATCATTTTTGCGTCGGATTCGAAAATCTAGTCTCACAGGAGAACGACCATAAGGTGCCCGAGGCAGCAATAGACCCTTGGAGACTAGTCGGCTGGAGGCTGATGTATTGAATCTCGACGCAATTTGAGTGTTCCATCGGCATTAGGAGGTCCTGAACATTACAATTAACTATCATTTTTGCGTCGGATTCGATAATCTAAACTCACAGGAGAACGAACATAAGGTGCCCGAGGCAGCAATAGACCCTTGGAGACAAGTCGGCTGGAGGCCGATGTATTGAATCTCGACGCAATTTGAGTGTTCCATCGGCATTAGGAGGCCCCGAACGTTACAGTTAACTGTCATTTTTGCGTCGGATTCGATAATCTAAACTCACAGGAGAACGACCATAAGGTGCCCGAGGCAGCGACAGACCCTTGGAGACAAGTCGGCTGGAGGCCGATGTATTGAATCTCGACGCAATTTGAGTGTTCCATCGTCATTACAAGGCCCTGAACGTTACAATTAACTATCATTTTTGCGTCGGATTCGAAAATCTGGACTCACAGGAGAACGACCATAAGGTGAACGAGGCAGCAATAGACCCTTGGAAACAAGTCGGCTGGAAACCGATGTGTTGATTCTTGACGCAATTTGAGTGTTCCATCGTCATTAGGAGGCCCTGAACGTTACAATTCACTATCATTTTTGCGTCGGATTCGAATATCTAGACTCACAGGAGAACGACCATAAGGTGCCCGAGGCAGCAATAGACCCTTGGAGACAAGTCGGCTGGAAAACCGATGTATTGATTCTTGACACAATTTGAGTGTTCCATCGTCATTAGAAGGCCCTGAACGTTACAATTAACTATCATTTTTGCGTCGGATTCGAAAATCTAGACTCACAGGAGAACGATCATAAGGTGCCCGAGGCAGCAATAGACCCTTGGAGACAAGTCGGCTGGAGGACGATGTATTGAATCTCGACGCAATTTGAGAGTTCCATCGTCATTAGGAGTCCCTGAACGTTACAATTAAGTATCATTTTTGCGTCGGATTCGAAAATCTAGACTCACAGGAGAACGACCATAAGGTGCCCGAGGCAGCAATAGACCCTTGGAGACAAGTCGGCTGGAAACCGATGTATTGATTCTTGACGCAATTTGAGTTTTCCTTCGTCATTAGGAGGCCCTGAACGTTACAATTCACTATCATTTTTGCGTCGGATTCGATAATCTAGACTTACGAGAGAACGACCATAAGGTGCCTGAGGCAGCAATATCCCCTTGGAGACAAATCGGCTGGAGGCCGATGTATTGAATCTCGACGCAATTTGAGTGTTCCATCGGCATTAGGAGGCCCTGAACGTTACAGTTAACTGTCATTTTTGCGTCGGATTCGATAATCTAAACTCACAGGAGAACGACCATAAGGTGCCCGAGGCAGCGACAGACCCTTGGAGACAAGTCGGCTGGAGGCCGATGTATTGAATCTCGACGCAATTTGAGTGTTCCATCGTCTTTACAAGGCCCTGAACGTTACAATTAACTATCATTTTTGCGTCGGATTCGAATAACTAGACTCACAGGAGAACGACCATAAGGTGCCCGAGGCAGCAATAGACCCTTGGAGACAAGTCGGCTGGAAACCGATGTATTGATTCTTGACACAATTTGAGTGTTCCATCGTCATTAGAAGGCCCTGAACGTTACAATTAACTATCATTTTTGCGTCGGATTCGAAAATCTAGACTCACAGGAGAACGATCATAAGGTGCCCGAGGCAGCATTAGACCCTTGGAGACAAGTCGGCTGGAGGACGATGTATTGAATCTCGACGCAATTTGAGTGTCCCATCGTCATTAGGAGGCCCTAAACGTTGCAATTAACTTACATTATTGCGGCGGATTCGATAATCTAAACTCACAGGAGAACGACCATAAGGTGCCCGAGGCAGCAACAGACCCTTGGAGACTAGTCGGCTGGAGGCCGATGTATTGAATCTCGACGCAATTTGAGTGTTCCATCGGCATTAGGAGGCCCTGAACGTTACAATTAACTATCATTTTTGCGTCGGATTCGATAATCTAAACTCACAGGAGAACGACCATAAGGTGCCTGAGGCAGCAATATCCCCTTGGGGACAAATCGGCTGCAGGACGATGTATTGAATCCCGACGCAATTTGAGTGTTCCATCGGCATTAGGAGGCCCTGAACGTTACAGTTAACTATCATTTTTGCGTCGGATTCGAAAATCTAGACTCACAGGAGAACGACCATAAGGTGCCCGAGGCAGCAATAGACCCTTGGAGACAAGTCGGCTGGAGGACGATGTATTGAATCTCGACGCAATTTGAGTGTCCCATCGTCATTAGGAGGCCCTAAATGTTACAATTAACTATCATTTTTGCGTCGGATTCGATGATCTAAACTCACAGGAGAACGACCATAAGGTGCCCGAGGCAGCAACAGACCCTTGGAGACAAGTCGGCTGGAGGCCGATGTATTGAATCTCGACGCAATTTGAGTGTTCCGTCGTCATTACAAGGCCCTGAACGTTACAATTAACTATCATTTTTGCGTCGGATTCGAAAATCTAGACTCACAGGAGAACGACCATAAGGTGCCCGAGGCAGCTATAGACCCTTGGAGACAAGTCGGCTGGAAACCGATGTATTGATTCCTGACGCAATTTGAGTGTTCCATCGTCATTAGGAGGCCCTGAACGTTACAATTCACTATCATTTTTGCGTCGGATTCGAATATCTAGGCTCACAGGAGAAGGACCATGTGGTGCCCGAGGCAGCAACAGACCCTTGGAGACAAGTCGGCTGGAGGCCGATGTATTGAATCTCGACGCAATTTGAGTGTACCATCGTCATTAGAAGGCCCTGAACGTTACAATTAACTATCATTTTTGCGTCGGATTCGAAAATCTAAACTCACAGGAGAACGACCATAAGGTGCGCGAGGCAGCAATAGACCCTTGGAGACAAGTCGGCTGGAGGACGATGTATTGAATCTCGATGCAATTTGAAAGTTCCATCGTCTTTAGGAGGCCCTGAACGTTACAATTAACTATCATTTTTGCGTCGGATTCGAAAATCTAGACTCACAGGAGAACGACCATAAGGTGCCCGAGGCAGCAATAGACCCTTCGAGACAAGTCGGCTGGAGGTCGATGTATTGGATCGCGACGCAATTTGAGTGTTCCATCGTCATTAGGAGGCCCTGAATGTTACAATTAACTATGAGTTCTTTGTCGGATTCGAAAATCTAGACTCACAGCAGACGGACCATTTGGTGCCCGAGGCAGCAATATCCCCTTGGAGACAAATCGGCTGGAGGACGATGTATTGAATCTCGACGCAATTTGAGTCTTCTATCGTCATTAGGAGGCCCTGAACGTTACTATTCACTATCATCTTTGCGTCGGATTCGAAGATCTACTCACAGGAGAAGTTCATACGGTGCTCGAGGCAGCAATAGACCCTTGGAGACAAGTCGGCTGGAAACCGATGTATTGATTCTTGACGCAATTGGAGTGTTCCATCGTCATTAGGAGGCCCTGAACGTTACAATTAACAATCATTTTAGCGTCAGATTCGAAAATCTACACACAGGAGAAGTTCATACGGTGCTCGAGACAGCAATATCCCATTGAAGACAAGTCCGCTGGAGGCCGATGTATTGAATCTCGACGCAATTTGAGTGTTCCATCGTCATTAGGAGGCCCTGAACCTTACAGTTAACTATCATTTTTGCGTCGGACTCAAAAATCTACTCACAGGAGAAGTTCATACGGTGCTCGAGGCAGCAACAGACCCTTGGAGACAAGTCGGCTGGAGGCCGATGTATTGAATCTCGACGCAATTTGAGTGTTCCATCGTCATTACAAGGCCCTGAACGTTACAATTAACTATCAGTTTTTCGTCGGATTCGAAAATCTAAACTCACAAGAGAACGACAATAAGGTGCCCGAGGCAGCATTATCCCCTTGGAGACCAGTCCGCTGGAGGACGATGTATTGAATCGCGACGCAATTTGAGTGTTCCATCGTCATTACGAGGCCCTGAACGTTACAATTAACTATGAGTTTCGCGTCGGATTCGAAAATCTAGACTCACAGGAGAACGTCCATAAGGTGCCCGAGGCAGCAATAGACCCTTGGAGCCAAGTCGGCTGGAGGCCGATGTATTGAATCTCGACGCAATTTGAGTGTTCCATCGTCATTAGGAGGCCCTAAACGTTACAATTAACTATCATTTTTGCGTCGGATTCGAAAACGTAGAATCACCGGAGACGGACCATGTGGTGCCCGAGGCAGCGATATCCGCTTGGAGACAAGTCAGCTGGAGGCCGATGTATTGAATCTCGACGCAATTTGAGAGTTCCATCGTCATTAGGAGGCCCTGAACGTTACAATTAAGTATCATTTTTGCGTCGGATTCGAAAATCTAGACTCACAGGAGAACGACCATAAGGTGCCCGAGGCAGCAATAGACCCTTGGAGACTAGTCGGCTGGAGGCTGATGTATTGAATCTCGACGCAATTTGAGTGTTCCATCGGCATTAGGAGGTCCTGAACATTACAATTAACTATCATTTTTGCGTCGGATTCGATAATCTAAACTCACAGGAGAACGAACATAAGGTGCCCGAGGCAGCAATAGACCCTTGGAGACAAGTCGGCTGGAGGCCGATGTATTGAATCTCGACGCAATTTGAGTGTTCCATCGGCATTAGGAGGCCCCGAACGTTACAGTTAACTGTCATTTTTACGTCGGATTCGATAATCTAAACTCACAGGAGAACGACCATAAGGTGCCCGAGGCAGCGACAGACCCTTGGAGACAAGTCGGCTGGAGGCCGATGTATTGAATCTCGACGCAATTTGAGTGTTCCATCGTCATTACAAGGCCCTGAACGTTACAATTAACTATCATTTTTGCGTCGGATTCGAAAATCTGGACTCACAGGAGAACGACCATAAGGTGCCCGAGGCAGCAATAGACCCTTGGAAACAAGTCGGCTGGAAACCGATGTATTGATTCTTGACGCAATTTGAGTGTTCCATCGTCATTAGGAGGCCCTGAACGTTTCAATTCACTATCATTTTTGCGTCGGATTCGAATATCTAGACTCACAGGAGAACGACCATAAGGTGCCCGAGGCAGCAATAGACCCTTGGAGACAAGTCGGCTGGAAAACCGATGTATTGATTCTTGACACAATTTGAGTGTTCCATCGTCATTAGAAGGCCCTGAACGTTACAATTAACTATCATTTTTGCGTCGGATTCGAAAATCTAGACTCACAGGAGAACGATCATAAGGTGCCCGAGGCAGCAATAGACCCTTGGAGACAAGTCGGCTGGAGGACGATGTATTGAATCTCGACGCAATTTGAGAGTTCCATCGTCATTAGGAGTCCCTGAACGTTACAATTAAGTATCATTTTTGCGTCGGATTCGAAAATCTAGACTCACAGGAGAACGACCATAAGGTGCCCGAGGCAGCAATAGACCCTTGGAGACAAGTCGGCTGGAAACCGATGTATTGATTCTTGACGCAATTTGAGTTTTCCTTCGTCATTAGGAGGCCCTGAACGTTACAATTCACTATCATTTTTGCGTCGGATTCGATAATCTAGACTTACAAGAGAACGACCATAAGGTGCCTGAGGCAGCAATATCCCCTTGGAGACAAATCGGCTGGAGGCCGATGTATTGAATCTCGACGCAATTTGAGTGTTCCATCGGCATTAGGAGGCCCTGAACGTTACAGTTAACTGTCATTTTTGCGTCGGATTCGATAATCTAAACTCACAGGAGAACGACCATAAGGTGCCCGAGGCAGCGACAGACCCTTGGAGACAAGTCGGCTGGAGGCCGATGTATTGAATCTCGACGCAATTTGAGTGTTCCATCGTCTTTACAAGGCCCTGAACGTTACAATTAACTATCATTTTTGCGTCGGATTCGAAAATCTAGACTCACAGGAGAACGACCATAAGGTGCCCGAGGCAGCAATAGACCCTTGGAGACAAGTCGGCTGGAAACCGATGTATTGATTCTTGACGCAATTTGAGTGTTCCATCGTCATTAGGAGGCCCTGAACGTTACAATTCACTATCATTTTTGCGTCGGATTCGAATAACTAGACTCACAGGAGAACGACCATAAGGTGCCCGAGGCAGCAATAGACCCTTGGAGACAAGTCGGCTGGAAACCGATGTATTGATTCTTGACACAATTTGAGTGTTCCATCGTCATTAGAAGGCCCTGAACGTTACAATTAACTATCATTTTTGCGTCGGATTCGAAAATCTAGACTCACAGGAGAACGATCATAAGGTGCCCGAGGCAGCATTAGACCCTTGGAGACAAGTCGGCTGGAGGACGATGTATTGAATCTCGACGCAATTCGAGTGTCCCATCGTCATTAGGAGGCCCTAAACGTTGCAATTAACTTACATTATTGCGGCGGATTCGATAATCTAAACTCACAGGAGAACGACCATAAGGTGCCCGAGGCAGCAACAGACCCTTGGAGACTAGTCGGCTGGAGGCCGATGTATTGAATCTCGACGCAATTTGAGTGTTCCATCGGCATTAGAAGGCCCTGAACGTTACAATTAACTATCATTTTTGCGTCGGATTCGATAATCTAAACTCACAGGAGAACGACCATAAGGTGCCTGAGGCAGCAATATCCCCTTGGGGACAAATCGGCTGCAGGACGATGTATTGAATCTCGACGCAATTTGAGTGTTCCATCGGCATTAGGAGGCCCTGAACGTTACAGTTAACTATCATTTTTGCGTCGGATTCGAAAATCTAGACTCACAGGAGAACGACCATAAGGTGCCCGAGGCAGCAATAGACCCTTGGAGACAAGTCGGCTGGAGGACGATGTATTGAATCTCGACGCAATTTGAGTGTCCCATCGTCATTAGGAGGCCCTAAATGTTACAATTAACTATCATTTTTGCGTCGGATTCGATGATCTAAACTCACAGGAGAACGACCATAAGGTGCCCGAGGCAGCAACAGACCCTTGGAGACAAGTCGGCTGGAGGCCGATGTATTGAATCTCGACGCAATTTGAGTGTTCCGTCGTCATTACAAGGCCCTGAACGTTATAATTAACTATCATTTTTGCGTCGGATTCGAAAATCTAGACTCACAGGAGAACGACCATAAGGTGCCCGAGGCAGCTATAGACCCTTGGAGACAAGTCGGCTGGAAACCGATGTATTGATTCCTGACGCAATTTGAGTGTTCCATCGTCATTAGGAGGCCCTGAACGTTACAATTCACTATCATTTTTGCGTCGGATTCGAATATCTAGGCTCACAGGAGAAGGACCATGTGGTGCCCGAGGCAGCAACAGACCCTTGGAGACAAGTCGGCTGGAGGCCGATGTATTGAATCTCGACGCAATTTGAGTGTACCATCGTCATTAGAAGGCCCTGAACGTTACAATTAACTATCATTTTTGCGTCGGATTCGAAAATCTAAACTCACAGGAGAACGACCATAAGGTGCGCGAGGCAGCAATAGACCCTTGGAGACAAGTCGGCTGGAGGACGATGTATTGAATCTCGATGCAATTTGAAAGTTCCATCGTCTTTAGGAGGCCCTGAACGTTACAATTAACTATCATTTTTGCGTCGGATTCGAAAATCTAGACTCACAGGAGAACGACCATAAGGTGCCCGAGGCAGCAATAGACCCTTCGAGACAAGTCGGCTGGAGGTCGATGTATTGGATCGCGACGCAATTTGAGTGTTCCATCGTCATTAGGAGGCCCTGAATGTTACAATTAACTATGAGTTCTTTGTCGGATTCGAAAATCTAGACTCACAGCAGACGGACCATTTGGTGCCCGAGGCAGCAATATCCCCTTGGAGACAAATCGGCTGGAGGACGATGTATTGAATCTCGACGCAATTTGAGTCTTCTATCGTCATTAGGAGGCCCTGAACGTTACTATTCACTATCATCTTTGCGTCGGATTCGAAGATCTACTCACAGGAGAAGTTCATACGGTGCTCGAGGCAGCAATAGACCCTTGGAGACAAGTCGGCTGGAAACCGATGTATTGATTCTTGACGCAATTGGAGTGTTCCATCGTCATTAGGAGGCCCTGAACGTTACAATTAACAATCATTTTAGCGTCAGATTCGAAAATCTACACACAGGAGAAGTTCATACGGTGCTCGAGACAGCAATATCCCATTGAAGACAAGTCCGCTGGAGGCCGATGTATTGAATCTCGACGCAATTTGAGTGTTCCATCGTCATTAGGAGGCCCTGAACCTTACAGTTAACTATCATTTTTGCGTCGGACTCAAAAATCTACTCACAGGAGAAGTTCATACGGTGCTCGAGGCAGCAACAGACCCTTGGAGACAAGTCGGCTGGAGGCCGATGTATTGAATCTCGACGCAATTTGAGTGTTCCATCGTCATTACAAGGCCCTGAACGTTACAATTAACTATCAGTTTTTCGTCGGATTCGAAAATCTAAACTCACAAGAGAACGACAATAAGGTGCCCGAGGCAGCATTATCCCCTTGGAGACCAGTCCGCTGGAGGACGATGTATTGAATCGCGACGCAATTTGAGTGTTCCATCGTCATTACGAGGCCCTGAACGTTACAATTAACTATGAGTTTCGCGTCGGATTCGAAAATCTAGACTCACAGGAGAACGTCCATAAGGTGCCCGAGGCAGCAATAGACCCTTGGAGACAAGTCGGCTGGAGGCCGATGTATTGAATCTCGACGCAATTTGAGTGTTCCATCGTCATTAGGAGGCCCTAAACGTTACAATTAACTATCATTTTTGCGTCGGATTCGAAAACGTAGAATCACCGGAGACGGACCATGTGGTGCCCGAGGCAGCGATATCCCCTTGGAGACAAGTCAGCTGGAGGCCGATGTATTGAATCTCGACGCAATTTGAGAGTTCCATCGTCATTAGGAGGCCCTGAACGTTACAATTAACTATGAGTTTTGCGTCGGATTCGAAAATCTAGACTCACAGGAGAACGACCATAAGGTGCCCGAGGCAGTAACACACCCTTGGAGACAAGTCGGGTGCAGGCCGATGTATTGAATCTCGACGCAATTTGAGTGTTCCATCGTCATTAGGAGGCCCTAGACGTTACAATTAACTAACATTTTTTCGTCGGATTCGATAATCTAGACTCACAGGAGAACGACCATAAGGTGCCCGAGGCAGCAACAGACCCTTGGAGACAAGTCGGCTGGAGGACGATGTATTGAATCTCGACGCAATTTGAGTGTTCCATCGTCATTAGGAGGCCCTGAACGTTACAATTAACTATCAGTTTCGCGTCGGATTCGAAAATGTAAACTCACAGGAGAAGGATCATATTGTGCCCGAGACAGCAATATCCCCTTGGAGACAAGTCGGCTGGAGGCCGATGTATTGAATCTCGACGCAATTTGAGTGTTCCATCGCCAATAGGAGGCCATGAACGTTGCAATTAACTATCGTTTTTGCGTCGGATTCGAAAATCTAGACTCACAGGAGAAGTTCATACGGTGCTCGAGACAGCAATATACCCCTTGGAGACAAATCGACTGGAGGCCGATGTATTGAATATCGACGCAATTTGACTGTTCCATCGTCGTTAGGCCGCCCTGAACGTTATAAAGAACTATCAGTTTTGCGTCGGATTCGAAAATCTACTAACAGGAGAAGGATCATATGGTGCACGAGACTGCAATATCCCCTTGGATACAAGTTGACTGGAGGACGATGTATTGACTCTCGACGCAATTTGAGTGTTCCATCGCCAATAGGAGGCCCTGAACGTTACAATTAACTATCATTTTTGCGTCGGATTCGATAATCTAAACTCACAGGAGAACGACCATAAGGTGCCCGAGGCAGCAACAGACCCTTGGAGCCAAGTCGGCTGGAGGACGATGTATTGAATCTCGACGCAATTTGAGAGTTCCATCGTCATTAGGAGGCCCTGAACGTTACAATTAACAATCAGTTTCGCGTCGGATTCGAAAATCTAGACTCACATGAGAGCGAACATAAGAGGCCAGAGACAGCAATATCCCCTTGGAGACAAGTCGGCTGGAGGCCGATGTATTGAATCTCGACTCAATTTGTGTGCACCATCGTCATTAGGAGGCCCTGAACGTTACAATTAACTAGGGGTTCGCGTCTGATTCGAAAACGTAGAATCACCGGAGAAAGACCATAAGGTGCCCGAGGCAGCAATAGACACTTGGAGACAAGTCGGCTGGAGGCCGATGTATTGAATCTCGACGCAATTTGAGAGTTCCATCGTAATTAGGAGGCCCTGAACGTTACAATTAACTATGAGTTTTGCGTCGGACTCGAAAATCTAGACTCACAGGGGAACGACCATAAGGTGCCCGAGGCAGCAATAGACCCTTGGAGACAAGTCGGCTGGAGGCCGATGTATTGAATCTCGACGCAATTTGAGTGTTCCATCGGCATTAGGAGGCCCTGAACGTTACAATTAACTATCATTTTTGCGTCGGATTCGATAATCTAAACGCACAGGAGAACGACCATGAGGTGCCCGAGGCAGCGATATCCCCTTGGAGACAAATCGGCTGGAGGCCGATGTATTGAATCTCGACGCAATTTGAGTGTTCCATCGGCATTAGGAGGCCCTAAACGTTACAATTAACTATCTTTTTTGCGTCGGATTCGAAAATCTAAACTCACAGGAGAACGACCATAAGGTGCCCGAGGCAGCAAAAGACCCTTGGAGACAAGTCGGCTGGAAACCGATGTATTGATTTTTGACGCAATTTGAGTGTTCCATCGTCATTAGGAGGCCCTGAACGTTACAATTAACAATCATTTTAGCGTCGGATTCGAAAATCTACTCACAGGAGAAGTTCATACGGTGCTCGAGACAGCAATATACCCCTTGGAGACAAATCGACTGGAGGCCGATGTACTGAATCTCGACGCAATTTGAGTGTTCCATCGTCATTACAAGGCCCTGAACGGTACAATTAACTATCATTTTTGCGTCGGATTCGAAAATCTAGACTCACAGGAGAACGACCATAAGGTGCCCGACACAGCAATAGACCCTTGGAGACAAGTTGGCTGGAGGCCGATGTATTGAATCTCGTCGCAATTTGAGGGTTCCATCGTCATTAGGAGGCCCTGAACCTTACAATTAACTATTAGTTTCGCGACGGATTCGAAAATCTAGACTCACAGGAGACGGACCACATGGAGCCCGAGGCAGCAATATCCCCTTGTAGACAAGTCGGCTGGAGGCCGATGTATTGAATCTCGACGCAATTTGAGTGTTCCATCGTCATCAGGAGGCGCTGAACGTTACTATTCACTATCATTTTTGCGTCGGATTCGAAAATCTACTCACAGGAGAAGTTCATACGGTGCTCGAGACAGCAATACACCCCTTGGAGACAATTCGACTGGAGGCCGATGTATTGAATCTCTACGCAATTTGAGTGTTCCATCGTCATTACAAGGCCCTGAACGTTACAATTAACTATCATTTTTGCGTCGGATTCGAAAATCTAGACTCACAGGAGAACGACCATAAGGTGCCCGAGGCAGCAATAGACCCTTGGAGACAAGTCGGCTGGAGGGCGATGTATTGAATCTCGACACAATTTGAGTCTTCTATCGTCATTAGGAGGCCCTGAATGTTACAATTAACTATGAGTTTTTCGTCGGATTCGAAAATCTAGACTCACAGCAGACGGACCATTTGGTGCCCGAGGCAGCAATATCCCTTTGGAGACAAATCGGCTGGAGGACGATGTATTGAATCTCGACACAATTTGAGTCTTCTATCGTCATTAGGAGGCCCTGAACGTTACTATTCACTATCATTTTTGCGTCGAATTCGAAAATCTATTCACAGGAGAAGTTCATACGGTGCTCGAGGCAGCAATAGACCCTTGGAGACAAGTCGGCTGGAAACCGATGTATTGATTCTTGACGCAATTTGAGTGTTCCATCGTCATTAGGAGGCCCTGAACGTTACAATTAACAATCATTTTAGCGTCGGATTCGAAAATCTACTCACAGGAGAAGTTCATACGGTGCTCGAGACAGCAATATCCCCTTGGAGACAAGTCCGCTGGAGGCCGATGTATTGAATCTCGACGCAATCTGAGTGTTCCATCGTCATTAGGAGGCCCTGAACCTTACAATTAACTATCATTTTAGCGTCGGATTCAAAAATCTACTCACAGGAGAAGTTCATACGGTGCTCGAGGCAGCAACAGACCCTTGGAGACAAGTCGGCTGGAGGCCGATGTATTGAATCTCGACGCAATTTGAGAGTTCCATCGTCACTAAGAGGCCCTGAACGCTACAATTAACTATCATTTTTGCGTCGGATTCGAAAATCTAGACTTACAAGAGAACGACCATAAGGTGCCCGAGGCAGCATTAGACCCTTGGAGACAAGTCGGCTGGAGGACGATGTATTGAATCTCGACGCAATTTGAGTGTTCCATCGGCATTAGGAGGCCCTGAACGTTACAATTAACTATCGATTTTGCGTCGGATTCGATAATCTAAACTCACAGAAGAACGACCATAAGGTGCCCGAGGCAGCAATAGACCTTTAGAGACAAGTCGGCTGGAGGCCGATGTATTGAATCTCGACGCAATTTGAGTGTTCCATCGGCATTAGGAGGCCCTGAACGTTACAATTAACTATCATTTTTTGTCAGATTCGATAATCTAAACTCACAGGAGAACGACCATAAGGTGCCCGAGGCAGCAATAGACCCTTAGAGACAAGTCGGCTGGAGGCCGATGTATTGAATCTCGACGCAATTTGAGAGTTCTATCGTCATCAGGAGGCGCTGAACGTTACTATTTACTATCTTTTTTGCGTCGGATTCGAAAATGTAGACTCACAGGAGAAGGATCATATGGCGCCCGTGACAGCTATATCCCCTTGGAGACAAGTCCGCTGGAGGCCGATGTATTGAATCTCGACGCAATTTGAGTGTTCTATCGTCATTAGGAGGCCCTGAACCTTACAATTATCTATCAGTTTCGCGTCGGATTCGAAAATCTAGACTCACAGGGGACGTACCACATGGAGCCCGAGGCAGCAATATCCCCTTGTAGACAAGTCGGCTGGAGGAAGATGTATTGACTCTCGACGCAATTTGAGTGTTCCATCGTCATTAAGAGGCCCTGAGCATTACATTTAACTATCAGTTTTGCGTCGGATTCTAAAATCTAGACTCACAGGAGGACGACCATACGGTGCCCGAGGCAGCAATTGACCCTTATAGACAAGTCGGCTGGAGGACGATGTATTGGATCGCGACGCAATTTGAGTGTTCCATCGTCATTAGGAGGCCCTGAATGTTACAATTAACTATCAGTTTTTCGTCGGATTCGAAAATCTAGACTCACAGCAGACGGACCATTTGGTGCCCGAGGCAGCAATATCCCCTTGGAGACAAATCGGCTGGAGGACGATGTATTGAATCTCGACGCAATTTGAGTCTTCTATCGTCATTAGGAGGCCCTGAACGTTACTATTCACTATCATTTTTGCGTCGGATTCGAAAATTTAGACTCACAGGAGAAGGATCATATGGTGCATGAGACAGCAATATCCCCTTGGAGACAAGTCGGCTGGAGGCCGATGTATTGAATCTCGACGCAATTTGAGTGTTCCATCGTCATTAGGAGGCCCTGAATGTTACAATTAGCTATCAGTTTTGCGTCGGATTCGAAAATCTAGACTCACAGGAGAACGACCATAAGGTGCCCGAGGCAGCAATAGACCCTTGGAGACAAGTCGGCTGGAGGACGATGTATTGAATCTCGACGCAATTTGAGTGTTCCATCGTCATTAGGAGGCCCTAAACGTTACAATTAACTATCATTTTTGCGTCGGATTCGAAAACGTAGAATCACCGGAGACGGACCATGTGGTGCCCGAGGCAGCGATATCCCCTTGGAGACAAGTCGGCTGGAGGTCGATGAATTGAATCTCGACGCAATTTGAGTGTTCCATCGTCATTAGAAGGCCCTGAACGTTACAATTAACTATCATTTTTGCGTCGGATTCGATAATCTAAACTCACAGGAGAACGACCATAAGGTGCCCGAGGCAGCAACAGACCCTTGGAGACGAGTGGGCTGGAGGCCGATGTATTGAATCTCGACGCAATTTGAGAGTTCCATCGTCATTAGGAGGCCCAGAACGTTACAATTGACTATCGTTATTGCGTCGGATTCGAAAATCTAGACTCACAGGAGAAGTTCATACGGTGCTCGAGACAGCAAGATACCCCTTGGAGACAAATCGACTGGAGGCCGATGTATTGAATATCGACGCAATTTGAGTGTTCCATCGTCATTATAATGAACAATCAGTTTTGCGTCGGATTCGATAATCTGAACTCACAGGAGAACGACCATAAGGTGCCCGAGGCAGCAACAGACCCTTGGAGACAAGTCGGCAGGAGGACGATGTATTGAATCTCGACGCAATTTGAGTGTTCCATCGTCATTAGAAGGCCCTGAACGTTACAATTAACTATCATTTTTGCGTCGGATTCGAAAATCTAGACTCACAGGAGAACGACCATAAGGTTACCGAGGCAGCAATAGACCCTTGGAGACAAATTAGCTGTAGGACGATGTATTGAATCTCGACGCAATTTGAGAGTTCCATCGTCATTAGGAGGCCCTGAACGTTACAATTAACAATCAGTTTCGCGTCGGATTCGAAAATCTAGACTCAGATGAGAGCGAACATAAGACGCCCGAGACAGCAATATCCCCTTGGAGACAAGTCGGCTGGAGGCCGATGTATTGAATCTCGACTCAATTTGTGTGCTCCATCGGCATTAGGAGGCCCTGAACGTTACAATTAACTATCATTTTTGCGTCGGATTAGATAATCTAAACTCACAGGAGAACGACCATAAGGTGCCCGAGGCAGCGATATCCCCTTGGAGACAAATCGGCTGGAGGCCGATGTATTGAATTTCGACGCAATTTGAGTGTTCCATCGTCAGTAGAAGGCCCTGAACGTTACAATTAACTATCATTTTTGAGTCGGATTCGAAAATCTAAACTCACAGGAGAACGACCATAAGGTGCCCGAGGCAGCAATAGACCCTTGGAGACAAGTCAGCTGGAGGACGATGTATTGAATCTCGACGCAATTTGAGTGTTCCATCGTCATTAGGAGGCCCTGAACGTTACAATTAACTATGAGTTTCGCGTCGGATTCGAAAACGTAGAATCACCGGAGAACGACCATAAGGTGCACGAGGCAGCAATAGACCCTTGGAGTCAAGTCGGCTGGGGACGATGTATTGACTCTCGACGCAATTTGAGTGTCCCATCGTCATTAGGAGGCCCTGAAGGTTACAATTAACAATCATTTTAGCGTCGGATTCGAAAATCTACTCACAGGAGAAGTTCATACGGTGCTCGAGACAGCAATATACCCCTTGGAGACAAATCGACTGGAGGCCGATGTATTGAATCTCGACGCAATTTGAGTGTTCCATCGTCATTACAAGGCCCTGAAGGTTACAATTAACTATCATTTTTGCGTCGGATTCGAAAATCTAGACTCACAGGAGAACGACCATAAGGTGCCCGAGGCAGGAATATCCCCTTGTAGACAAGTCGGCTGGAGGCCGATGTATTGAATCTCCACGCAATTTGAGTGTTCCATCGTCATCAGGAGGCGCTGAACGTTACTATTCACTATCATTTCTGCGTCGGATTCGAAAATCTAGACTCACAGGAGAAGAATCATATGGTGCCCGAGACAGCAATATCCCCTTGGAGACAAGTCCGCTGGAGGCCGATGTATTGAATCTCGACGCAATTTGAGTGTTCCATCGTCATTACAAGGCCCTAAACGTTACAATTAACTATCATTTATGCGTCGGATTCGAAAATCTAGACTCACAGGAGAACGACCATAAGGTGACCGAGGCAGCAATAGACCCTTGGAGACAAGGCGGCTGGAAACCGATGTATTGAATCTCGACGCAATTTCATTGTTCCATCGTCATTACAAGGCCCTGAACGTTACAATTAACTATCATTTTTGTGTCGGATTCGAAAATCTAGACTCACAGGAGAACGACCATAAGGTGCCCGAGGCAGCAATAGACCCTTGGAGACAAGTCGGCTGGAGGACGATGTATTGAATCTCGACGCAATTTGAGAGTTCTATCGTCATCAGGAGGCGCTGAACGTCACTATTCACTATCATTTTAGCGTCGCATTCGAAAATGTAGACTCACAGGAGAAGGATCATATGGTGCCCGAGACTGCAATATCCCCTTGGATACAAGTTGACTGGAGGTCGATGTATTGACTCTCGACGCAATTTGAGTGTTCCATCGTCTTTAGGAGTCCCTGAGCGTTACAATTAACTATCATTTATGCGTCGGATTCGAAAATCTAGACTCACAGGAGAACGACCATAAGGTGCCCGAGGCAGCAATAGACCCTTGGAGACAAGTCGGCTGGAAACCGATGTATTGAATCTCGACGCAATTTGAGTGTTCCATCGTCATTAGAAGGCCCTGAACGTTACAATTAACTATCATTTTTGCGTCGGATTCGAAAATCTAGACTCACAGGAGAACGACCATAAGGTGCCCGAGGCAGCAATAGACCCTTGGAGACAAGTCGGCTGGAGGACGATGTATTGAATCACGACGCAATTTGAGAGTTCCATCGTCGTTTAGGAGGCCCTGAACGTTACAATGAACTATCATTTTGGCGTCGGATTCGAAAATCTAGACTTACAAGAGAACGACCATAAGGTGCCCGAGGCAGCATTAGACCCTTGGAGACAAGTCGGCTGGAGGACGATGTATTGACTCTCGACGCAATTTGAGTGTCCCATCGTCATTAGGAGGCCCTAAACGTTACAATTAACTGTCATTTTTGCGTCGGATTCGAAAACGTAGAATCACCGGAGACGGACCATGTGGTGCCCGAGGCAGCGATATCCCCTTGGAGACAAGTCGGCTGGAGGTCGATGAATTGAATCTCGACGCAATTTGAGTGTTCCATCGTCATTAGAAGGCCCTCAACGTTACAATTAACTATCATTTTTGCGTCGGATTCGATAATCTAAACTCACAGGAGAACGACCATAAGGTGCCCGAGGCAGCAACAGACCCTTGGAGACGAGTGGGCTGGAGGCCGATGTATTGAATCTCGACGCAATTTGAGAGTTCCATCGTCATTAGGAGGCCCAGAACGTTACAATTAACTATCGTTATTGCGTCGGATTCGAAAATCTAGACTCACAGGAGAAGTTCATACGGTGCTCGAGACAGCAATATACCCCTTGGAGACAAATCGACTGGAGGCCGATGTATTGAATATCGACGCAATTTGAGTGTTCCATCGTCATTATAATGAACAATCATTTTTGCGTCGGATTCGATAATCTGAACTCACAGGAGAACGACCATAAGGTGCCCGAGGCAGCAACAGACCCTTGGAGACAAGTCGGCAGGAGGACGATGTATTGAATCTCGACGCAATTTGAGTGTTCCATCGTCATTAGAAGGCCCTGAACGTTACAATTAACTATCATTTTTGCGTCGGATTCGAAAATCTAGACTCGCAGGAGAACGACCATAAGGTTACCGAGGCAGCAATAGACCCTTGGAGACAAATTAGCTGTAGGACGATGTATTGAATCTCGACGCAATTTGAGAGTTCCATCGTCATTAGGAGGCCCTGAACGTTACAATTAACAATCAGTTTCGCGTCGGATTCGAAAATCTAGACTCAGATGAGAGCGAACATAAGACGCCCGAGACAGCAATATCCCCTTGGAGACAAGTCGGCTGGAGGCCGATGTATTGAATCTCGACTCAATTTGTGTGCTCCATCGGCATTAGGAGGCCCTGAACGTTACAATTAACTATCATTTTTGCGTCGGATTAGATAATCTAAACTCACAGGAGAACGACCATAAGGTGCCCGAGGCAGCGATATCCCCTTGGAGACAAATCGGCTGGAGGCCGATGTATTGAATTTCGACGCAATTTGAGTGTTCCATCGTCAGTAGAAGGCCCTGAACGTTACAATTAACTATCATTTTTGAGTCGGATTCGAAAATCTAAACTCACAGGAGAACGACCATAAGGTGCCCGAGGCAGCAATAGACCCTTGGAGACAAGTCAGCTGGAGGACGATGTATTGAATCTCGACGCAATTTGAGTGTTCCATCGTCATTAGGAGGCCCTGAACGTTACAATTAACTATGAGTTTCGCGTCGGATTCGAAAACGTAGAATCACCGGAGAACGACCATAAGGTGCACGAGGCAGCAATAGACCCTTGGAGTCAAGTCGGCTGGAGGACGATGTATTGACTCTCGACGCAATTTGAGTGTCCCATCGTCATTAGGAGGCCCTGAAGGTTACAATTAACAATCATTTTAGCGTCGGATTCGAAAATCTACTCACAGGAGAAGTTCATACGGTGCTCGAGACAGCAATATACCCCTTGGAGACAAATCGACTGGAGGCCGATGTATTGAATCTCGACGCAATTTGAGTGTTCCATCGTCATTACAAGGCCCTGAACGTTACAATTAACTATCATTTTTGCGTCGGATTCGAAAATCTAGACTCACAGGAGAACGACCATAAGGTGCCCGAGGCAGCAATATCCCCTTGTAGACAAGTCGGCTGGAGGCCGATGTATTGAATCTCCACGCAATTTGAGTGTTCCATCGTCATCAGGAGGCGCTGAACGTTACTATTCACTATCATTTCTGCGTCGGATTCGAAAATCTAGACTCACAGGAGAAGAATCATATGGTGCCCGAGACAGCAATATCCCCTTGGAGACAAGTCCGCTGGAGGCCGATGTATTGAATCTCGACGCACTTTGAGTGTTCCATCGTTATTACAAGGCCCTAAACGTTACAATTAACTATCATTTATGCGTCGGATTCGAAAATCTAGACTCACAGGAGAACGACCATAAGGTGCCCGAGGCAGCAATAGACCCTTGGAGACAAGGCGGCTGGAAACCGATGTATTGAATCTCGACGCAATTTCATTGTTCCATCGTCATTACAAGGCCCTGAACGTTACAATTAACTATCATTTTTGTGTCGGATTCGAAAATCTAGACTCACAGGAGAACGACCATAAGGTGCCCGAGGCAGCAATAGACCCTTGGAGACAAGTCGGCTGGAGGACGATGTATTGAATCTCGACGCAATTTGAGAGTTCTATCGTCATCAGGAGGCGCTGAACGTCACTATTCACTATCATTTTAGCGTCGGATTCGAAAATGTAGACTCACAGGAGAACGACCATAAGGTGCCCGAGGCAGCAATAGACCCTTGGAGACAAGTCGGCTGGAGGACGATGTATTGAATCACGACGCAATTTGAGAGTTCCATCGTCGTTTAGGAGGCCCTGAACGTTACAATGAACTATCATTTTGGCGTCGGATTCGAAAATCTAGACTTACAAGAGAACGACCATAAGGTGCCCGAGGCAGCATTAGACCCTTGGAGACAAGTCGGCTGGAGGACGATGTATTGACTCTCGACGCAATTTGAGTGTCCCATCGTCATTAGGAGGCCCTAAACGTTACAATTAACTATCATTTTTGCATCGGATTCGATAATCTAAACTCACAGGGGAACGACCATACGGTGCCCGAGGCAGCTATTGACCGTTGGAGACAAGTCGGTTGGAGGACGATGAATTGGATCGCGACGCAAAATGAGTGTTCCATCGTCATTAGGAGGCCCTGAACGTTACAATTAACTATCATTTTTGCGTCGGATTCGAAAATCTAGACTTACAAGAGAACGACCATAAGGTGCCCGAGGCAGCATTAGACCCTTGGAGACAAGTCGGCTGGAGGACGATGTATTGAATCTCGACGCAATTTGAGAGTTCTATCGTCATCAGGAGGCGCTGAACGTTACTATTCACTATCATTTTTGCGTCGGATTCGAAAATCTAGACTCACAGGAGAAGGATCATATGGTGCCCGAGGCAGCAACAGACCCTTGGAGACAAGTCGTCTGGAGGCCGATGTATTGAATCTCGACGCATTTTGTGTGTTCCATCGTCATTACAAGTCCCTGAACGTTACAATGAACTATCATTTTAGCGTCGGATTCGAAAATCTACTCACAGGAGAAGTTCATACGGTGCTCGAGACAGCAATATCCCCTTGGAGACAAATCGACTGGAGGCCGATGTATTGAATATCGACGCAATTTGAGTGTTCCGTCGTCATTAGGAGGCCCTAAACGTTACAATTAACTATCATTTTTGCGTCGAATTCGATAATCTAAACTCACAGGAGAACGACCATAAGGTGCCCGAGGCAGCAATAGACCCTTGGAGACAAGTCGGCTGGAGGACGATGTATTGAATCACGACGCAATTTGAGAGTTCCATCGTCGTTTAGGAGGCCCTGAACGTTACAATGAACTATCATTTTGGCGTCGGATTCGAAAATCTAGACTTACAAGAGAACGACCATAAGGTGCCCGAGGCAGCATTAGACCCTTGGAGACAAGTCGGCTGGAGGACGATGTATTGACTCTCGACGCAATTTGAGTGTCCCATCGTCATTAGGAGGCCCTAAACGTTACAATTAACTATCATTTTTGCGTCGGATTCGAAAACGTAGAATCACCGGAGACGGACCATGTGGTGCCCGAGGCAGCGATATCCCCTTGGAGACAAGTCGGCTGGAGGTCGATGAATTGAATCTCGACGCAATTTGAGTGTTCCATCGTCATTAGAAGGCCCTGAACGTTACAATTAACTATCATTTTTGCGTCGGATTCGATAATCTAAACTCACAGGAGAACGACCATAAGGTGCCCGAGGCAGCAACAGACCCTTGGAGACGAGTGGGCTGGAGGCCGATGTATTGAATCTCGACGCAATTTGAGAGTTCCATCGTCATTAGGAGGCCCAGAACGTTACAATTAACTATCGTTATTGCGTCGGATTCGAAAATCTAGACTCACAGGAGAAGTTCATACGGTGCTCGAGACAGCAAGATACCCCTTGGAGACAAATCGACTGGAGGCCGATGTATTGAATATCGACGCAATTTGAGTGTTCCATCGTCATTATAATGAACAATCATTTTTGCGTCGGATTCGATAATCTGAACTCACAGGAGAACGACCATAAGGTGCCCGAGGCAGCAACAGACCCTTGGAGACAAGTCGGCAGGAGGCCGATGTATTGAATCTCGACGCAATTTGAGTGTTCCATGGTCGTTACAAGGCCCTGAACGTTACAATTAACTATCATTTTTGAGTCGGATTCGAAAATCTAGACTCACAGGAGAACGACCATAAGGTGCCCGAGGCAGCAATATCCCCTTGTAGACAAGTCGGCTGGAGGCCGATGTATTGAATCTCCACGCAATTTGAGTGTTCCATCGTCATCAGGAGGCGCTGAACGTTACTATTCACTATCATTTCTGCGTCGGATTCGAAAATCTAGACTCACAGGAGAAGAATCATATGGTGCCCGAGACAGCAATATCCCCTTGGAGACAAGTCCGCTGGAGGCCGATGTATTGAATCTCGACGCAATTTGAGTGTTCCATCGTTATTACAAGGCCCTAAACGTTACAATTAACTATCATTTATGCGTCGGATTCGAAAATCTAGACTCACAGGAGAACGACCATAAGGTGCCCGAGGCAGCAATAGACCCTTGGAGACAAGGCGGCTGGAAACCGATGTATTGAATCTCGACGCAATTACATTGTTCCATCGTCATTACAAGGCCCTGAACGTTACAATTAACTATCATTTTTGTGTCGGATTCGAAAATCTAGACTCACAGGAGAACGACCACAAGGTGCCCGAGGCAGCAATAGACCCTTGGAGACAAGTCGGCTGGAGGACGATGTATTGAATCTCGACGCAATTTGAGAGTTCTATCGTCATCAGGAGGCGCTGAACGTCACTATTCACTATCATTTTAGCGTCGGATTCGAAAATGTAGACTCACAGGAGAAGGATCATATGGTGCCCGAGACTGCAATATCCCCTTGGATACAAGTTGACTGGAGGTCGATGTATTGACTCTCGACGCAATTTGAGTGTTCCATCGTCATTAGGAGGCCCTAAACGTTACAATGAACTATCATTTTGGCGTCGGATTCGAAAATCTAGACTCACAGGAGAACGACCATAAGGTGCCCGAGGCAGCAATAGACCCTTGGAGACAAGTCGGCTGGAGGACGATGTATTGAATCACGACGCAATTTGAGAGTTCCATCGTCGTTTAGGAGGCCCTGAACGTTACAATGAACTATCATTTTGGCGTCGGATTCGAAAATCTAGACTTACAAGAGAACGACCATAAGGTGCCCGAGGCAGCATTAGACCCTTGGAGACAAGTCGGCTGGAGGACGATGTATTGACTCTCGACGCAATTTGAGTGTCCCATCGTCATTAGGAGGCCCTAAACGTTACAATTAACTATCATTTTTGCATCGGATTCGATAATCTAAACTCACAGGGGAACGACCATACGGTGCCCGAGGCAGCTATTGACCGTTGGAGACAAGTCGGTTGGAGGACGATGAATTGGATCGCGACGCAAAATGAGTGTTCCATCGTCATTAGGAGGCCCTGAACGTTACAATTAACTATCATTTTTGCGTCGGATTCGAAAATCTAGACTTACAAGAGAACGACCATAAGGTGCCCGAGGCAGCATTAGACCCTTGGAGACAAGTCGGCTGGAGGACGATGTATTGAATCTCGACGCAATTTGAGAGTTCTATCGTCATCAGGAGGCGCTGAACGTTACTATTCACTATCATTTTTGCGTCGGATTCGAAAATCTAGACTCACAGGAGAAGGATCATATGGTGCCCGAGGCAGCAACAGACCCTTGGAGACAAGTCGTCTGGAGGCCGATGTATTGAATCTCGACGCAATTTGTGTGTTCCATCGTCATTACAAGTCCCTGAACGTTACAATGAACTATCATTTTAGCGTCGGATTCGAAAATCTACTCACAGGAGAAGTTCATACGGTGCTCGAGACAGCAATATCCCCTTGGAGACAAATCGACTGGAGGCCGATGTATTGAATATCGACGCAATTTGAGTGTTCCGTCGTCATTAGGAGGCCCTAAACGTTACAATTAACTATCATTTTTGCGTCGAATTCGATAATCTAAACTCACAGGAGAACGACCATAAGGTGCCCGAGGCAGCAACAAACCCTTGGAGACAAGTCGGCTGGAGGCCGATGTATTGAGTCTCGACGCGGGTGTTCCATCGTCATTAGGAGGCCCTAAACGTTACAATTAACTATCATTTTTGCGTCGGATTCGATAATCTAAACTCACAGGAGAACGACCATAAGGTGCCCGAGGCAGCAACAGACCCTTGGAGACAAGTCGGCTGGAGGCCGATGTATTGAATCTCGACGCAATTTGAGTGTTCCATCGTCATTACAAGGCCCTGAACGTTACAATTAACTATCATTTTTGCGTCGGATTCGAAAATCTAGACTCACAGGAGAACGACCATAAGGTGCCCGAGGCAGCAATAGACCTTTGGAGAGAAGTCGGCTGGAGGTCGATGTATTGGATCGCGACGCAATTTGAGTGTTCCATCGACATTAGGAGGCCCTGAACCTTACAATTAACTATCAGTTTCGCGTCGGATTCAAAAATCTAGACTCACAGGAGAACGACCATAAGGTGCCCGAGGCAGCAATAGACCCTTGGAAACAAGTCGGCTGGAGGACGATGTATTGAATCTCGACGCAATTTGAGTGTTCCATCGTCATTACAAGTCCCTGAACGTTAGAATGAACTATCATTTTAGCGTCGGATTCGAAAATTTACTCACAGGAGAAGTTCATACGGTGCTCGAGACAGCAATATACCCCTTGGAGACAAATCGACTGGAGGCCGATGTATTGAATATCGACGCAATTTGAGTGTTCCGTCGTCATTAGGAGGCCCTAAACGTTACAATTAACTATCATTTTTGCGTCGAATTCGATAATCTAAACTCACAGGAGAACGACCATAAGGTGCCCGAGGCAGCAACAGACCCTTGGAGACAAGTCGGCTGGAGGGCGATGTATTGAGTCTCGACGCGGGTGTTCAATCGTCATTAGGAGGCCCTGAACCTTACAATTAACTATCAGTTTCGCGTCGGATTCGAAAATCTAGACTCACAGGAGAACGACCATAAGGTGCCCGAGGCAGCAATAGACCCTTGGAGACAAGTCGGCAGGAGGACGATGTATTGAATCTCGACGCAATTTGAGAGTTCCATCGGCATTAGGAGGCCCTGAACGTTCCAATTAACTATCATTTTTGCGTCGGATTCGAAAATCTAGACTTACAAGAGAACGACCATAAGGTGCCCGAGGCAGCATTAGACACTTGGGTACAAGTCGGCAGGAGAACGATGTATTGAACCTCGACGCAATTTGAGAGTTCTATCGTCATCAGGAGGCGCTGAACGTTACTATTCACTATCATTTTTGCGTCGGATTCGAAAATCTAGACTCACAGGAGAAGGATCATATGGTGCCCGAGGCAGCAACAGACCCTTGGAGACAAGTCGGCTGGAGGCCGATGTATTGAATCTCGACGCAATTTGAGTGTTCCATCGTCATTACAAGGCCCTGAACGTTACAATTAACTATCATTTTTGCGTCGGATTCGAAAATCTAGACTCACAGGAGAACGACCATAAGGTGCCCGAGGCAGCAATAGACCCTTGGAGACAAGTCGGCTGGAGGCCGATGTATTGAATCTCGACGCAATTTGAGTGTTCCATCGGCATTAGGAGGCCCTGAACGTTACAATTAACTATCATTTTTCGTCGGATTCGATAATCTAAACTCACAGGAGAACGACCATAAGGTGCCCGAGGCAGCAACAGACCCTTGGAGACAAGTCGGCTGGACGACGATGTATTGAATCTCGACGCAATTTGAGTGTTCCATCGTCATTACAAGGCCCTGAAGGATACAATTAACTATCATTTTAGCGTCGGATTCGAAAATCTACTCACATAAGAAGTTCATACGGTGCTCGAGATAGCAATATACCCCTTGGAGACAAATCGGCTGGAGGCCGATGTATTGAATCTCGACGCAATTTGAGTGTTCCATCGTCACTACAGGGCCCTAAACGTTACAATTAACTATCATTTTTGCGTCGGATTTGAAAATCTAGACTCACAGGAGAAGGATAATATGGTGCCCGAGACAGCAATATCCCCTTGGAGACAAGTCGGCTGGAGGCCAATGTAATGAACCTCGACGCAATTTGAGAGTTCTATCGTCATCAGGAGGCGCTGAACGTTACTATTCACTATCATTTTTGCGTCATATTCGAAAATCTAGACTCACAGGAGAAGGATCATATGGTGCCCGAGGCAGCAACAGACCCTTGGAGACAAGTCGGCTGGAGGCCGATGTATTGAATCTCGACGCAATTTGAGTGTTCCATCGTCATTACAAGGCCCTGAACGTTACAATTAACTATCATTTTTGCGTCGGATTCGAAAATCTAGACTCACAGGGGAACGACCATACGGTGCCCGAGGCAGCTATTGACCCTTGGAGACAAGTCGGATGGAGGACGATGTATTGGATCGCGACGCAAAACGAGTGTTCCATCGTCATTAGGAGGCCCTGAATGTTACAATTAAATATCAGTTTTTCGTCGGATTCGAAAATCTAGACTCACAGGAGAACGACCACAAGGTGCCCGAGGCAGCAATAGACCCTTGGAGACAAGTCGGCTGGAGGCCGATGTATTGACTGTCGACGCGATTTGAGTGTCCCATCGTCATTAGAAGGCCCTGAACGTTACAATTAACTATCATATTAGCGTCGGATTCGAAAATCTACTCACAGGAGAAGTTCATACGGTGCTCGAGCCAGCAATATACCCCTTGGAGACAAATCGACTGGAGGCCGATGTATTGAATATCGACGCAATTCGAGTCTTCCATCGTCATTAGGAGGCCCTAAACGTTACAATTAACTATCATTTTTGCGTCGGATTCGATAATCTAAACTCACAGGAGAACGACCATAAGGTGCCCGAGGCAGCAACAGACCCTTGGAGACAAGTCGGATGGAGGCCGATCTATTGAATCTCGACGCAATTTGAGTGTTCCATCGTCATTACAAGGCCCTGAACGTTACAATTAACTATCATTTTTGAGTCGGATTCGAAAATCTAGACTCACAGGAGAACGACCATAAGGTGCCCGAGGCAGCGATATCCCCTTGGAGACAAGTCGGCTGGAGGCCGATGTATTGAATCTCGACGCAATTTGAGTGTTCCATCGTCATTAGAAAGCCCTAATCGTTACAATTAACTATCATTTTTGCGTCGGATTCGAAAATCTTGACTCACAGGAGAACGACCATAAGATGCCCGAGGCAGCAACAGACCCTTGGAGACAAGACGTCTGGAGGCCGATGCATTGAATCTCGACGTAATTTGAGTGTTCCATCGTCATTACAAGGCCCTGAACGTTACAATTAACTATCATTTTAGCGTCGGATTCGTTAATCTAAACTCACAGGAGAAGGATCATATGGTGCACGAGACTGCAATATCCCCTTGGATACAAGTCGACTGGAGGTCGATGTATTGACTCTCGATGCAATTTGAGTGTTCCATCGTCTTTAGGAGTCCCTGAACGTTACAATTAACTATCATTTATGCGTCGGATTCGAAAATCTACTCACAGGAGAAGTTCATCCGGTGCTCGAGTCAGCAATAGACCCTTGGAGACAAGTCGGCTGGAAACCGATGTATTGATTCTTGACGCAATTTGAGTGTTCCATCGTCATTAGGAGGCCCTGAACGTTACAATTAACAATCATTTTAGCGTCGGATTCGAAAATTTACTCACAGGAGAAGTTCATACGGTGCTCGAGACAGCAATATCCCTTTGGAGACAAGTCCGCTGGAGGCCGATGTATTGAATCTCGACGCAATTTGAGTGTCCCATCGTCATTAGGAGGCCCTAAACGTTACAATTAACTATCATTTTTGCGTCGGATTCGATAATCTAAACTCACAGGAGAACGACCATAAGGTGCCCGAAGCAGCAACAGACCCTTGGAGACAAGTCGGCTGGAGGCCGATGTATTGAATCTCGTCGCAATTTGAGTGTTCCATCGTCATTACAAGGCCCTGAACGTTACAATTAACTATCATTTTTGCGTCGGATTCGAAAATCTAGACTCACAGGAGAACGACCATAAGGTGCCCGAGGCAGCGATTTCCCCTTGGAGACAAGTCGGCTGGAGGCCGATGTATTGAATCTCGACGCAATTTGAGTGTCCCATCGTCATTAGGAGGCCCTAAACGTTACAATTAACTATCATTTTTGCGTCGGATTCGATAATCTAAAGTCACAGGAGAACGACCATAAGGTGCCCGAGGCAGCAACAGACCCTTGGAGACAAGTCGGCTGGAGGCCGATGTATTGAATCTCGACGCAATTTGAGTGTTCCATGGTCGTTACAAGGCCCTGAACGTTACAATTAACTATCATTTTTGAGTCGGATTCGAAAATCTAGACTCACACGAGAACGACCATAAGGTGCCCGAGGCAGCAATAGACCCTTGGAGACAAGTCGGCTGGAGGACGATGTATTGAATCTCGACGCAATTTGAGTGTTCCATCGGCATTAGGAGGCCCTGAACGTTACAATTAACTATCATTTATGCGTCGGATTCGAAAATCTACTCACAGGAGAAGTTCATACGGTGCTCGAGGCAGCAATAGACCCTTGGAGGCAAGTCGGCTGGAAACCGATGTATTGAATCTTGACGCAATTTGAGTGTTCCAACGTCATTAGGAGGCCCTGAACGTTACAATTAACAATCAGTTTCGCGTCGGATTCGAAAATCTAGACTCACATGAGAGCGAACATAAGAGGCCGGAGGCAGTAATATCCCCATGGAGACAAGTCGGCTGGAGGACGATGTATTGAATCTCGTCGCAATTTGAGTGTCCCATCGTCATTAGGAGGCCCTAAACGTTACAATTAACTATCATTTTGCGTCGGATTCGATAATCTAAACTCACAGGAGAACGACCATAAGGTGCCCGTGGCAGCAATATCCCCTTGTAGACGAGTCGGCTGGAGGAAGATGTATTGACTCTCGACGCAATTTGAGTGTTCCATCGTCATTAAGAGGCCCTGAGCATTACATTTAACTATCAGTTTTGCGTCGGATTCTAAAATGTTGACTCACAGGAGAAGGATCATATGTTGCACCAGACTGCAATATCCCCTTGGATACAAGTCGACTGGAGGTCGATGTATTGAATCTCGACGCAATTTGAGTGTTCCATCGTCATTAGGAGGCCCTGACCGTTACAGTTAACTATCATTTTTGCGTCGGATTCGAAAATCTAGACTTACAAGTGAACGACCATAAGGTGCCCGAGGCACCATTAGACCCTTGGAGACAAGTCGGCTGGAGAACGATGTATTGGATCGCGACGCAATTTGTGTGTTCCATCGTCATTAGGAGGCCCTGAATGTTACAATTAACTATCAGTTTTTCGTCGGGTCGAAAATGTAGACTCACAGCAGACGGACCATTTGGTCCCGAGGCAGCAATATCCCCTTGGAGACAAATCGGCTGGAGGACGATGTATTGAATCTCGACGCATTTTGAGTCTTCTATCGTCATTAGGTGGCCCTGAACGTTACTATTCACTATCATTTTTGCGTCGGATTCGAAAATCTAGACTTACAAGAGAACGACCATAAGGTGCCCGAGACTGCAATAACCCCTTGGATACAAGTCGACTGGAGGTCGATGTATTGGATCTCGACGCAATTTGAGTGTCCCATCGTCATTAGGAGGCCCTAAACGTTACAATTAACTATCAGTTTCGCGTCGGATTCAAAAATCCAGACTCACAGGAGACGGACAATTTGGTGCCCGAGGCAGCAATATCCCCTTGGAGACAAATCAGCTGGAGGACGATGTATTGAATCTCGACGCAATTTGAGTCTTCTATCGTCATTAGGTCGCCCTGAACGTTATAATGAACTATCATTTTTGCGTCGGATTCGAAAATCTAGAATTACAGGAGAAAGACCATAAGGTGCCCGAGACTGCAATATCCCCTTGGATACAAGACGACTGGAGGTCGATGTATTGATTCTCGACGCAATTTGAGTGTTCCATCGTCATTAGGAGGCCCTGAACCTTACAATTAACTATCAGTTTCGCGTCGGATTCGAAAATCTAGACTCACGGGAGACGGACCACATGGAGCTCGAGGCAGCAATTACCCCTTGTAGACAAGTCGGCTGGAGGAAGATGTATTGACTCTCGACGCAGTTTGAGTGTTTCATCGTCATTAAGAGGCCCTGAGCTTTACATTTAACTATCAGTATTGCGTCGGATTCTAAAATGTTGACTCACAGGAGAACGACCATATGGTGCCCGAGGCAGCAACAGACCCTTGGAGACAAGTCAGCTGGAGGCCGATGTATTGAATCTCGACGCAATTTGAGTCTTCTATCGTCATTAGGTCGCCCTGAACGTTATAATGAACTTATGGTCGGTCTCCTGTGAATCTAGATTTTCGAATCCGACGCTAAAATGATAGTTAACTGTAACGTTCAGGGACTCCTAAAGACGATGGAACACTCATATTGCGTCGAGAGTCAATACATCGACCTCCAGTCGGCTTGTATCCAAGGGGATATTGCAGTCTCGGGCACAATATGATCCTTCTCCTGTGAGTCTAGATTTTCGAATCCGACGCAAAAATGATAGTGAATTGTAACGTTCAGGGCCTCCTGTTGGCGATGGAACACTCAAATTGCGTCGAGATTCAATACATCGGCCTGCAGCCGACTTGTCTCCTATGGTCTGTTGCTGCCTCGGGCACCTTATGGTCGTTCTCCTGTGAGTCTAGATTTTCGAATCCGACGATAAAATGATAGTTAAATGTAACGTTCAGGGCCTCCTAATGACGATGGAACACTCATTTTGCGTCGATATTCAATACATCGGCCACCAGCCGACTTGTCTCCTATGGTCTGTTGCTGCCTCGGGCACCTTATGGTCGTTCTCCTGTGAGTCTAGATTTTCGAATCCGACGATGAAAATGATAGTTAATTGTAAACGTTCAGGGCCTTCTAATGCCGATGGAACACTCAAATTGCGTCGAGATTCAATACATCGGCCTCCAGCCGTCTGGTCTCCAAGGGTCTATTGCTGCCTCGGGCACCTTATGGTCGTTCTCCTGTGAGTCAACATTTTAGAATCCGACGCAAAACTGATACTTAATTGTAACGTTCAGGGCCTTGTAATGACGATGGAACACTCAAATTGCGTCGAGATTCAATACATCGTCCTCCAGCCGACTTGTCTCCAAGGGGACATTGCTGTCTCGGGCACAATATGATCCTTCTCCTGTGAGTCTAGATTTTCCAATCCGACACAAAAATGATAGTTAATTGTAACGTTCAGGGCCTCCTAATGACGATGGAACACTCAAATTGCGTCGAGATCCAATACATCGTCCTCCAACCGACTTGTCTCCAAGGGTCAATAGCTGCCACGGGCACCTTGTGATCGATCTGCTGTGAGTCTAGATTTTCGAACCCGACGCAAAACTGATTGTTAATTGTAACGTTCATTGCCACCTAATGACGATGGAACACTCAAATTGAGTCGAGATTCAATACATCGACCTCCAGCCGATTTGTCTCCAAGGGGATATTGCTGCCTCGGGCTCCATGTGATCCGTCTCCTGTGAGTCTAGATTTTCGAATCCGACGCGAAACTGATAGTTAATTGTAACGTTCAGGGCCTTGTAATGACGATGGAACACTCAAATTGCGTCGAGATTCAATACATCGTCCTCCAGCCGACTTGTCTCCAAGGGGATATTGCTGTCTCGGGCACAATATGATCCTTCTCCTGTGAGTCTAGATTTTCGAATCCGACGCAAAAATGATAGTTAATTGTAACGTTCAGGGCCTTGTAATGACGATGGAACACTCAATTGCGTCGAGATTCAATACATCGTCCTCCAGCCGACTTGTCTCCAAATGTCTATTGCTGCCTCGGGCACCTTATGGCCGTTCTCCTGTGAGTCTAGATTTTCGAATCCGACGCAAAAATGATAGTTAATTGTAACGTTCAGGGCCTTCTAATGACGGTGGAACACTCAAATTGCGTCGAGATTCAATACATCGGCCTCCAGCCGACTTGTCTCCAAGGGGATATCGCTGCCTCGGGCACCACATGGTCCGTCTCCGGTGATTCTACGTTTTCGAATCCGACGCAAAACTCATAGTTAATTGTAACGTTCAGGGCCTCCTATTGGCGATGGAACACTCAAATTGCGTCTAGATTCAATACATCGACCTCCAGCCGACTTGTCTCCAAGGGTCTATTGCTACCTCGGGCACCGTATGGTCGTTCTCCTGTGAGAATAGATTTTCAAAACCGACGCTAAAATGATAGTTAATTGCAACGTTCAGGTCCTTGTAATGACGACGGAACACTCAAATTGCGTCGAGATTCAATACATCGGCTTCCAGCCGACTTGTCTCCAAGGGTCTATTGCTGCCTCGGGCACCTTATGGTCGTTCTCCTGTGAGTCTAGATTTTCGAATCCGACGAAAAACTCATAGTTAATTGTAACGTTCAGGGCCTCCTAATGACGATGGAACACTCAAATTGCGTCAAGAATCAATACATCGGTTTCCAGCCGACTTGTCTCCAAGGGTCTATTGCTGCCTCGGGCACCTTATGGTCGTTCTCCTGTGAGTCTAGATTTTCGAATCCGACGCATAAATGATAGTTAATTGTAACGTTCAGGGACGCCTAAAGACGATGGAACACTCAAATTGCGTCGAGAGTCAATACATCGACCTCCAGTCGACTTGTATCCAAGGGGATATTGCAGTCTCGGGCACAATATGATCGTTCTCCTGTGAGTCTAGATTTTCGAATCCGACGCAAAAATGATAGTTAATTGTAACGTTCAGGGCCTCCTAATGCCGCTGGAACACTCAAATTGCGTCGAGATTCAATACATCGTCCTCCAGCCGACTTGTCTCCATGGGTCTATTGCTGCCTCGGGCACCTTATGGTCGTTCTCCTGTGAGTCTAGATTTTCGAATCCGACGCCAAAATAATAGTTAATTGTAACGTTCAGGGCCTTCTAATGACGATGGAACACACAAATTGCGTCGAGATTCAATACATCGGCCTCCAGCCGACTTGTCTCCAAGGGGATATCGCTGCCCCGGGCACCACATGGTCCGTCTCCGGTGATTCTACGTTCTCGAATCCGTCGCAAAACTCATAGTTAATTGTAACGTTCAGGGCCTCCTATTGGCGACGGAGCACTCAAATTGCGTCGAGATTCAATACATCGACCTCCAGCCGACTTGTCTCCAAGGGCCTATTGCTGCCTCGGGCACCTTATGGTCGTTCTCCTGTGAGTCTAGATTTTAGAATCCGACGCAAAAATGATAGTTAATTGTAACGTTCAGGGCCTCCTAATGCCGATGGAACACTCAAATTGCGTCGAGAATCAATACATCGGCCTCCAGCCGACTTGTCTCCAAGGGTCTATTGCTGCCTCGGGCACCTTATGGTCGTTCTCCTGTGAGTCTAGATTTTCGAATCCGACGCAAAACTCATAGTTAATTGTAACGTTCAGGGCCTCCTATTGGCGATGGAACACTCAAATTGCGTCGAGATTCAATACATCGACCTCCAGCCGACTTGTCTCCAAGGGGATATTGCTGCATCGGGCACCTTATGGTCGTTCTCCTGTGAGTTCAGATTTTCGAATCCGACGAAAAACTGATAGTTAATTGTAACATTCAGGGGCTCCTAATGACGATGGAACACTCATTTTGCGTCGCGATCTAATACATCGTCCTCCAACCGACTTGTCTCCAAGGGTCAATAGCTGCCACGGGCACCTTGTGATCGTCCTACTGTGAATCTAGATTTTCGAACCCGACGCAAAACTGATAGTTAATTGTAACGTTCAGGGCCACCTAATGACGATGGAACACTCAAATTGCGTCGAGATTCAATACATCGGCCTCCAGCCGACTTGTCTCCAAGGGGATATCGATGCCTCGAGCACCACATGGTCCTTCTCCGGTGATTCTACGTTTTTGAATCAGACGCAAAACTGCTAGTTAATTGTAACGTTCAAGGCCTCCTAAAGACGATGTAGCACTCAAATTGCGTCGCGATTCAATACATCTTCCTCCAGCGGACTGGTCTCCAAGGGGATATTGCTGCCTCGTGCACCTTATGGTGCGTCTCCAGTGAGTCTAGATTTTCGAATCCGACGAAGAACTGATGGGTAATTGTAACATTCAGGGCCTCCTAATGACGATGGAACACTCAAATTGCGTCGAGATTCAATACATCGGCCTCCAGCCGACTTGTCTCCAAGGGGATATCGCTGCCTCGGGCACCACATGGTCCGTCTACGCTGATTCTACGTTTTCGAATCCGACGCAAAACTCATAGTTAATTGTAACGTTCAGGGCCTCCTATTGGCGATGGAACACTCAAATTGCGTCGAGATTCAATACATCGACCTCCAGCCTACTGCCTTGATTTTCGAATCCGACGCAAAACTCATAGTTAATTGTAACGTTCAGGGCCTCCTAATAACGATGGAACACTCAAATTGCGTCAAGAATCAATACATCGGTTTCCAGCCGACTTGTCTCCAAGGGTCTATTGCTGCCTCGGGCACCTTATGGTCGTTCTCCTGTGAGTCTAGATTTTCGAATCCGCCGCAAAAATGATAGTTAATTGTAACGTTCAGGGCCTTGTAATGACGATGGAACACTCAAATTGCGTCGAGATTCAATACATCGGCCTCCAGCCGACTTGTCTCCAAGGGTCTGTTGCTGCCTCGGGCACCTTATGGTCGTTCTCCTGTTAGTTTAGATTATCGAATCCGACGCAAAAATGATAGTTAATTGTAACGTTTAGGGCCTCCTAATGACGATGGAACACTCAAATTGCGTCGAGATTCAATACATCGGCCTCCAGCCGACTTGTCTCCAAGGGTCTATCGCTGCCTCGGGCACCTTATGGTCGTTCTCCTGTGAGTCTAGATATTCGAACCCGACGCAAAACTCATAGTTAATTGTAACGTTCAGGGCCTCCTAATGACGATGGAACACTCCAATTGCGTCAAGAATCAATACATCGGTTTCCAGCCGACCTGTCTCCAAGGGTCTATTGCTGCCTCGGGCACCTTATGGTCGTTCTCCTGTGAGTCTAGATTTTCGAATGCGACGCATAAATGATACTTAATTGTAACGTTCAGGGGCTCCTAAAGACTATGGAAAACTCAAATTGCGTCGAGAGTCAATACATCGACCTCCAGTCGACTTGTATCCAAGGGCATATTGCAGTCTCGGGCACAATATGATCCTTCTCCTGTGAGTCTAGATTTTCGAATCCTACGCAAAAATGATAGTTAATTGTAACGTTCAGGGCCTCCTAATGCCGATGGAACACTCAAATTGCGTCGAGATTCAATACATGTGCCTCCAGTCGACTTGTCTCCAAAGGACTATTGCTGCCTCGGGCACCTTATGGTCGTTCCCCTGTGAGTTTAGATTTTCGAATCCGACGAAAAACTGATAGTTAATTGTAACGTTCAGGGCCTTGTAATGACGATGGAACACACATTTTGCGTCGCGAACCAATACATCGGCCTCCAGCCGACTTGTCTCCAAGGGTCTGTTGCTGCCTCGGGCACCTTATGGTCGTTCTCCTGTGAGTTTAGATTATCGAATCAAAGCAAAAATGATAGTTAATTGTAACGTTTAGGGCCTCCTAATGACGATGGAACACTCAAATTGCGTCTAGATTCAATACATCGGCCTCCAGCCGACTTGTGTCCAAGGGTCTGTTGCTGCCTCGGGCACCTTATGGTCGTTCTCCTGTGATTTTAGATTATCGAATCCGACGCAAAAAATGATAGTTAATTGTAACCTTTAGGGCCTCCTAATGACGATGGGACACTCAAATTGCGTCAAGATTCAATACATCTTCCTCCAGCGACTTGTCTACAAGGGGATTTTGCTGCCTCGGGCTCCATGTGGTCCGTCCCCTGTGAGTCTAGATTTTCGTATCCAACGCGAAACTGATAGTTAATTGTAAGGTTCAGGGCCTCCTAATGACGATGGGACACTCAAATTGCGTCGAGATTCAATACATCTTCCTCCAGCGACTTGTCTACAAGGGGATATTGCTGCCTCGGGCACCACATGGTCCGTCTCCGGTGATTCTACGTTTTCGAATCCGACGCAAAACTCATAGTTAATTGTAACTTTCAGGGCCTCCTATTGGCGATGGAACACTCAAATTGCGTCGAGATTCAATACATCGACCTCGAGCCGACTTGTCTCCAAGGGGATATTGCTGCATCGGGCACCTTATGGTCGTTCTCCTGTGAGTTTAGATTTTCGAATCCGACGAAAAACTGATAGTTAATTGTAACATTCAGGGCCTCCTAATGACGATGGAGCACTGATTTTGCGTCGCGATCCAATACATCGTCCTCCAACCGATTTGTCTCCAATGGTTAATAGCTGCCACGGGCACCTTGTGATCGTTCTACTGTGAGTCTAGATTTTCGAACCCGACGCAAAACTGATAGTTAATTATAACGTTCAGGGCTACCTAATGACGATGGAACACTCAAATAGCGTCGAGATTCAATACATCGGCCTCCAGCCGACTTGTCTCCAAGGGTCTGTTGCTGCCTCGGGCACCTTATGGTCGTTCTCCTGTGAGTTTAGATTATCGAATCCGACGCAAAAATGATAGTTAATTCTAACGTTTAGGGCCTCCTAATGACGATGGGACACTCAAATTGCGTCGAGATTCAATACATCGTCCTCCAGCCGACTTGTCTCCAAGGGGATATTGCTGTCTCGGGCACAATATGATCCTTCTCCTGTGAGTCTAGATTTTCGAATCCGACGCAAAAATGATAGTTAATAGTAACGTTCTGGGCCACCTAATGACGATGGAACACTCAAATTGCGTCGAGATTCAATACATCGGCCTCCAGCCGACTTATCTCCAAGGGTCTATTGCTGCCTCGGGCACCTTATGGTCGTTCTCCTGTGAGTCTAGATTTTCGAATCCGCCGCAAAAATGATAGTTAATTGTAACGTTCAGGGCCTTGTAATGACGATGGAACACTCAAATTGCGTCGAGATTCAATACATCGGCCTCCAGCCGACTTGTCTCCAAGGGTCTGTTGCTGCCTCGGGCACCTTATGGTCGTTCTCCTGTTAGTTTAGATTATCGAATCCGACGCAAAAATGATAGTTAATTGTAACGTTTAGGGCCTCCTAATGACGATGGAACACTCAAATTGCGTCGAGATTCAATACATCGGCCTCCAGCCGACTTGTCTCCAAGGGTCTATCGCTGCCTCGGGCACCTTATGGTCGTTCTCCTGTGAGTCTAGATATTCGAACCCGACGCAAAACTCATAGTTAATTGTAACGTTCAGGGCCTCCTAATGACGATGGAACACTCCAATTGCGTCAAGAATCAATACATCGGTTTCCAGCCGACCTGTCTCCAAGGGTCTATTGCTGCCTCGGGCACCTTATGGTCGTTCTCCTGTGAGTCTAGATTTTCGAATGCGACGCATAAATGATACTTAATTGTAACGTTCAGGGGCTCCTAAAGACTATGGAAAACTCAAATTGCGTCGAGAGTCAATACATCGACCTCCAGTCGACTTGTATCCAAGGGCATATTGCAGTCTCGGGCACAATATGATCCTTCTCCTGTGAGTCTAGATTTTCGAATCCTACGCAAAAATGATAGTTAATTGTAACGTTCAGGGCCTCCTAATGCCGATGGAACACTCAAATTGCGTCGAGATTCAATACATGTGCCTCCAGTCGACTTGTCTCCAAAGGACTATTGCTGCCTCGGGCACCTTATGGTCGTTCCCCTGTGAGTTTAGATTTTCGAATCCGACGAAAAACTGATAGTTAATTGTAACGTTCAGGGCCTTGTAATGACGATGGAACACACATTTTGCGTCGCGAACCAATACATCGGCCTCCAGCCGACTTGTCTCCAAGGGTCTGTTGCTGCCTCGGGCACCTTATGGTCGTTCTCCTGTGAGTTTAGATTATCGAATCAAAGCAAAAATGATAGTTAATTGTAACGTTTAGGGCCTCCTAATGACGATGGAACACTCAAATTGCGTCTAGATTCAATACATCGGCCTCCAGCCGACTTGTGTCCAAGGGTCTGTTGCTGCCTCGGGCACCTTATGGTCGTTCTCCTGTGATTTTAGATTATCGAATCCGACGCAAAAAATGATAGTTAATTGTAACCTTTAGGGCCTCCTAATGACGATGGGACACTCAAATTGCGTCAAGATTCAATACATCTTCCTCCAGCGACTTGTCTACAAGGGGATATTGCTGCCTCGGGCTCCATGTGGTCCGTCCCCTGTGAGTCTAGATTTTCGTATCCAACGCGAAACTGATAGTTAATTGTAAGGTTCAGGGCCTCCTAATGACGATGGGACACTCAAATTGCGTCGAGATTCAATACATCTTCCTCCAGCGACTTGTCTACAAGGGGATATTGCTGCCTCGGGCACCACATGGTCCGTCTCCGGTGATTCTACGTTTTCGAATCCGACGCAAAACTCATAGTTAATTGTAACTTTCAGGGCCTCCTATTGGCGATGGAACACTCAAATTGCGTCGAGATTCAATACATCGACCTCGAGCCGACTTGTCTCCAAGGGGATATTGCTGCATCGGGCACCTTATGGTCGTTCTCCTGTGAGTTTAGATTTTCGAATCCGACGAAAAACTGATAGTTAATTGTAACATTCAGGGCCTCCTAATGACGATGGAGCACTGATTTTGCGTCGCGATCCAATACATCGTCCTCCAACCGATTTGTCTCCAATGGTTAATAGCTGCCACGGGCACCTTGTGATCGTTCTACTGTGAGTCTAGATTTTCGAACCCGACGCAAAACTGATAGTTAATTATAACGTTCAGGGCTACCTAATGACGATGGAACACTCAAATAGCGTCGAGATTCAATACATCGGCCTCCAGCCGACTTGTCTCCAAGGGTCTGTTGCTGCCTCGGGCACCTTATGGTCGTTCTCCTGTGAGTTTAGATTATCGAATCCGACGCAAAAATGATAGTTAATTCTAACGTTTAGGGCCTCCTAATGACGATGGGACACTCAAATTGCGTCGAGATTCAATACATCGTCCTCCAGCCGACTTGTCTCCAAGGGGATATTGCTGTCTCGGGCACAATATGATCCTTCTCCTGTGAGTCTAGATTTTCGAATCCGACGCAAAAATGATAGTTAATAGTAACGTTCTGGGCCACCTAATGACGATGGAACACTCAAATTGCGTCGAGATTCAATACATCGGCCTCCAGCCGACTTATCTCCAAGGGTCTATTGCTGCCTCGGGCACCTTATGGTCGTTCTCCTGTGAGTCTAGATTTTCGAATCCGACGCAAAAATGATAGTTAATTGTAACGTTCAGGGCCTTGTAATGACGTTGGAACACTCAAATTGCGTCGAGATTCAATACATCGGCCTCCAGCCGACTTGTCTCCAAGGGTCTGTTGCTGCCTCGGGCACCTTATGGTCGTTCTCCTGTGAGTTTAGATTATTGAATCCGAAGCAAAAATGATAATTAATTGTAACGTTCAGGGCCTTCTAATGCCGATGGAACACTTAAATTGCGTCGAGATTCAATACATCGGCCTCCAGCCGACTTGTTTCCAAGGGTCTATTGCTGCCTCGGGCACCTTATGTTCGTTCTCCTGTGAGTCTAGATTTTCGAATCCGACGCAAAACTCATAGTTTATTGTAACGTTCAGGGCCTCCTAATGACGATGGAACACTCAAATTGCGTCAAGAATCAATACATCGGTTTCCAGGCGACTTGTCTCCAAGGGTCTATTGCTGCCTCATGCACCTTATGGTCGTTCTCCTGTGAGTCTAGATTTTCGAATCCGACGCATAAATGATAGTTAATTGTAACGTTCAGGGACTCCTAAAGACGATGGAACACTCAAATTGCGTCGAGAGTCAATACATCGACCTCCAGTCGACTTGTATCCAAGGGGATATTGCAGTCCCGGGCACAATATGATCCTTCTCCTGTGAGTCTAGATTTTCGAATCCGACGCAAAAATGTTAGTTAATTGTAACGTTCAGGGCCTCCTAATGCCGATGGAACACTCAAATTGCGTCGAGATTCAATACATCGTCCTCCAGCCGACTTGTCTCCAAGGGGCTATTGCTGCCTCGGGCACCTTATGGTCGTTCTCCTGTGAGTCTAGATTTTCGAATCCGACGCAAAAATAATAGTTAATTGTAACGTTCAGGGCCTTCTAATGACGATGGAACACTCAAATTGCGTCGAGATTCAATACATCGGCCTCCAGCCGACTTGTCTCCAAGGGGATATCGCTGCCTCGGGCACCATATGGTCCGTCTCCGGTGATTCTACGTTTTCGAATCCGACGCAAAACTCATAGTTAACTGTAACGTTCAGGGCCTCCTATTGGCGATGGAACACTCAAATTGCGTCGAGATTCAATACAACGACCTCCAGCCGAATTGTCTCCAAGGGTCTATTGCTGCCTCGGGCACCTTATGGTCGTTCTCCTGTGAGTCTAGATTTTCGAATCCGACGCAAAAATGATAGTTAATTGTAACGTTCAGGGCCTTGTAATGACGATGGAACACTCAAATTGCGTCGAGATTCAATACATCGGCCTCCAGCCGACTTGTCTCCAAGGGTCTGTTGCTGCTTCGGGGACCTTATGGTCGTTCTCCTGTGACTTTAGATTATCGAATCCGACGCAAAAATGATAGTTAATTGTAACGTTTAGGGCCTCCTAATGACGATGGGAGACTCAAATTGCGTCGAGATTCAATACATCGTCCACAAGCCGACTTGTCTCCAAGGGTCAAACGCTGCCTCGGGCACCTTATGGTAGTTCTCTTGTAAGTCTAGATTTTCTAATCCGACGCAAAAATGACAGTTAATTGTAACGTTCAGGTCCTCCTAATGACGATGGAACTCTCAAATTGCGTCGAGATTCAGTACATCGTCCTCCAGCGGACTTGTCTCCAAGGGTCTATTGCTGCCTCGGGCACCTTATAGTCGTTCTCCTGTGAGTTTAGATTATCGAATCCGTCGCAAAAATGATAGTTAATTGTAACGTTCAGCGCCTTCTAATGACGATGGAACACTCAAATTGCGTCGAGATTCAATACATCGGCCTCCAGCCGACTTGTCTCAAAGGGGATATCGCTGCCTCGGGCACCACATGGTCCGTCTCCGGTGATTCTACGTTTTCGAATCCGACGCAAAACTCATAGTTAATTGTAACGTTCAGATCCTCCTATTGGCGATGGAACACTCAAATTGCGTCGAGATTCAATACATCGACCTCAAGCCTACTGCCTAGATTTTCGAATCCGACGCAAAACTCATAGTTAATTGTAACGTTCAGGGCCTCCTAATGACGATGGAACACTCAAATTGCGTCAAGAATCAATACATCGGTTTCCAGCCGACTTGTCTCCAAGGGTCTATTGCTGCCTCGGGCACCTTATGGTCGTTCTCCTGTGAGTCTAGATTTTCGAATCCGACGCAAAAATGATAGTTAATTGTAACGTTCAGGGCCTTGTAATGACGATGGAAAACTCAAATTGCGTCGAGAGTCAATACATCGACCTCCAGTCGACTTGTATCCAAGGGGATATTGCAGTCTCGGACACAATATGATCCTTCTCCTGTGAGTCTAGATTTTCGAATCCTACGCAAAAATGATAGTTAATTGTAACGTTCAGGGCCGCCTAATGCCGATGGAACACTCAAATTGCGTCGAGATTCAATACATGGGCCTCCAGTCGACTTGTCTCCAAGGGTCTATTGCCTCCTCGGGCACCTTATGGTCGTTCTCCTGTGAGTCTAGATTTTCGAATCCGACGCAAAGATGATAGTTAATTGTTACGTTCAGGGCCTTGTAATGACGATGGAACACTCAAATTGCGTCGAGATTCAATACATCGGCCTCCAGCCGACTTGTCTCCAAGGGTCTATTGCTGCCTCGGGCACCTTATGGTCGTTCTCCTGTGAGTTTAAATTTTCGAATCCGACGGAAAACTGATAGTTAATTGTAACGTTCAGGGCCTTGTAATGTCGATGGAACACTCATTTTGCGTCGCGAACCAATACATCGGCCTCCAGCCGACTTGTCTCCAAGGGTCTGTTGCTGCCTCGGGCACCTTATGGTCGTTCTCCTGTGAGTGTAGATTATCGAATCAGACGCAAAAATGATAGTTAATTGTAACGTATAGGGCCTCCTAATGACGATGGAACACTCAAATTGCGTCTAGATTCAATACATCGGCCTCCAGCCGACTTGTGTCCAAGGGTCTGTTGCTGCCTCGGGCACCTTATGGTTGTTCTCCTGTGATTTTAGATTATCGAATCCGACGCAAAAATGATAGTTAATTGTAACGTTTAGGGCCTCCTAATGACGGCGGAACACTCAAATTGCGTCGAGATTCAATACATCGACCTCCAGCCGACTTGTCTCCAAGGGTCTGTTGCTGCCTCGGGCACTTCTCCTGTGAGTTTAGATTATCGAATCCGACGCAAAAATGATAGTTAATTGTAACGTTTAGGGCCTCCTAATGACGATGGGACACTCAAATTGAGTCGAGATTCAATACATCGACCTCCAGCCGATTTGTCTCCAAGGGGATATTGCTGCCTCGGGCTCCATGTGGTCCGTCTCCTGTGAGTCTAGATTTTCGAATCCGACGCGAAACTGATAGTTAATTGTAACGTTCAGGGCCTTGTAATGACGATGGAACACCCAAATTGCGTCGAGATTCATTACATCGGCCTCCAGCCGACTTGTCTCCAAGGGTCTGTTGCTGCCTCGAGCACCTTATGGCCGTTCTCCTGTGAGTTAAGATTATCGAATCCGACGCAAAAATGATAGTTAATTGTAACGTTTAGGGCCTCCTAATGACGATGGGACACTCAAATTGCGTCGAGATTCAATTCATCGTCCTCCAGCCGACTTGTCTCCGAGGGGATATTGCTGTCTCGGGTACAATATGATCCTTCTCCTGTGAGTCTAGATTTTCGAACCCGACGCAAAAATTATATTTAATTGTAACGTTCAGGGCCTTGTAATGACGATGGGACACTCAAATTGCGTCGATATTCAATACATCGGCCTCCAGCTGACATGTCTCCAAGGGTCTGTTGCTGCCTCGGGCACCTTATGGTCGTTCTCCTGTGTGTTTAGATTATCGAATCCGACGCAAAAATGATAGTTAATTGTAACGTTTAGGGCCTCCTAATGACGATGGAACACTCAAATTGCGTCGATATTCAATACATCGGCCTCCCGCCGATTTGTCTCCAAGGGGTATATTGCTGTCTCGAGCACCGTATGAACTTCTCCTGTGAGTAGATTTTCCAATCCGACGCGATACTTATAGTTAATTGTAAGATTTGGGGCCTCCTAATGACGATGGAACACTCAAATTGCGTCGAGATTCAATACACCGGCCTCAAGCCGACTTGTCTCCAAGGGGATATTGCTGCCTCGGGCTCCATGTGGTCCGTCTCCTGTGAGTCTAGATTTTCGAATCCGACGAAAAACTGATAGTTAATTGTAACATTCAGGGCCTCCTAATTACGATGGAACACTCACATTGCGTCGCGATCCAATACATCGTCCTCCAGCCGACTTGTCTCCAAGGGTCTATTGCTGCCTCGGGCACCTTATGGTCGTTCACTTGTAAGTCTAGATTTTCGAATCCGACGCAAAAATGATAGTTAATTGTAACGTTCAGGGCCTCCTAATGGCGACGGATTTCTCAAATTGCGTCGAGATTCAATACATCGTCCTCCAGCCGACTTGTCTCCAAGGGTCTATTGCTGCCTCGGGCACCTTATGGTCGTTCTCCTGTGAGTCTAGATTTTCGAATCCGACGCAAAAATGGTAGTTAATTGTACCGTTCAGGGCCTTCTAATGACGATGGAACACTCAAATTGCGTCGAGATGCAATACATCGGCCTCCAGCCGACTTGTCTCCAAGGGGATATCGCTGCCTTGGGCACCACATGGTCCGTCTCCGGTGATTCTACGTTTTCGAATCCGACGCAAAACTCATAGTTAATTGTAACGTTCAGGGCCTCCTATTGGCGATGGAACACTCAAATTGCGTCGAGATTCAATACATCGACCTCCAGCCGACTTGTCTCCAAGGGTCTATTGCTGCCTCGGGCACCTTATGGTCGTTCTCCTGTGAGTCTAGATTTTCGAATCCGACGCAAAACTCATAGTTAATTGTAACGTACAGGGCCTCCTAATGACGATGGAACACTCAAATTGCGTCAAGAATCAATACATCGGTTTCCAGCTGACTTGCCTCCAACGGTCTATTGCTGCTTCGGACACCTTATGGTCGTTCTCCTGTGAGTCTAGATTTTCGAATCCGACGCACAAATGATAGTTAATTGTAACGTTCAGGGACTCCTAAAGACGATGGAACAGTCAAATTGCGTCGAGAGTCAATACATCGACCTCCAGTCGACTTGTATCCAAGGGGATATTGCAGTCTCGGGCACAATATGATCCTTCTCCTGTGAGTCTAGATTTTCGAATCCGACGCAAAAATGATAGTTAATTGTAACGTTCAGGGCCTCCTAATGCCGATGGAACACTCAAATTGCGTCGAGATTCAATACATCGTCCTCCAGCCGACTTGTCTCCAAGGGTCTATTGCTGCCTCGGGCACCTTATGGTCGTTCTCCTGTGAGTCTAGATTTTCGACTCCGACGCACAAATGATAGTTAACTGTAACGTTCAGGGCCTTCTAATGACCATGGAACACTCAAATTGCGTCGAGATTCAATACATCGGCCTCCAGCCGACTTGTCTCCAAGGGGATATCGCTGCCTCGGGCACCACATGGTCCGTCTACGCTGATTCTACGTTTTCGAATCCGACGCAAAACTCATAGTTAATTGTAACGTTCAGGGCCTCCTATTGGCGATGGAACACTCAAATTGCGTCGAGATTCAATACATCGACCTCCAGCCTACTGCCTTGATTTTCGAATCCGACGCAAAACTCATAGTTAATTGTAACGTTCAGGGCCTCCTAATAACGATGGAACACTCAAATTGCGTCAAGAATCAATACATCGGTTTCCAGCCGACTTGTCTCCAAGGGTCTATTGCTGCCTCGGGCACCTTATGGTCGTTCTCCTGTGAGTCTAGATTTTCGAATCCGCCGCAAAAATGATAGTTAATTGTAACGTTCAGGGCCTTGTAATGACGATGGAACACTCAAATTGCGTCGAGATTCAATACATCGGCCTCCAGCCGACTTGTCTCCAAGGGTCTGTTGCTGCCTCGGGCACCTTATGGTCGTTCTCCTGTTAGTTTAGATTATCGAATCCGACGCAAAAATGATAGTTAATTGTAACGTTTAGGGCCTCCTAATGACGATGGAACACTCAAATTGCGTCGAGATTCAATACATCGGCCTCCAGCCGACTTGTCTCCAAGGGTCTATCTCTGCCTCGGGCACCTTATGGTCGTTCTCCTGTGAGTCTAGATATTCGAACCCGACGCAAAACTCATAGTTAATTGTAACGTTCAGGGCCTCCTAATGACGATGGAACACTCCAATTGCGTCAAGAATCAATACATTGGTTTCCAGCCGACCTGTCTCCAAGGGTCTATTGCTGCCTCGGGCACCTTATGGTCGTTCTCCTGTGAGTCTAGATTTTCGAATGCGACGCATAAATGATACTTAATTGTAACGTTCAGGGGCTCCTAAAGACTATGGAAAACTCAAATTGCGTCGAGAGTCAATACATCGACCTCCAGTCGACTTGTATCCAAGGGCATATTGCAGTCTCGGGCACAATATGATCCTTCTCCTGTGAGTCTAGATTTTCGAATGCTACGCAAAAATGATAGTTAATTGTAACGTTCAGGGCCTCCTAATGCCGATGGAACACTCAAATTGCGTCGAGATTCAATACATGTGCCTCCAGTCGACTTGTCTCCAAAGGACTATTGCTGCCTCGGGCACCTTATGGTCGTTCCCCTGTGAGTTTAGATTTTCGAATCCGACGAAAAACTGATAGTTAATTGTAACGTTCAGGGCCTTGTAATGACGATGGAACACACATTTTGCGTCGCGAACCAATACATCGGCCTCCAGCCGACTTGTCTCCAAGGGTCTGTTGCTGCCTCGGGCACCTTATGGTCGTTCTCCTGTGAGTTTAGATTATCGAATCAAAGCAAAAATGATAGTTAATAGTAACGTTTAGGGCCTCCTAATGACGATGGAACACTCAAATTGCGTCTAGATTCAATACATCGGCCTCCAGCAGACTTGTGTCCAAGGGTTTGTTGCTGCCTCGGGCACCTTATGGTCGTTCTCCTGTGATTTTAGATTATCGAATCCGACGCAAAAAATGATAGTTAATTGTAACCTTTAGGGCCTCCTAATGACGATGGGACACTCAAATTGCGTCGAGATTCAATACATCTTCCTCCAGCGACTTGTCTACAAGGGGATATTGCTGCCTCGGGCTCCATGTGGTCCGTCTCCTGTGAGTCTAGATTTTCGTATCCAACGCGAAACTGATAGTTAATTGTAAGGTTCAGGGCCTCCTAATGACGATGGAACACTCAAATTGCGTCGAGATTCAATACATCGGCCTCCAGCGGACTTGTCTCCAAGGGGATATTGCTGTCTCGGGCACCTTATGGTCGTTCTCCTGTGAGTTTAGATTATCGAATCCGACGCAAAAATGATAGTTAATTGTAACGTTTAGGGCCTCCTAATGACGGCGGAACACTCAAATTGCGTCGAGATTCAATACATAGGCCTCCAGCCGACTTGTCTCCAAGGGTCTGTTGCTGCCTCGGGCACCTTGTGGTCGTTCTCCTGTGAGTCTAGATTTTCGAATCCGACGCACAAATGATAGTTAATTGTAACGTTCAGGGCCTCCTAATGCCGATGGAACACTCAAATTGCGTCGAGATTCAATACATCGTCCTCCAGCCGACTTGTCTCCAAGGGTCTATTGCTGCCTCGGGCACCTTATGGTCGTTCTCCTGTGAGTCTAGATTTTCGAATCCGACGCAAAAATGATAGTTAATTGTAACGTTCAGGGCCTTCTAATGACGATGGAACACTCAAATTGCGGCGAGATTCAATACAGCGGCCTCCAGCCGACTTGTCTCCAAGGGGATATCGCTGCCTCGGGCACCACATGGTCCGTCCCCGGTGATTCTACGTTTTCGAATCCGACGCAAAACTCATAGTTAATTGTAACGTTCAGGGCCTCCTATTGGCGATGGAACACTCCAATTGCGTCGAGATTCAATACATCGACCTCCAGCCGACTTGTCTACAAGGGGATATTGCTGCCTCGGGCTCCATGTGGTCCGTCTCCTGTGGGTCTATATTTTCGAATCCGACGCGAAACTGATAGTTAATTGTAAGGTTCAGGGCCTCCTAATGACGATGGAACACTCAAATTGCGTCGAGATTCAATACATCGGCCTCCAGCGGACTTGTCTCCAAGGGGATATTGCTGTCTCGGGTACCTTATGGTCTTTCTCCTGTGAGTTTAGATTATCGATACGACGCAAAAATGATAGTTAATTGTAACGTTTAGGGCCTCCTAATGACGATGGAACACGCAAATTGCGTCGAGATTCAATACATCGGCCTCCAGCCGACTTGTCTCCAAGGGTCTGTTGCTGCCTCGGGCACCTTATGGTCGTTCTCTTGTGAGTTTAGGTTATCTAATCCGACGCAAAAATGATAGTTAATTGTAACGTTTAGGGCCTCCTAATGACGATGGGACACTCAAATTGCGTCGAGATTCAATACATCGACCTCCAGCCGACTTGTCTCCATGGGGATATTACTGCCTCCGGCCTCTTATGTTCGCTCTCATGTGAGGCTAGATTTTCGAATCCGACGCGAAAATGATTGTTAATTGTAACGTTCAGGGCTTCCTAATGACGATGGAACACTCAAATTGCCTCGAGATTCAATACATCGGCATTCAGCCGATTTGTCTCCAAGGGTCTATTGCTGCCTCGGGCACCGTATGGTCGTTCCCCTGTGAGTCAACATTTTAGTATCCGACGCAAAACTGATAGTTAATTGTAAGGTTCAGGGCCTCCAAATGACGATGGAGCACTCAAATTGCGTCGCGATTCAAAACATCGTCCTCCAGCGGACTGGTCTCCAAGGGTCAATAGCTGCCACGGGCACCTTGTCATCGTTCTGCTGTGAGTCTAGATTTTCGAACCCGACGCAAAACTGATTGTTAATTGTAACTTTCAGGGCCACCTAATGACGATGGAACACTCAAATTGAGTCGAGTTTCAATATATCGACCTCCAGCCGACTTGTCTTCAAGGGGATATTGCTGCCTCGGGCTCCATGTGGTCCGTCTCCTGTGAGTCTAGATTTTCGAATCCGAGGAGAAACTGTAAGAAAATTGTAAGGTTCAGGGCCTCCTAATGACGATGGAACACTCAAATTGCGTCGAGATTCAATACTTCGGCCTCCAGCGGTCTTGTCTCCAAGGGGATATTGCTGTCTCGGGCACCGTATGATCCTTCTCCTGTGAGTCTAGATTTTCGAATCCGACGCAAAAATGACAGTGAATAGTAACGTTCAGCGCCTCCTGATGACGATAGAACTCTCAAATTGCGTCGAGATTCAATACATCGTCCTCCAGCTGATTTGTCTCCAAGGGGATATTGCTGCCTCGGGCACCAAATGGTCCGTCTCCTGTGAGTCTGGATTTTTGAATCCGACGCGAAACTGATAATTAATTGTAACGTTCAGGGCCACATAATGACGATGGAACACTCAAATTGAGTCGAGATTCAATACATCGACCTCCAGCCGACTTGTCTCCAAGGGGATATTGCTGTCTCGGGCTCCATGTGGTCCGTCTCCTGTGAGTCTAGATTTTCGAATCCGACGCGAAACTGATAGTTCATTATAACGTTCAGGGCGACCTAATGACGATGAAACACTCAAATTGCGTCGATATTCAATACATCGGCCTCCAGTCGATTTGTCTCCAATGGGTATATTGCTGTCTCGAGCACCGTATGAACTTCTCCTGTGAGTAGATTTTCGAATCCGACGCTAAAATGATTGTTAATTGTAACGTTCAGGGCCTCCTAATGACGATGAAACACTCAAATTGCGTCAAGAATCAATACATCGGATTCCAGCCGACTTGTCTCCAAGGGTCTGTTGCTGCCTCGGGCACCTTATGGTCGTTCTCCCGTGAGTCTAGATTTTCGAATCCGACGCATAAATGATAGTTAATTGTAACGTTCAGGGACTCCTAAAGACGATGGAACACTCAAATTGCGTCGAGAGTCAATACATCTTCCTCCAGCCGACTTGTCTCCAAGGGGATATTGCTGCCTCGGGCACCATATGATCCTTCTCCTATGAGTCTAGATTTTCGAATCCGACGCAAAAATGATAGTGAATAGTAACGTTCAGCGCCTCCTGATGACGACAGAACTCTCAAATTGCGTCGAAATTCAATACATCGTCCTCCAGCTGATTTGTCTCCAAGGGGATATTGCTGCCTCGGGCACCAAATGGTCCGTCTCCTGTGAGTCTGGATTTTTGAGTCCGACGCGAAACTGATAGTTAATTGTAAGGTTCATGGCCTCCAAATGACGATAGAGCACTCAAATTGCGTCGCGATTCAATACATCGTCCTCAAGCGGACTGGTCTCCAAGGGTCAATAGCTGCCACGGGCACCTTGTGATCGTTCTGCTGTGAGTCTAGATTTTCGTACCCGACGCAAAACTGATTGTTAATTGTAACGTTCAGGGCCACCTAATGACGATGGAACACTCAAATTGAGTCGAGATTCAATACATCGACCTCCAGCCGACTTGTCTCCAAGGGGATATTGCTGCCTCGGGCTCCATGTGGTCCGTCTCCTGTGAGTCTATATTTTCGAATCCGACGCGAAACTGATAGTTAATTGTAAGTTTCAGGGCCTCCTAATGACGATGGAACACTCAAATTGCGTCGAGATTCAATACATCGGCCTCCAGCCGACTTGTCTCCGAGGGGATATTGCTGCCTCGGGCTTCATGTGGTCCGTCTCCTGTGAGTCTAGATTTTCGAATCCGACGAAAAACTGATAGTTAATTGTAACATTCAGGGCTTCCTAATGACGATGGAACACTCAAATTGCGTCGCGATCCAATACATCCTCCTCCAGCCGACTTGTCTCCAAGGGTCTATTGCTGCCTCGGGCACCTTATGGTCGTTCTCTTGTAAGTCTAGATTTTCGAATCCGACGCAAAAATGATAGTTAATAGTAACGTTCAGGGCCTCCTAATGACGATGGATTTCTCAAATTGCGTCGAGATTCAATACATCGTCCTCCAGCCGACTTGTCTCCAAGGGTCTATTGCTGCCTCGGGCACCTTATGATCGTTCTCCTGTGAGTCAAGATTTTCGAATCCGACGCAAAAATGATAGTTAATTGTAACGATCAGGGCCTTCTAATGACGATGGAACACTCAAATTGCGTCGGGATGCAATACATCGGCCTCCAGCCGACTTGTCTCCAAGGGGATATCGCTGCCTCGGGCACCACATGGTCCGTCTCCGGTGATTCTACGTTTTCGAATCCGACGCAAAACTCATAGTTAATTGTAACGATCAGGGCCTCCTATTGGCGATGGAACACTCCAATTGCGTCGAGATTCAATACATCGACCTCCAGCCGACTTGTCTCCAAGGGGATATCGCTGCCTCGGGCACCTTATGGTCGTTCTCCTGTGAGGTTAGATTATCGAATCCGACGCAAAAATGATAGTTAATTGTAACGTTCAGGGACTCCTAAAGACGATGGAACAGTCAAATTGCGTCGAGAGTCAATACGTCGACCTCCAGTCGACTTGTATCCAAGGGGATATTGCAGTCTCGGGCACAATATGATCCTTCTCCCGTGAGTCTAGATTTTCGAATCCGACGCAAAAATAATAGTTAGTTGTAACGTTCAGGGCCTCCTAATGCCGATGGAACACTCAAATTGCGTCGAGATTCAATACATCGTCCTCCAGCCGACTTGTCTCCAAGGGTCTATTGCTGCCTCGGGCACCTTATGGTCGTTCTCCTGTGAGTCTAGATTTTCGAATCCGACGCAAAAATGATAGTTAATTGTAACGTTCAGGGCCTTCTAATGACGATGGAACACTCAAATTGCGTCGAGATTCAATACATCGGCCTCCAGCCGACTTGTCTCCAAGGGGATATCGCTGCCTCGGGCACCACATGGTCCGTCCCCGGTGATTCTACGTTTTCGAATCCGACGCAAAACTCATAGCTAATTGTAACGTTCAGGGCCTCCTATTGGCGATGGAACACTCCAATTGCGTCGAGATTCAATACATCGACCTCCAGCCGACTTGTCTCCAAGGGGATATCGCTGCCTCGGGCACCTTATGGTCGTTCTCCTGTGAGGTTAGATTATCGAATCCGACGCAAAAATGATAGTTAATTGTAACGTTTAGGGCCTCCTAATGACGATGGGACACTCAAATTGCGTCGAGATTCAATACATCTTCCTCCAGCCGACTTGTCTACAAGGGGATATTGCTGTCTCGGGCTCCATGTGGTCCGTCTCCTGTGAGTCTATATTTTCGAATCCGACGCGAAACTGATAGTTAATTGTAAGCTTCAGGGCCTCCTAATGACGATGGAACACTCAAATTGCGTCGAGATTCAATACATCGGCCTCCAGCGGACTTGTCTCCAAGGGGATATTGCTGTCTCGGGCACTTATGGTCTTTCTCCTGTGAGTTTAGATTATCGATACGACGCAAAAATGATAGTTAATTGTAACGTTTAGGGCCTCCTAATGACGATGGAACACGCAAATTGCGTCGAGATTCAATACATCGGCCTCCAGCCGACTTGTCTCCAAGGGTCTGTTGCTGCCTCGGGCACCTTATGGTCGTTCTCCTGTGAGTTTAGATTATCGAATCCAACGCAAAAATGATAGTTAATTGTAACGTTTAGGGCCTCCTAATGGCGATGAGACACTCAAATTGCGTCGAGATTCAATACATCGTCCTCCAGCCTACTTGTCTCCATGGGGATTTTACTGCCTCCGGCCTCTTATGTTCGCTCTCATGTGAGGCTAGATTTTCGAATCCGACGCGAAATTGATTGTTAATTGTAACGTTCAGGGCTTCCTAATGACGATGGAACACTCAAATTGCCTCGAGATTCAATACATCGGCATTCAGCCGATTTGACTCCAAGGGTCTATTACTGCCTCGGGCACCGTATGGTCGTTCCCCTGTGAGTCAACATTTTAGAATCCGACGCAAAACGGATAGTTAAATGTAATGCTCAGGGCCTGTTAATGACGATGGAACACTCAAATTGCGTCGAGAGTCAATACATCTTCCTCCAGCCGACTTGTCTACAAGGGGATATTGCTGCCTCGGGCACCATATGATCCTTCTCCTGTGAGTCTAGATTTTCGAATCCGACGCAAAAATGATAGTGAATAGTAACGTTCAGCGCCTCCTGATGACGATAGAACTCTCAAATTGCGTCGAGATTCAATACATCGTCCTCCAGCTGATTTGTCTCCAAGGGGATATTGCTGCCTCGGGCACCAAATGGTCCATCTCCTGTGAGTCTGGATTTTTGAGGCTGACGCGAAACTGATAGTTAATTGTAAGGTTCCGGGCTTCCAAATGACGATGGAGCACTCAAATTGCGTCGCTATTCAATACATCGTCCTCCAGCGGACTGGTCTCCAAGGGTCAATAGCTGCCACGGGCACCTTGTCATCGTTCTGCTGTGAGTCTAGATTTTCGAACACGACGCAAAACTGATTGTTAATTGTACCGTTCAGGGCCACCTAATGACGATGGAACACTCAAATTGAGTCGAGATTCAATACATCGACCTCCAGCCGACTTGTCTCCAAGGGGATATTGCTGGCTCGGGCTCCATGTTGTCCGTCTCCTGTGAGTCTAGATTTTCGAATCCGACGCGAAACTGTAAGTTAATTGTATGGTTCAGGGCCTCCTAATGACGATGGAACACTCAAATTGCGTCGAGATTCAATACTTCGGCCTCCAGCGGACTTGTCTCCAAGGGGATATTGCTGTCTCGGGCACCATATGATCCTACTCCTGTGAGTCTAGATTTTCGAATCCGACGCAAAAATGATAGTGAATAGTAACGTTCAGCGCCTCCTGATGACGATAGAACTCTCAAATTGCGTCGAGATTCAATACATCGTCCTCCAGCTGATTTGTCTCCAAGGGGATATTGCTGCCTCGGGCACCAAATGGTCCGTCTCCTGTGAGTCTGGATTTTTGAATCCGACGCGAAACTGATAGTTAATTGTAACGTTCAGGGCCTCCAAATGACGATGGAGCACTCAAATTGTGTCGCGATTCAACACATCGTCCTCCAGCGGACTGGTCTCCAAGGGGATATTGCTGCATCGGGCACCTTATGGTCCGTCTCCAGTGAGTCTAGATTTTCGAATCCGACGAAAAACTGATAGTTAATTGTAACATTCAGGGCCTCCTAATGACGATGGAACACTCATTTTGCGTCGCGATCCAATAAATCGTCCTCCAACCGACTTGTCATCAATGGTCAATAGCTGCCACGGGCACCTTGTGATCGTTCTGCTGTGAGTCTAGATTTTCGAACCCGACGCAAAACTGATTGTTAATTGTAACCTTCAGGGCCACCTAATGACGATGGAACACTCAAATTGAGTCGAGATTCAATACATCGACCTCCAGCCGACTTGTCTCCAAGGGGATATCGCTGCCTCGGGCACCACATGGTCCGTCTCCGGTGATTCTACGTTTTCGAATCCGACGCAAAACTCATAGTTAATTGTAACGATCAGGGCCTCCTATTGGCGATGGAACACTCCAATTGCGTCGAGATTCAATACATCGACCTCCAGCCGACTTGTCTCCAAGGGGATATCGCTGCCTCGGGCACCTTATGGTCGTTCTCCTGTGAGGTTAGATTATCGAATCCGACGCAAAAATGATAGTTAATTGTAACGTTTAGGGAATCCTAATGACGATGGAACACTCAAATTGCGTCGAGATTCAATACATCGGCCTTCAGCCGACTTGTGTCCAAGGGTCTGTTGCTGCCTCGGGCACCTTATGGTCGTTCTCCTGTGATTTTAGATTATCGAATCCGACGCAAAAATGATAGTTAATTGTAACGTTTAGGGCCTCCTAATGACGATGGGACACTCAAATTGCGTCGAGATTCAATACATCTTCCTCCAGCCGACTTGTCTACAAGGGGATATTGCTGTCTCGGGCTCCATGTGGTCCGTCTCCTGTGAGTCTATATTTTCGAATCCGACGCGAAACTGATAGTTAATTGTAAGCTTCAGGGCCTCCTAATGACGATGGAACACTCAAATTGCGTCGAGATTCAATACATCGGCCTCCAGCGGACTTGTCTCCAAGGGGGTATTGCTGTCTCGGGCACTTATGGTCTTTCTCCTGTGAGTTTAGATTATCGATACGACGCAAAAATGATAGTTAATTGTAACGTTTAGGGCCTCCTAATGACGATGGAACACGCAAATTGCGTCGAGATTCAATACATCGGCCTCCAGCCGACTTGTCTCCAAGGGTCTGTTGCTGCCTCGGGCACCTTATGGTCGTTCTCCTGTGAGTTTAGATTATCGAATCCGACGCAAAAATGATAGTTAATTGTAACGTTTAGGGCCTCCTAATGGCGATGGGACACTCAAATTGCGTCGAGATTCAATACATCGTCCTCCAGCCTACTTGTCTCCATGGGGATTTTACTGCCTCCGGCCTCTTATGTTCGCTCTCATGTGAGGCTAGATTTTCGAATCCGACGCGAAATTGATTGTTAATTGTAACGTTCAGGGCTTCCTAATGACGATGGAACACTCAAATTGCCTCGAGATTCAATACATCGGCATTCAGCCGATTTGTCTCCAAGGGTCTATTGCTGCCTCGGGCACCGTATGGTCGTTCCCCTGTGAGTCAACATTTTAGAATCCGACGCAAAACGGATAGTTAAATGTAATGCTCAGGGCCTGTTAATGACGATGGAACACTCAAATTGCGTCGAGAGTCAATACATCTTCCTCCAGCCGACTTGTCTACAAGGGGATATTGCTGCCTCGGGCACCATATGATCCTTCTCCTGTGAGTCTAGATTTTCGAATCCGACGCAAAAATGATAGTGAATAGTAACGTTCAGCGCCTCCTGATGACGATAGAACTCTCAAATTGCGTCGAGATTCAATACATCGTCCTCCAGCTGATTTGTCTCCAAGGGGATATTGCTGCCTCGGGCACCAAATGGTCCGTCTCCTGTGAGTCTGGATTTTTGAGGCTGACGCGAAACTGATAGTTAATTGTAAGGTTCCGGGCTTCCAAATGACGATGGAGCACTCAAATTGCGTCGCTATTCAATACATCGTCCTTCAGCGGACTGGTCTCCATGGGTCAATAGCTGCCACGGGCACCTTGTCATCGTTCTGCTGTGAGTCTAGATTTTCGAACCCGACGCAAAACTGATTGTTAATTGTACCGTTCAGGGCCACCTAATGACGATGGAACACTCAAATTGAGTCGAGATTCAATACATCGACCTCCAGCCGACTTGTCTCCAAGGGGATATTGCTGCCTCGGGCTCCATGTGGTCCGTCTCCTGTGAGTCTAGATTTTCGAATCCGACGCGAAACTGTAAGTTAATTGTAAGGTTCAGGGCCTCCTAATGACGATGGAACACTCAAATTGCGTCGAGATTCAATACTTCGGCCTCCAGCGGACTTGTCTCCAAGGGGATATTGCTGTCTCGGGCACCATATGATCCTACTCCTGTGAGTCTAGATTTTCGAATCCGACGCAAAAATGATAGTGAATAGTAACGTTCAGCGCCTCCTGATGACGATAGAACTCTCAAATTGCGTCGAGATTCAAAACATCGTCCTCCAGCTGATTTGTCTCCAAGGGGATATTGCTGCCTCGGGCACCAAATGGTCCGTCTCCTGTGAGTCTGGATTTTTGAATCCGACGCGAAACTGATAGTTAATTGTAACGTTCAGGGCCTCCAAATGACGATGGAGCACTCAAATTGTGTCGCGATTCAACACATCGTCCTCCAGCGGACTGGTCTCCAAGGGGATATTGCTGCATCGGGCACCTTATGGTCCGTCTCCAGTGAGTCTAGATTTTCGAATCCGACGAAAAACTGATAGTTAATTGTAACATTCAGGGCCTCCTAATGACGATGGAACACTCATTTTGCGTCGCGATCCAATAAATCGTCCTCCAACCGACTTGTCTCCAATGGTCAATAGCTGCCACAGGCACCTTGTGATCGTTCTGCTGTGAGTCTAGATTTTCGAACCCGACGCAAAACTGATTGTTAATTGTAACCTTCAGGGCCACCTAATGACGATGGAACACTCAAATTGAGTCGAGATTCAATACATCGACCTCCAGCCGACTTGTCTCCAAGGGGATATTGCTGCCTCGGGCTCCATGTGGTCCGTCTCCTGTGAGTCTAGATTTTCGAATCCGACGCGAAACTGATAGTTAATTGTAACGTTCTGGGCCTCCTAATGACGATGGAACACTCAAATTGCGTCGAGATTCAATACATCGGCCTCCAGCCGACTTGTCTCCAAGGGGATATTGCTGTCTCGGGCGCAATATGATCCTTCTCCTGTGAGTCTAGATCTTCGAATCCGACGCAAAAATTATAGTGAATTGTAACGTTCAGCGCATCCTAATGACGATAGAAGAGTCAAATTGCGTCCAGATTCAATACATCGTCCTCCAGCCGATTTGTCTCGAAGGGGATATTGCTGCCGCGGGCACCAAATGGTCCGTCTGCTGTGAGTCTAGATTTTCGAATCCGACGAAAAACTGATACTTAATTGTGACATTCAGGGCCTCCTAATGACGATGGAACACTCAAATTGCGTCGCGATCCAATACATCGTCCTCCAGCCGACTTATCTCCAAGGGTCTGTTGCTGCCTCGGGCACCTTATGGTCATTCTCTTGTAAGTCTAGATTATCGAATCCGACGCAAAACTGATAGTTCATTATAACGTTCAGGGCGACCTAATGACGATGGAACACTCAAATTGCGTCGATATTCAATACATCGGCCTCCAGTCGATTTGTCTCCAAGGGGTATATTGCTGTCTCGAGCACCGTATGAACTTCTCCTGTGAGTAGATTTTCGAATCCGACGCTAAAATGATTGTTAATTGTAACGTTCAGGGCCTCCTAATGACGATGAAACACTCATCAAATTGCGTCAAGAATCAATACATCGGTTTCCAGCCGACATGTCTCCAAGGGTCTGTTGCTGCCTCGGGCACCTTATGGTCGTTCTCCTGTGAGTCTAGATTTTCGAATCCGACGCATAAATGATAGTTAATTGTAACGTTCAGGAACTCCTAAAGACGATGGAACACTCAAATTGCGTCGAGAGTCAATACATCTTCCTTCAGCCGACTTGTCTACAAGGGGATATTGCTGCCTCGGGCACCATATGATCCTTCTCCTGTGAGTCTAGATTTTCGAATCCGACGCAAAAATGATAGTGAATAGTAACGTTCAGCGCCTCCTGATGACGATAGGACTCTCAAATTGCGTCGAGATTCAATACATCGTCCTCCAGCTGATTTGTCTCCAAGGGGATATTGCTGCTTCGGGCACCAAATGGTCCGTCTCCTGTGAGTCTGGATTTTTGAGTCCGACGTGAAACTGATAGTTAATTGTAAGGTTCAGGGCCGCCAAATGACGATGGAGCACTCAAATTGCGTCGCGATTCAATACATCGTCCTCCAGCGGACTGGTCTCCAAGGGTCAATAGCTGCCACGGGCACCTTGTGATCGTTCTGCTGTGAGTCTAGATTTTCGAACCCGACGCAAAACTGATTGTTAATTGTAACGTTCAGGGCCACCTAATGACGATGGAACACTCAAATTGAGTCGAGATTCAATACATCGACCTCCAGCCGACTTGTCTCCAAGGGGATATCGCTGCCTCGGGCTCCATGTGGTCCGTCTCCTGTGAGTCTAGATTTTCGAATCCGACGCGAAACTGATAGTTAATTGTAAGGTTCAGGGCCTCCTAATGACGATGGAACACTCAAATTGCGTCGAGATTCAATGCTTTGGCCTCCAGCGGACTTGTCTCCAAGGGGATATTGCTGTCTCGGGCACCATATGATCCTTCTCCTGTGAGTCTAGATTTTCGAATCCGACGCAAAAATGATAGTGAATAGTAACGTTCAGCGCCTCCTGATGACGATAGAACTCTCAAATTGCGTCGAGATTCAATACATCGCCCTCCAGCTGATTTGTCTCCAAGGAGATATTGCTGCCTCGGGAACCAAATGGTCCGTCTCCTGTGAGTCTGGATTTTTGAATCCGACGCGAAACTGATAGTTAATTGTAACATTCAGGGCCTCCTAATGACGATGGAACACTCATTTTGCGTCACGATCCAATAAATCGTCCTCCAACCGACTTGTCTCCAATGGTCAATAGCTGCCAAGGGCACCTTGTGATCGTTCTGCTGTGAGTCTAGATTTTCGAATCCGACGCGAAACTGATAGTTAATTGTAACGTTCAGGGCCTCCTAATGACGATGGAATACTCAAATTGCGTCGAGATTCAATACATCGGCCTCCAGCCGACTTGTCTCCAAGGGGATATTGCTGTCTCGGGCACAATATGATCCTTCTCTTGTGAGTCTAGATTTTCGAATCCGAAGCAAAAATTATAGTGAATTGTAACGTTCAGCGCCTCCTAATGACGATAGAAGAGTCAAATTGCGTCCAGATTCAATACATCGTCCTCCAGCCGATTTGTCTCGAAGGCGATATTGCTGCCTCGGGCACCAAATGGTCCGTCTGCTGTGAGTCTAGATTTTCGAATCCGACGAAAAACTGATATTTAATTGTGACATTCAGGGCCTCCTAATGACGATGGAACACTCAAATTGCGTCGCGATCCAATACATCGTCCTCCAGCCGACTTATCTCCAAGGGTCTAATGCTGCCTTGGGCACCTTATAGTCGTTCTCCTGAGAGTCTAGATTTTCGAATCCGACGCATAAATGATAGTTAATTATAACGTTCAGGGACTCCTAAAGACGATGGAACACTCAAATTGCGTCGAGAGTCAGTACATCGACCTCCAGTCGTCTTGTATCCAAGGGGATATTGCAGTCTCGTGCACCATATGATCCTTCTCCTGTTAGTAGATTTTCGAATCCGACGCTAAAATGATAGTTAACTGTAACGTTCAGGGCCTCCTAATGCCGATGGAACACTCAAATTGCGTCGAGATTCAATACATCGGACTCCAGCTAACTTGTCTCCAAGGGTCTATTGCTACCTCGGGCACCTTATGGTCGTTCTCCTGTGAGTCTAGATTTTCGAATCCGACGCAAAAATGATAGTTAATTGTAACGTTCTGGGCCTTGTAATGACGATGGAACACTCAAATTGCGTCGAGATTAAATACATCGGCCTCCAGCCGACTTGTCTCCAAGGGTCTGTTGCTGCCTCGGGCACCTTATGGTCATTCTCCTGTGAGTTTAGATTTTCGAATCCGACGCGAAACTGATAGTTAATTGTAAGGTTCAGGGTCTCCAAATGACGATGGAGCACTCAAATTGCGTCGCGATTCAATACATCGTCCTCCAGCGGACTGGTCTCCAAGGGGATATTGCTCCATCTGGCACCTTATGGTCCGTCTCCAGTGAGTCTAGATTTTCGAATCCGACGAAAAACTGATAGTTAATTGTAACATTCAGGGCCTCCTAATGACGATGGAACACTCATTTTGCGTCGCGATCCAATACATCGTCCTCCAACGGACTTGTCTCCAAGGGTCAATAGCTGCCACGGGCACCTTGTGATCGTTCTGCTGTGAGTCTAGATTTTCGAACCCGACGCAAAACCGATTGTTAATTATAACGTTCAGGGCCACCTAATGACGATGGAACACTCAAATTGAGTCGAGATTCAATACATCGACCTCCAGCCGACTTGTCTCCAGGGGATATTGCTGTCTCGGGCACAATATGATCCTTCTCCTGTGAGTCTGGATTTTCGAATCCGACGCAAAAATGATAGTGAATTGTAACGTTCAGCGCCTCCTAATGACGATAGAAGACTCAAATTGCGTCGACATTCAATACATCGTCCTCCAGCCGATTTGTCTCCAAGGGGATACTGCTGCCTCGGGCACCAAATGGTCCGTCTGCTGTGAGTCTAGATTTTCGAATCCGACGAAAAACTGACAGTTAATTGTAACATTCAGGGCCTTCTAATGACGATGGGACACTCAAATTGCGTCGCGATCCAATACATCGTCCTCCAGCCGACTTGTCTCCAAGGGGATATCGCTGCCTCGGGCACCACATGGTCCGACTCCGGTGATTCTACGTTTTCAAATCCGACGCAAAACTAATTGTTAATTGTAACGTTCAGGGCCTCCTATTGGCGATGGAACACTCAAATTGCGTCGAGATTCAATACATAGACCTCCAGCCGACCTGTCTCCAAGGGTCTAGTGCTGCCTCGGGCACCTTATGGTCGTTCTCCTGTGAGTCTAGATTTTCCAATCCGACGCAAAAATGATAGTTAATTGTAACGTTCAGGGCCTTGTAACGACGATGGAACACTCAAATTGCGTCGAGATTCAATACATCGGCCTCCAGCCGACTTGTCTCCAAGGGTCTGTTGCTGCCTTGGGCACTTTATGTTCGCTCTCATGTGAGTCTAGATTTTCGAATCCGACGCGAAACTGATTGTTAATTGTAACGTTCAGGGCTTCCTAATGACGATGGAACACTCAAATATCCTCGAGATTCAATACATCGGCATTCAGCCGATTTGTCTCCAAGGGGTATATTGCTGTCTCGAGCACCGTATGAACTTCTCCTGTGAGTAGATTTTCGAATCCGACGCAAAAGTGATTGTTAATTGTAACGTTCAGGGCCTCCTAATGACGATGGAACACTCAAATTGCGTCAAGAATCAATACATCCGTTTCCAGCCGACTTGTCTCCAAATGTCTATTGCTGCCTCGGGCACCTTATGGTCGTTCTCCTGTGAGTCTAGATTTTCGAATCCGACGCAAAAATGATAGTTAATTGTAACGTTCAGGGCCTTCTAATGACGATGGAACACTCGAATTGCGTCGAGATTCAATACATCGGCCTCCAGCCGACTTGTCTCCAAGGGGATATCGCTGCCTCGGGCACCACATGGTCCGTCTCCGGTGATTCTACGTTTTCGAATCGAACGCAAAACTCATAGTTAATTGTAGCGTTCAGGGCCTCCTATTGGCGATGGAACACTCAAATTGCGTCGAGATTCAATACATCGACCTCCAGCCGACTTGTCTCCAAGGATCTAGTGCTGCCTCGGGCACCTTATGGTCGTTCTCCTGTGATTCTAGATTTTCGAATCCGACGCAAAAATGATAGTTAATTGTAAAGTTCAGAGCCTTGTAATGACGATGGAACACTCAAATTGCGTCGAGATTCAATACATCGGCCTCCAGCCAACTTGTCTCCAAGGGTCTGTTGCTGCCTCGGGCACCTTATGGTCGTTCTCCTGTGAGTTTAGATTATCGAATCCGACGCAAAAATGATAGTTAATTGTAACGTTTAGGGCCTCCTAATGACGATGGGACACTCAAATTGCGTCGACATTCAATACATCGTCCTCCAGCCGACTTGTCTCCATGGGGGTATTACTGCCTCCGGCCTCTTATGTTCGCTCTCATGTGAGTCTAGATTCTCGAATCCGACGCGAAACTGATTGTTAATTGTAACGTTCAGGTCTTCCTAATGACGATGGAACACTCAAATTGCCTCGAGATTCAATACATCGGCATTCAGCCGATTTGTCTCCAAGGGGTATATTGCTGTCTCGAGCACCGTATGAACTTCTCCTGTGAGTAGATTTTCGAATCCGACGCGAAACTGATTGTTAATTGTAACGTTCAGGGCCTCCTAATGACGATGGAACACTCAAATTGCGTCGAGATTCAATACATCGTCCTCCAGCCGACTTGTCTCCATGGGGAAATTACTGCCTCCAGCCACTTACGTTCGCTCTCATGTGAGTCTAGATTTTCGAATCCGACGCGAAACTGATTGTTAATTGTAACGTTCAGGGCCTCCTAATGACGATGGAACACTCAAATTGCGTCAAGAATCAATACATCGGTTTCCAGCCGACTTGTCACCAAGGGTCTATTGCTGCCTCGGGCACCTTATGGTCGTTCTCCTGTGAGTCTAGATTTTCGAATCCGACGCATAAATGATAGTAAATTGTAACGTTCAGGAACTCCTAATGACGATGGAACACTCAAATTGCGTCGAGAGTCAATACATCGACCTCCAGTCGATTTGTATCCAAGAGGATATTGCAGTCTCGTGCACCATATGATCCTTCTCCTGTTAGTAGATTTTCGAATCCGACGCTAAAATGTTAGTTAACTAAAACGCTCAGGGCCTCCTAATGCCGATGGAACACTCAAATTGCGTCGAGATACAATACATCGGCCTCCAGCCGACTTGTCTCCAAAGGTCTGTTGCTGCCTCGGGCTCCTTATGGCGTTCTCCTGTGAGTTTAGATTTTCGAATCCGACGCGAAACTGATAGTTAATTGTAAGGTTCAGGGCCTCCAAATGACGATGGAACACTCAAATTGCGTCGAGATTCAATGCATCGGCCTCCAGCCGACTTGTCTCCAAGGGTCTATAGCTGCCTCGGGCACCTTATGGTCGTTCTCCTGTGAGTCTAGATCTTCGAATCCGACGCAAAAATGATAGTTAATTGTAACGTTCAGGGCCTTGTAATGACGATGGAACACTCAAATTGCGTCGAGATTCAATACATCGGCCTCCAGCCGACTTGTCTCCAAGGGGATATCGCTGCCTCGGGCACCACATGGTCCGTCTCCGGTGATTCTACGTTTTCGAATCCGACGCAAACTCATATTTAAGTGTAACGTTCAGGGCCTCCTATTGGCGATGGAACACTCAAATTGCGTCGAGATTCAATACATCGTCCTCCAGCCGACTTGTCTCCAAGGGGATATTACTGCCTCCGGCCTCTAATGTTCGCTCTCATGTGAGTCTAGATTTTCGAATCCGACGCGAAACTGATTGTTAATTGTAACGTTCAGGGCTTCCTAATGACGATGGAACACTCAAATTGCCTCGAGATTCAATACATCGGCATTCAGCCGATTTGTCTCCAAGGGTCTATTGCTGCCTCGGGCACCGTATGGTCGTTCCCATGTGAGTGTACATTTTAGAATCCGACGCAAAACTGATAGTTAAATGTAATGCTCAGGGCCTCTTAATGACGATGGAACACTCAAATTGCGTCGAGAGTCAATACATCTTCCTCCAGCCGACTTGTCTACAAGGGGATATTGCTGCCTCGGGCTCCATGTGGTCTGTCTCCTGTGAGTCTAGATTTTCGAATCCGACGCAAAAATGATAGTGAATAGTAACGTTCAGCGCCTCCTGATGACGATAGAACTCTCCAATTGCGTCGAGATTCAATACATCGTCCTCCAGCTGATTTGTCTCCAAGGGGGTATTGCTGCCTCGGGCACCAAATGGTCCGTCTCCTGTGAGTCTGGATTTTGAATCCGACGCGAAACTGATAGTTAATTGTAACGTTCAGGGCCTCAAAATGACGATGGAGCACTCAAATTGCGTCGCGATTCAATACATCGTCCTCCAGCGGACTGGTCTCCAAGGGGATATTGCTGCATCGGGCACCTTATGGTCGTTCTCCTGTGAGTTTAGATTTTCGAATCCGACGAAAATCTGATAGTTAATTGTAACATTCAGAGCCTCCTAATGACGATGGAACACTCATTTTGCGTCGCGATCCAATACATCGTCCTCCAACCGACTTGTCTCCAAGGGTCAATAGCTGCCACGGGCACCTTGTGACTGTTCTGCTGTGAGTCTAGATTTTCGAACCCGACGCAAAACTGATTGTTAATTGTAACGTTCAGGGCCACCTAAAGACGATGGAACACTCAAATAGAGTTGAGATTCAATATATCGACCTCCAGCCGACTTGTCTCCAAGGGGATATTGCTGCCTCGGATCCATGTGGTCCGTCTCCTGTGAGTCTAGATTTTCGAATCCGACGCGAAATTGATAGTTAATTGTAACGTTCAGGGCCTCCTAATTACGATGGAACCCTCTAATTGCGTCGAGATTCAATACATCGGCCTCCAGCCGACTTGTCTCCAAGGGGATATTGCTGTCTCGGGCACAATATGATCCTTCTCCTGTGAGTCCAGATTTTCGAATCCGACGCAAAAATGATTGTGAATTGTAACGTTCAGCGCCACCTAATGACGATAGAAGACTCAAATTGCGTCGAGATTCAATACATCGTCCTCCAGCCGATTTGTCTCCAAGGGGATATTGCTGCCTCGGGCACCAAATGGTCCGTCTGCTGTGAGTCTAGATTTTCGAATCCGACGAAAAACTGATAGTTAATTGTATTATTCAGGGCCTCCTAATGACGATGGAACACTCAAATTGCGTCGCGATCCAATACGTCGTCCTCCAGCCGACCTGTCTCCAAGGGTCTATTGCTGCCTCGGGCACCTTATGGTCGTTCTCTTGTAAATCTAGATTTTCGAATCCGACGGAAAAATGATAGTTAATTGTAACGTTTAGGGCCTCCTAATGACGATGGAACACTCAAATTGCGTCGAGATTCAATACATCCTCCTCCAGCCGACTTGTCTCCAAGGGTCTATTGCTGCCTCGGGCACCTTATGGTCGTTCTCCTGTGAGTCTAGATTTTCGAATCCGACGCAAAAATGATAGTTAATTTAACGTTCAGGGCCTTGTAATGACGATGGAACACTCAAATTGCGTCGAGATTCAATACATCGGCCTCCAGCCGTCTTGTCTTCAAGGGGATATCGCTGCCTCGGGCACCACATGGTCCGTCTCCGGTGATTCTACGTTTTCGAATCCGACGCAAAACTCATATTCAATTGTAACGTTCAGGGCCTCCAATTGCCGATGGAACACTCAAATTGCGTCGAGATACAATACATCGACCTCCAGCCGACATGTCTCCAAGGGTCTATTGCTGCCTCGGGCACCTTATGGTCGTTCTCCTGTGAGTCTAGATTTTCGAATCCGACGCAAAAATGATGGGGTAATTGTAACGTTCAGGGCCTTGTAATGACGATGGAACACTCAAATTGCGTCGAGATTCAATACATCGGCCTCCAGCCGACTTGTCTCCACGGGTCTGTTGCTGCCTGGGGCACCTTATTGGCGTTCTCCTGTGAGTTTAGATTATCGAATCCGACGCAAAAATGATAGTTAATTGTAACGGTTAGGGCCTCCTAATGACGATGGGACACTCAAATTGCGTCGAGATTCAATACATCGTCCTCCAGCCGACTTGTCTCCAAGGGGATATTACTGCCTCCGGCCTCTTATGTTCGCTTTCGTGTGATTCTAGATTTTCGAATCCGACGCGAAACTGATTGTTAATTGTAACGTTCAGGGCTTCCTAATGACGATGGAACACTCAAATTGCCTCGAGATTCAATACATCGGCATTCAGCCGATTTGTCTCCAAGGGTCTATTGCTGCCTCGGGCACCGTATGGTCGTTCCCATGTGAGTCAACATTTTAGAATCCGACGCAAAACTGATAGTTAAATGTAATGCTCAGGGCCTTTTAATGACGATGGAACACTCAAATTGCGTCGAGAGTCAATACATCTTCCTCCAGCCGACTTGTCTACGAGGGGATATTGCTGCCTCGGGCTCCATGTAGTCCGTCTCCTGTGAGTCTAGATTTTCGAATCCGACGCAAAAATGATAGTGAATAGTAACGTTCAGCGCCTCCTGATGACGACAGAACTCTCAAATTGCGTCCAGATTCAATACATCGTCCTCCAGCTGATTTGTCTCCAAGGGGATATTGCTGCCTCGGGCACCAAATGGTCCGTCTCCTGTGAGTCTGGATTTTTGAATCCGACGCGAAACTGATAGTTAATTGTAACGTTCAGGGCCTCCAAATGACGATGGAGCACTCAAATTGCGTCGCGATTCAATACATCGTCCTCCAGCTGACTGGTCTCCAAGGGGATATTGCTGCATCGGGCACCTTATGGTCGTTCTCCTGTGAGTTTAGATTTTCGAATCCGACGAAAAACTGATAGTTAATTGTAACATTCAGGGCCTCCTAATGACGATGGAACACTCATTTTGCGTCGCGATCCAATACATCGTCCTCCATCCGACTTGTCTCCAAGGGTCAATAGCTGCCACGGGCACCTTGTGAACGTTCTGCTGTGAGTCTACATTTTCGAACCCGACGCAAAACTGATTGTTAATTGTAACGTTAAGGGCCACCTAAAGACGACGGAACACTCAAATTGAGTCGAGATTCAATACATCGGCCTCCAGCCGACTTGTCTCCAAGGGGATATTGCTGTCTCGGGCACAATATGATCCTTCTCCTGTGAGTCCAGATTTTCGAATCCGACGCAAAAATGATAGTGAATTGTAACGTTCAGCGCCTCCTAATGACGATAGAAGACTCAAATTGCGTCGAGATTCAATACATCGTCCTCCAGCCGATTTGTCTCCAAGGGGATATTGCTGCCTCGGGCACCAAATGGTCCGTCTGCTGTGAGTCTAGATTTTCGAATCCGACGAAAAATTGATAGTTAATTGTATTATTCAGGGCCTCCTAATGACGATGGAACACTCAAATTGCGTCGCGATCCAATACATCGTCCTCCAGCCGACTTGTCTCCAAGGGTCTATTGCTGCCTCGGGCACCTTATGGTCGTTCTCTTGTAAATCTAGATTTTCGAATCCGACGCAAAAATGATAGTTAATTGTTACGTTCAGGGCCTCCTAATGACGATGGAACACTCAAATTGCGTCGAGATTCAATACATCGTCCTCCAGCCGACTTGTCTCCAAGGGTCTATTGCTGCCTCGGGTACCTTATGGTCGTTCTCCTGTGAGTCTAGATTTTCGAATCCGACGCGAAGCTGATAGTTAATAGTAAGGTTCCTGGCCTCCTAATGACGATGGAACACTCAAATTGCGTCGAGATTCAATACATCGGCCTCCAGCCGACTTGTCTCCAAGGGGATATTGCTGTCTCGAGCACCGTATGAACTTCTCCTGTGAGTAGATTTTCGAATCCGACGCTAAAATGATTGTTAATTGTAACGTTCAGGGCCTCCTAATGCCGATGGATCACTCAAATTGCGTTAAGAATCAATACATCGGTTTCCAGCCGATTTGTCTCCAAGGGTCTATTGCTGCCTCGGGCACCTTATGGTCGTTCTCCTGTGAGTCTAGATTTTCGAATCCGACGCATAAATGATAGTTAATTGTAACGTTCAGGAACTCCTAATGACGATGGAACACTCAAATTGCGTCGAGAGTCAATACATCGACCTCCAGTCGACTTGTATCCAAGGGGATATTGCAGTCTCGTGCACCATATGATCCTTCTCCTGTTAGTAGATTTTCGAATCCGACGCTAAAATGTTAGTTAACTAAAACGTTCAGGGCCTCCTAATGCCGTTGGAACACTCAAATTGCGTCGAGATTCAATACATCGGCCTCCAGCCGACTTGTCTCCAAAGGTCTGTTGCTGCCTCGGGCTCCTTATGAACGTTCTCCTGTGAGTTTAGATTTTCGAATCCGACGCGAAACTGATAGTTAATTGTAAGGTTCAGGGCCTCCAAATGACGATGGAACACTCAAATTGCGTCGAGATTCAATACATCGGCCTCCAGAGGACTTGTCTCCAAGGGGATATTGCTGTCTCGAGCACCGTATGAACTTTTCCTGTGAGTAGATTTTCGAATCCGACGCTAAAATAATTGTTAATTGTAACGTTCAGGGCCTCCTAATGCCGATGGAACACTCAAATTGCGTCGAGATTCAATACATCGGCCTCCAGCCGACTTGTCTCCAAGGGTCTATTGCTGCCTCGGGCACCTTATGGTCGTTCTCCTGTGAGTCTAGATTTTCGAATCCGACGCAAAAATGATAGTTAATTTAACGTTCAGGGCCTTGTAATGACGATGGAACACTCAAATTGCGTCGAGATTCAATACATCGGCCTCCAGCCGTCTTGTCTGCAAGGGGATATCGCTGCCTCGGGCACCACATGGTCCGTCTCCGGTGATTCTACGTTTTCGAATCCGACGCAAGACTCATATTTAATTGTAACGTTCAGGGCCTCCTATTGGCGATGGAACACTCAAATTGCGTCGAGATACAATACATCGACCTCCAGCCGACTTGTCTCCAAGGGTCTATTGCTGCCTCGGGCACCTTATGGTCGTTCTCCTGTGAGTCTAGATTTTCGAATCCGACGCAAAAATGATGGGGTAATTGTAACGTTCAGGGCCTTGTAATGACGATGGAACACTCAAATTGCGTCGAGATTCAATACATCGGCCTCCAGCCGACTTGTCTCCACGGGTCTGTTGCTGCCTGGGGCACCTTATTGGCGTTCTCCTGTGAGTTTAGATTATCGAATCCGACACAAAAATGATAGTTAATTGTAACGGTTAGGGCCTCCTAATGACGATGGGACACTCAAATTGCGTCGAGATTCAATACATCGTCCTCCAGCCGACTTGTCTCCAAGGGGATATTACTGCCTCCGGCCTCTTATGTTCGCTTTCGTGTGAGTCTAGACTTTCGAATCCGACGCGAAACTGATTGTTAATTGTAACTTTCAGGGCTTCCTAATGACGATGGAACACTCAAATTGCCTCGAGATTCAATACATCGGCATTCACCCGGTTTGTCTCCAAGGGTCTATTGCTGCCTCGGGCACCGTATGGTCGTTCCCATGTGAGTCAACATTTTAGAATCCGACGCAAAACTGATAGTTAAATGTAATGCTCAGGGCCTCTTAATGACGATGGAACACTCAAATTGCGTCGAGAGTCAATACATCTTCCTCCAGCCGACTTGTCTACGAGGGGATATTGCTGCCTCGGGCTCCATGTAGTCCGTCTCCTGTGAGTCTAGATTTTCGAATCCGACGCAAAAATGATAGTGAATAGTAACGTTCAGCGCCTCCTGATGACGACAGAACTCTCAAATTGCGTCCAGATTCAATACATCGTCCTCCAGCTGATTTGTCTCCAAGGGGATATTGCTGCCTCGGGCACCAAATGGTCCGTCTCCTGTGAGTCTGGATTTTTGAATCCGACGCGAAACTGATAGTTAATTGTAACGTTCAGGGCCTCCAAATGACGATGGAGCACTCAAATTGCGTCGCGATTCAATACATCGTCCTCCAGCGGACTGGTCTCCAAGGGGATATTGCTGCATCGGGCACCTTATGGTCGTTCTCCTGTGAGTTTAGATTTTCGAATCCGACGAAAAACTGATAGTTAATTGTAACATTCAGGGCCTCCTAATGACGATGGAACACTCATTTTGCGTCGCGATCCAATACATCGTCCTCCAACCGACTTGTCTCCAAGGGTCAATAGCTGCCACGGGCACCTTGTGATCGTTCTGCTGTGAGTCTAGATTTTCGAACCCGACGCAAAACTGATTGTTAATTGTAACGTTCAGGGCCACCTAAAGACGATGGAACACTCAAATTGAGTCGAGATTCAATACATCGGCCTCCAGCCGACTTGTCTCCAAGGGGATATTGCTGTCTCGGGCACAATATGATCCTTCTCCTGTGAGTCCAGATTTTCGAATCCGACGCAAAAATGATAGTGAATTGTAACGTTCAGCGCCTCCTAATGACGAAAGAAGACTCAAATTGCGTCGAGATTCAATACATCGTCCTCCAGCCGATTTGTCTCCAAGGGGATATTGCTGCCTCGGGCACCAAATGGTCCGTCTGCTGTGAGTCTAGATTTTCGAATCCGACGAAAAATTGATAGTTAATTGTATTATTCAGGGCCTCCTAATGACGATGGAACACTCAAATTGCGTCGCGATCCAATACATTGTCCTCCAGCCGACTTGTCTCCAAGGGTCTATTGCTGCCTCGGGCACCTTATGGTCGTTCTCTTGTAAATCTAGATTTTCGAATCCGACGCAAAAATGATAGTTAATTGTAACGTTCAGGGCCTCCTAATGACGATGGAACACTCAAATTGCGTCGAGATTCAATACATCGTCCTCCAGCCGACTTGTCTCCAAGGGTCTATTGCTGCCTCGGGCACCTTATGGTCGTTCTCCTGTGAGTCTAGATTTTCGAATCCGACGCGAAGCTGATAGTTAATCGTAAGGTTCCTGGCCTCCTAATGACGATGGAACACTCAAATTGCGTCGAGATTCAATACATCGGCCTCCAGCCGACTTGTCTCCAAGGGAATATTGCTGTCTCGAGCACCGTATGAACTTCTCCTGTGAGTAGATTTTCGAATCCGACGCTAAAATGATTGTTAATTGTAACGTTCAGGGCCTCCTAATGCCGATGGATCAGTCAAATTGCGTTAAGAATCAATACATCGGTTTCCAGCCGACTTGTCTCCAAGGGTCTATTGATGCCTCGGGCACCTTATGGTCGTTCTCCTGTGAGTCTAGATTTTCGAATCCGACGCATAAATGATAGTTAATTGTAACGTTCAGGAACTCCTAATGACGATGGAACACTCAAATTGCGTCGAGAGTCAATACATCGACCTCCAGTCGACTTGTATCCAAGGGGATATTGCAGTCTCGTGCACCATATGATCCTTCTCCTGTTAGTAGATTTTCGAATCCGACGCTAAAATGTTAGTTAACTAAAACGTTCAGGGCCTCCGAATGCCGATGGAACACTCAAATTGCGTCGAGATTCAATACATCGGCCTCCAGCCGACTTGTCTCCAAAGGTCTGTTGCTGCCTCGGGCTCCTTATGGTCGTTCTCCTGTGAGTTTAGATTTTCGAATCCGACGCGAGACTGATAGTTAATTGTAAGGTTCAGGGCCTCCAAATGACGATGGAACACTCAAATTGCGTCGAGATTCAATACATCGGCCTCCAGAGGACTTTTCTCCAAGGGGATATTGCTGTCTCGAGCACCGTATGAACTTTTCCTGTGAGTAGATTTTCGAATCCGACGCTAAAATAATTGTTAATTGTAACGTTCAGGGCCTCCTAATGCCGATGGAACACTCAAATTGCGTCGAGATTCAATACATCGGCCTCCAGCCGACTTGTCTCCAAGGGTCTATTGCTGCCTCGGGCACCTTATGGTCGTTCTCCTGTGAGTCTAGATTTTCGAATCCGACGCAAAAATGATAGTTAATTTAACGTTCAGGGCCTTGTAATGACGATGGAACACTCAAATTGCGTCGAGATTCAATACATCGGCCTCCAGCCGTCTTGTCTTCAAGGGGATATCGCTGCCTCGGGCACCACATGTTCCGTCTCCGGTGATTCTACGTTTTCGAATCCGACGCAAAACTCATATTTAATTGTAACGTTCAGGGCCTCCTATTGGCGATGGAACACTCAAATTGCGTCGAGATACAATACATCGACCTCCAGCCGACTTGTCTCCACGGGTCTGTTGCTGCCTCGGGCACCTTATGGTCGTTCTCCTGTGAGTCTAGATTTTCGAATCCGACGCAAAAATGACGGGGTAATTGTAACGTTCAGGGCCTTGTAATGACGATGGAACACTCAAATTGCGTCGAGATTCAATACATCGGCCTCCAGCCGACTTGTCTCCACGGGTCTGTTGCTGGCTGGGGCACCTTATTGGCGTTCTCCTGTGAGTTTAGATTATCGAATCCGACACAAAAATGATAGTTAATTGTAACGGTTAGGGCCTCCTAATGACGATGGGACACTCAAATTGCGTCGAGATTCAATACATCGTCCTCCAGCCGACTTGTCTCCAAGGGGATATTACTGCCTCCGGCCTCTTATGTTCGCTTTCGTGTGAGTCTAGATTTTCGAATCCGACGCGAAACAGATTGTTAATTGTAACGTTCAGGGCGTCCTAATGACGATGGAACACTCATTATTGCGTCGAGATTCAATACATCGTCCTCCAGCCGACTTGTCTCCAAGGCTCTATTGCTGCCTCGGACACCTTATGGTCGTTCTCCTGTGAGTCTAGATTTTCGAATCCGACGCGAAGCTGATAGTTAATTGTAACGTTCAGGGCCTCCTAATGACGATGGAACACTCAAATTGCGTCGAGATTCAATACATCGGCCTCCAGCCGACTTGTCTCCAAGGGGATATTGCTGTCTCGAGCACCATATGAACTTCTCCTGAGAGTTGATTTTCGAATCCGACGCTAAAATGATTGTTAATTGTAACGTTCAGGGCCTCCTAATGACGATGGAACTCTCAAATTGCGTTGAGATTCAATACATCGTCCTCCAGCCGACTTGTCTCCAAGGGTCTATTGCTGCCTCGGGCACCTTATGGTCGTTCTCCTGTGAGTCTAGATTTTCGAATCCGACGCAAAAATGATAGTTAATTGTAACGTTCAGGGCCTTCTAATGACGATGGAACACTCAAATTGCGTCGAGATTCAATACATCGGCCTCCAGCCGACTTGTCTCCAAGGGGATATCGCTGCCTCGGGCACCACATGGTCCGTCTCCGGTGATTCTACGTTTTCGAACCCGACGCAAAACTCATAGTTAATTGTAACGTTCAGGGCCTCCTGTTAGCGATGGAACACTCAAATTGCGTCGAGATTCAATACATCGACCTCCAGCCGACTTGTCTCCAAGGGTCTATTGCTGCCTCGGGCACTTTATGGTCGTTCTCCTGTGAGTCTGGATTTTCGAATCCGACGCAAAAATGATAGTTAATTGTAACGTTCAGGGCCTTCTAATAACGATGGGACACTCAAATTGCGTCGAGATTCAATACAACGGCCTCCAGCAGACTTGTCTCCAAGGTGATATCGCTGCCTCGGGCACCTCATGGTCAGTCCCCGGTGATTCAACGTTTTCGAATCCGACGCAAAACTCATAGTTAATTGTAACGTTCAGGGCTTCCTAATGACGATGGAACACTCAAATTGCCTCGAGATTCAATACATCGGCATTCAGCCGACTTGTCTCCAAGGGTCTATTGCTCCCTCGGGCCCCGTATGGTCGTTCCCCTGTGAGTCAACATTTTAGAATCCGACGCTAAACTGATAGTTAAATGTAATGCTCAGGGCCTCTTAATGACGATGGAACACTCAAATTGCGTCGAGAGTCAATACATCGGCCTCCAGCGGACTTGTCTCCAAGGGGATATTGCTGTCTCGGGCACCATATGATCCTTCGCCTGTGAGTCTAGATTTTCGAATACGACGCAAAAATGATAGTGAATAGTAACGTTCAGCGCCTCCTGATGACGATAGAACTCATAAATTGCGTCGAGATTCAATACGTCGTCCTCCAGCTGATTTGTCTCCAAGGGGATATTGCTGCCACGGGCACCAAATGTTCCGTCTCCTGTGAGTCTGTATTTTTGAATCCGACGCGAAACTGATAGTTAATTGTAACGTTCAGGGCCTCCAAATGACGATGGAGCACTCAAATTGCGTCGCGATTCAATACATCGTCCTCCAGCGGACTGGTGTCCAAGGGGATATTGCTGCATCGGGCACCTTATGGTCCGTCTCCAGTGAGTCTAGATTTTCGAATCCGGCGAAGAACTGATAGTTAATTGTAACGTTCAGGGCCACCTAATGACGATGGAACACTCAAATTGAGTCGAGATTCAATACATCGACCTCCAGCCGACTTGTCTCCAAGGGGATATTGTTCCCTCGGGCTCCATGTGGTCCGTCTCCTGTGAGTCTAGATTTTCGAATCCGACGAAAAACTGATAGTTAATTGTAACATTCAGGGCATCCTAATGACGACGGAACACTCATTTTGCGTCGCGATCCAATACATCGTCCTCCAACCGACTTGTCTCCAAGGGTCAATAGCTGCCACGGGCACCTTGTGATCGTTCTGCTGTGAGTCTAGATTTTCGAACCCGACACAAAACTGATTGTTAATTGTAACATTCAGGGCGTCCTAATGACGATGGAACACTCAAATTGCGTCGCGATCCAATACATCGTCCTCCAGCCGATTGTCTCCAAGGGTGTAATGCTGCCTCGGGCACCTTGTGGTCGTTCTCTTGTAAGTCTAGATTTTCGAATCCGACGCAAAAATGATAGTTAATTGTAACGTTCAGGGCCTCCTAATGACGATGGAACACTCAAATCGCGTCGCGATTCAATACATCGTCCTCCAGCCGACTTGTCTCCAAGGGTCTATTGCTGCCTCGGGCACCTTATGGTCGTTCTCCTGTGAGTCTAGATTTTCGAATCCGACGCAAAAATGATAGTTAATTTTAACGTTCAGGGCCTTCTAATGACGATGGAACACTCAAATTGCGTCGAGATTCATTACATCGGCCTCCAGCCGACTTGTCTCCAAGGGGATATCGCTGCCTCGGGCACCACATGGTCCGTCTTCGGTGATTCTACGATATCGAATCCGACGCAAAACTTATAGTTAATTGTAATGTTCTGGGCCTCTTAATGACGATGAAACATTCAAATTGCGTCGAGAGTCAATACATCTTCCTCCAGCCGACTTGTCTACAAGGGGATATTGCTGCCTCGGGCACCGTACGGTCGTTCCCCTGTGAGTCAACATTTTAGAATCCGACGCAAAACTGATAGTTAAATGTAATGCTCAGGGCCTCTTAATGACGATGAAACACTCAAATTGCGTCGAGAGTCAATACATCTTCCTCCAGCCGACTTGTCTACAAGGGGATATTGCTGCCTCGGGCACCATATGATCCTTCTAATGTGAGTCTAGACTTTCGAGTCCGACGCAAAAATGATAGTGAATAGTAACGTTCAGCGCCTCCTGATGATGATGGAACACTTATTTTGCTTCGCGATCCAATACATCGTCCTCCAACCGACTTGTCTCCAAGGGTCAATAGCTGCCAGGGGCACCTTGTGATCGTTCCGCTGTGAGTCTAGACTTTCGAACCCGACGCAAAACTGATTGTTAATTGTAACGTTCAGGGCCACCTAATGACGATGGAACACTCAAATTGCGTCGAGAGTCAATACATCGACCTCCAGTTTACTTGTATCAAAGGGGATATTGCAGTCTCGTGCACCATAAGATCCTACTCCTGTTAGTAGATTTTCGAATCCGACGCTAAAATGATAGTTAACTGTAACGTTCAGGGCCTCCTAATGCCGATGGAACACTCAAATTGCGTCGAGAGTCAATACATCGGCCTCCAGCCGACTTGTCTCCAAGGGGATATTGCTGTCTCGGGCACAATATGATCCTTCTCCTGTGAGTCTAGATTTTCGAATCCGACGCAGAAATGATAGTGAATTGTAACGTTCAGCGCCTCCTAATGACGATAGAAAACTCAAATTGCGTCGAGATTCAATACATCGTCCTCCAGCCGATTTCTCTCTAAGGGGATATTGCTGCCTCGGGCACCAATTGGTCCGTCTGCTGTGAGTCTAGATTTTCGAATCCGACGAAAAACTGATAGTTAATTGTAACATTCAGGGCCTCCTAATGACGATGGAACACTCAAATTGCGTCGCGATATAATACATCGTCCTCCAGCCGATTTGTCTCCAAGGGGATATTGCTGCCTCGGGCACCAATTGGTCCGTCTGCTGTGAGTCTAGATTTTCGAATCCGACGAAAAACTGATAGTTAATTGTAACATTCAGGGCCTCCTAATGACGATGGAACACTCAAATTGCGTCGCGATCCAATACATCGTCCTCCAACCGACTTGTCTCCAAGGGTAAATAGCTGCCACAGGCACCTTGTGATCGTTCTGCTGCGAGTCTAGATTTTCGAACCCGACGCAAAACTGATTGTTAATTGTAACGTCCAGGGCCACCTAATGACGATGGAACACTCAAATTGAGTCGAGATTCAATACATCGGCATTCAGCCGATTTGTCTCCAAGGGTCTATTGCTGCCTCGGTCACCTCATGGTCGTTCTCCTGTGAGTCAACATTTTAGAATCCGACGCAAAACTGATAGTTAAATGTAATGCTCAGGGCCTCTTAATGACGATGGAACACTCAAATTGTGCCGAGAATCAATACATCTTCCTCCAGCCGACTTGTCTACAAGGGGATATTGCTGCCTCGGGCTCCATGTGGTCCGTCTCCTGTGAGTCGAGATTTTCGAATCCGACGAAAAACTGATAGTTAATTGTATTATTCAGGGCCTCCTAATGACGATGGAACACTCAAATTGCGTCAAGAATCAATACATCGGTTTCCAGCCGACTTGTCTCCAAGGGTCTATTGCTGCCTCGGGCACCTTATGGTCGTTCTCCTGTGAGTCTAGATTTTCGAATACGACGCAAAAATGATAGTGAATAGTAACGTTCAGCGCCTCCTGATGACGATAGAACTCATAAATTGCGTCGAGATTCAATACGTCGTCCTCCAGCTGCTTTTTTTCCAAGGGGATATTGCTGCCACGGGCACCAAATGGTCCGTCTCCTGTGAGTCTGGATTTTTGAATCCGACGCGAAACTGATAGTTAATTGTAACGTTCAGTGCCTTCAAATGACGATGGAGCACTCAAATTGCGTCGCGATTCAATACATCGTCCTTTAGCGGACTGGTGTCCAAGGGGATATTGCTGCATCGGGCACCTTATGGTCCGTCTCCAGTGAGTCTAGATTTTCGAATCCGGCGAAGAACTGATAGTTAATTGTAACATTCAGGGCCTCCTAATGACGATGGAACACTCATTTTGCGTCGCGATCCAATACATCGTCCTCCAACCGACTTGTCTCCAAGGTTCAATAGCTGCCACGGGCACCTTGTGATCGTTCTGCTGTGAGACTAGATTTTCGAACCCGACGCAAAACTGATTGTTAATTGTAACGTTCAGGGCCACCTAATGACGATGGAACACTCAAATTGAGTCGAGATTCAATACATCGACCTCCAGCCGACTTGTCTCCAAAGGGATATTGTTGCCTCGGGCTCCATGTGGTCCGTCTCCTGTGAGTCTAGATTTTCGAATCCGACGAAAAACTGATAGTTAATTGTAACATTCAGGGCATCCTACTGACGATGGAACACTCATTTTGCGTCGCGATCCAATACATCGTCCTCCAACCGACCTGTCTCCAAGGGTCAATAGCTGCCACGGGCACCTTGTGATCGTTCTGCTGTGAGTCTAGATTTTCGAACCCGACACAAAACTGATTGTTAATTGTAACATTCAGGGCGTCCTAATGACGATGGAACACTCAAATTGCGTCGCGATCCAATACACCGTCCTCCAGCCGATTGTCTCCAAGGGTCTAATGCTGCCTCGGGCACCTTATGGTCGTTCTCTTGTAAGTCTAGATTTTCGAATCCGACGCAAAAATGATAGTTAATTGTAACGTTCAGGGCCTCCTAATGACGATGGAACACTCAAATCGCGTCGCGATTCAATACATCGTCCTCCAGCCGACTTGTCTCCAAGGGGATATCGCTGCCTCGGGCACCACATGGTCCGTCTCCGGTGATTCTACGTTTTCGAATCCGACGCAAAACTTGTAGTTAATTGTAATGTTCAGGGCCTCCAATTGGCGATGGAACACTCAAATTGCGTCGAGATTCAATACATCGACCTCCAGCCGACTTGTCTCGAAGGGTCTATTGCTGCCTCGGGCACTTTATGGTCCTTCTCCTGTGAGTCTAGATTTTCGAATCCGACGCAAAAATGATAGTTAATTGTAACGTTCAGGGCCTTGTAATGACGATGGAACACACAAATTGCGTCGCGATCCAATACACCGTCCTCCAGCCGATTGTCTCCAAGGGTCTAATGCTGCCTCGGGCACCTTATGGTCGTTCTCTTGTAAGTCTAGATTTTCGAATCCGACCCATAAATGATAGTTAATTATAACGTTCAGGGACTCCTAAAGACGATGGAACACTCACATTGCGTCGAGAGTCAATACATCGACCTCCAGTCGACTTGTATCCAAGGGGATATTGTAGTCTCGGGCACAATATGATCCTTCTCCTGTGAGTCTAGATTTTCGAATCCGACGCAAAAATGATAGTGAATTGTAACGTTCAGCGCCTCCTAATGACGATAGAAGACTCAAATTGCGTCGAGATTCAATACATCGTCCTCCAGCCGATTTGTCTCCAAGGGGATATTGCTGCCTCGGGCACCAAATGGTCCGTCTGCTGTAAGTCTAGATTTTCGAATCCGACGAAAAACTGATAGTTAATGTAACATTCAGGGCCTCCTAATGACGATGGAAATCTCAAATTGCGTCGAGATTCTATACATCGTCCTCCAGCCGACTTGTCTCCAAGGGTCTATTGCTGCCTCGGGCACCTTATGGTCGTTCTCCTGTGAGTCTAGATTTTCGAATCCGACGCGAAACTGAAATTTAACTGTAACGTTCAGGGCCTCCTAATGCCGATGGAACACTCAAATTGCGTCGAGAGTCAATACATCTTCCTCCAGCCGACTTGTCTACAAGGGGATATTGCTGCCTCGGGCTCCATGTGGTCCGTCTCCTGTGAGTCTAGATTTTTGAATCCGTCGCGAAACTGATAGTTAATTGTAACGTTCAGGGCCTCCAAATGACGATGGAGCACTCAAATTGCGTCGAGATTCAATACATCGTCCTCCAGCCGACTTGTCTCCATGGGGATATTACTGCCTCCGGCCTCTTATGTTCGCTCTCATGTGAGTCTAGATTTTCGAATCCGACGCGAAACTGATTGTTAATTGTAACGTTCAGGGCTTCCTAATGACGATGGAACACTGAAATTGCCTCGAGATTCAATACTTGCATTCAGCCGATTTGTCTCCAAGGGTCTATTGCTGCCTCGGGCACCGTATGGTCGTTCTCCTGTGAGTCAACATTCTAGAATCCGACGCAAAACTGTTAGTTAAATGTAATGCTCAGGGCCTCTTAATGACGATGGAACACTCAAATTGCGTCGAGATTCAATACATCGTCCTGCAGCTGATTTGTCTCCAAGGGGATATTGCTGCCTCGGGCACCAAATGGTCCGTCTCCTGTGAGTCTGGATTTTTGAATCCGTCGCGAAACTGATAGTTAATTGTGACGTTCAGGGCCTCCAAATGACGATGGAGCACTCAAATTGCATCGCGATTCAATACATCGTCCTCCAGCGGACTGGTCTCCAAGGGGATATTACTGCATCGGGCACCTTATGGTCGTTCTCCTGTGAGTTTAGATTTTCGAATCCGACGATAAACTGATAGTTAATTGTAACATTCAGGGCCTCCTAATGACGATGGAACACTCAATTTGCGTCGCGATCCAATACATCGTCCTCCAACCGACTTGTCTCCAAGGGTCAATAGCTGCCTCGGGCAACGTATGGTCGTTCGCCAGTGAGTCAACATTTTAGAATCCGAAGCAAAACTGATAGTTAAATGTAATGCTCAGGGCCTCTTAATGGCGATGGAACACTCAAATTTCGTCGAGAGTCAATACATCTTCCTCCAGCCGACTTGTCTACAAGGGGATATTGCTGCCTCGGGCTCCATGTGGTCCGTCTCCTGTGAGTCTAGATTTTCGAATCCGACGCGAAACTGATAGTTAATTGTAAGGATCAGGGCCTCCTAATGACGATGGAACACTCAAATTAAATCGAGATTCAATACATCGGCCTCCAGCGGACTTGTCTCCAAGGGGATATTGCTGTCTCGGGCACCATATGATCCTTCTCCTGTGAGTCTAGATTTTCGAATCCGACGCAAAAATGATAGTGAATAGTAACGTTCAGCGCCTCCTGATGAGGATAGAACTCTCAAATTGCGTCGAGATTCAAAACATCGTCCTCCAGCTGATTTGTCTCCAAGGGGATATTGCTGCCTCGGGCACCAAATGGTCCGTCTCCTGTGAGTCTGGATTTTCGAATCCGACGCAAAACTCATAATTAATTGTAACGTTCAGGGCCTCCTAATGACGATGGAACACTCAAATTGCGTCAAGAATCAATACATCAGTTTCCAGCCGAATTGTCTCCAAGGGTCTATTGCTGCCTCGGGCACCGTATGGTCGTTCTCCTGTGAGTTTAGATTATCGAATCCGACGCAAAAATGATAGTTAATTGTAACGTTTAGGGCCTCCTAATGACGATGGAACACTCAAATTGCATCGAGATTCAATACATCGGCCTCCAGCCGACTTGTCTCCAAGGTTCTGTTGCTGCCTCGGGCACCTTATGGTCGTTCTCCTGTGAGTTTAGATTATCGAATCCGACGCAAAAATGATAGTTAATTGTAACGTTTAGGGCCTTCTAATGACGATGGGACACTCAAATTGCGTCGAGATTCAATACATCGTCCTCCAGCCGACTTGTCTCCATGGGGATATTACTGCTTCCGGCCTCTTATGTTCGCTCTCATGTGAGTCTAGATTTTCGAATCCGACGCGAAACTGATTGTTAATTGTAACGTTCAGGGACTCCTAAAGACGATGGAACACTCAAATTGCCTCGAGATTCAATACATCGGCATTCAGCCGACTTGTCTCCAAGGGTCTATTGCTGCCTCGGGCACCGTATGGGCATTCCCCTGTGAGTCAACATTTTAGAATCCGACGCAAAACTGATAGTTAAATGTAATGCTCAGGGCCTCTTAATGACGATGGAACACTCAAATTGCGTCGAGAGTCAATACATCGACCTCCAGTCGACTTGTATCCAAGGGGATATTGCAGTCTCGTGCACCATATGATCCTTCTCCTGTTAGTAGATTTTCGAATGCGACGCTAAAATGATAGCTAACTATAACGTTCAGGGCCTCCTAATGCCGATGGAACACTCAAATTGCGTCGAGAGTCAATACATCGGCCTCCAGCCGACTTGTCTCCAAGGGGATATTGCTGTCTCGGGCACAATATGATCCTTCTCCTGTGATTCTAGATTTTCGAATCCGACGCAAAAATGATAGTGAATTGTAACGTTCAGCGCCTCCTAATGACGATAGAAGACTCAAATTGCGTCGAGATTCAATACATCGTCCTCCAGCCGATTTGACTCTAAGGGGATATTGCTGCCTCGGGCACCAATTGGTCCGTCTGCTGTGAGTCTATATTTTCGAATCCGACGAAAAACTGATAGTTAATTGTAACATTCAGGGCCTCCTAATGACGTTGGAACACTCAAATTGCGTCGAAATCCAATACATCGTCCTCCAGCCTACTTGTCTCCAAGGGTCTAATGCTGCCTCGGGTACCTTATGGTCGTTCTCTTGTAAGTCTAGATTTTCGAATCCGACGCAAAAATGATAGTTAATTGTAACGTTCAGGGCCTCCTAATGACGATGGAACTCTCAAATTGCGTCGAGATTCAATACATCGACCTCCAGCCGACTTGTCTCCATGGGGATATTACTGCCTCCGGCCTCTTATGTTCGCTCTCATGTGAGTCTAGATTTTCGAATCCGACGCGAAACTGATTGTTAATTGTAACGTTCAGGGACTCCTAAAGGCGATGGAAAACTCAAATTGCCTCGAGATTCATTACATCGGCATTCAGCCGATTTGTCTCCAAGGGTCTATTGCTGCCTCGGGCACCGTATGGTCGTTCCCCTGTGAGTAAACATTTTAGAATCCGACGCAAAACTGATAGTTAAATGTAATGCTCAGGGCCTCTTAATGACGATGGAACACTCAAATTGCGTCGAGAGTCAATACATCTTCCTCCAGCCGACTTGTGTACAAGGGGATATTGCTGCCTCGGGCACCATATGATCCTTCTCCTGTGAGTCTAGATTTTAGAATCCGACGCAAAAATGATAGTGAATTGTAACTTTCAGCGCCTCCTAATGACGATGGAACACTCAAATTGAGTCGAGATTCAATACATCGACCTCCAGCCGACTTGTCTCCAAGGGGATATTGCTGTCTCGGGCACATTATGATCCTTCTCCTGTGAGTCTAGATTTTCGAATCCGACGCAAAAATGATAGTGAATTGTAACGTTCAGGGCCTGCAAATGACGATGGAGCACTCAAATTGCGTCGCGATTCAATAGATCGTCCTCCAGCGGATTGGTCTCCAAGGGGATATTGCTGCCTCGGGCACCTTATGGTCCGTCTCCAGTGAGTCTAGATTTTCGAATCCGACGAAAAACTGATAGTTAATTGTAACGTTCAGGGCCTCCTAATGACGATGGAACACTCAAATTGCGTGAAGAATCAATACATCGGTTTCCAGCCGACTTGTCTCCAAGTGTCTATTGCTGCCTCGGGCACCTTATGGTCGTTCTCCTGTGAGTCTAGATTTTCGAATCCGACGCATAAATGATAGTTAATTGTAACGTTCAGGGACTCCTAAAGACGATGGAACACTCACATTGCGTCGAGAGTCAATACATCGACCTCCAGACGACTTGCATCCAAGGGGATATTGCAGTCTCGGGCACAATATGATCCTTCTCCTGTGAGTCTAGATTTTCGAGTCCGACGCAAAAATGATAGTGAATTGTAACGTTCAGCGCCTCCTAATGACGATAGAAGACTCAAATTGCGTCGAGATTCAATACATCGTCCTCCTGCCGATTTGTCTCTAAGGGGATATTGCTGCCTCGGGCACCAAATGGTCCGTCTGCTGTGAGTCTAGATTTTCGAATCCGACGACAAACTGATAGTTAATGTAACATTCAGGGCCTCCTAATGACGATGGAACACTCAAATTGCGTCGCGATCCAATACATCGTCATCCAGCCGACTTGTCTCAAACGGTCTAGGGCTGCCTCGGGCACCTTATGGTCGTTCTCTTGTAAGTCTAGATTTTCGAATCCGACGCAAAAATGATAGTTAATTGTAACGTTCAGGGCCTCCTAATGACGATGGAAATCTCAAATTGCGTCGAGATTCAATATATCGTCCTCCAGCCGACTTGTCTCCAAGGGTCTATTGATGCCTCGGGCACCTTATGGTCGTTCTCCTGTGAGTCTAGATTTTCGAATCCGACGCGAAACTGATAGTTAACTGTAACGTTCAGGGCCTCCTAATGCCGATGGAACACTCAAATTGCGTCGAGATTCAATACATCGGCCTCCAGCCGACTTGTCTCCAAGGGTCTATTGCTGCCTTGGGCACCTTATGGTCGTTCTCCTGTGAGTCTAGATTCTCGAATCCGACGCAAAAATGATAGTTATTTGTAACGTTTAGGGCCTCCTAATGACGATGGGATTTTCAAATTGCGTCGAGACTCAATACATCGTCCTCCAGCCGACTTGTCTCCATGGGGATATTACTGCCTCCGGCCTCTTATGTTCGCTCTCATGTGAGTCTAGAATTTCGAATCCGACGCGAAACTGATTGTTAATTGTAACGTTCAGGGCTTCCTAATGACGATGGAACACTGAAATTGCCTCGAGATTCAAGACATCGGCATTCAGCCGATTTGTCTCCAAGGGTCTATTGCTGCCTCGGGCACCGTATGGTCGTTCCCCTGTGAGTCAACATTTTAGAATCCGACGAAAAACTGTTAGTTAAATGTAATGCTCAGGGCCTCTTAATGACGATGGAACACTCAAATTGCGTCGAGATTCAATACATCGTCCTCCAGCTGATTTGTCTCCAAGGGGATATTGCTGCCTCGGGCACCAAATGGTCCGTCTCCTGTGAGTCTGGATTTTTGAATCCGACGCGAAACTGATAGTTAATTGTAACGTTCAGGGCCTCCAAATGACGATGGAGCACTCAAATTGCGTCGCGATTCAATACATCGTCCTCCAGCGGACTGGTCTCGAAGGGGATATTGCTGCATCGGGCACCTTATGGTCGTTCTCCTGTGAGTTTAGATTTTCGAATCCGACGATAAACTGATAGTTAATTGAAACATTCAGGGCCTCCTAATGACGATGGAACACTCATTTTGCGTCGCGATCCAATACATCGTCCTCCAACCGACTTGTCTCCAAGGGTCAATAGCTGCCTCGGGCACCGTATCGCCGTTCCCCTGTGAGTCAACATTTCAGAATCCGACGCAAAACTGATAGTTAAATGTAAAGCTCAGGGCCTCTTAATGGCGATGGAACACTCAAATTGCGTCGAGAGTCAATACATCGTCCTCCAACCGACTTGTCTCCAAGGGTCGATAGCTGCCACGGGCACCTTGTGATCGTTCTGCTGTGAGTCTAGATGTTCGAACCCGACGCAAAACTGATTGTTAATTGTAACGTTCAGGGCCACCTAATGACGATGGAACACTCAAATTGAGTCGAGATTCAATACATCGACCTCCAGCCGACTTGTCTCCAAGGGGATATTGCTGCCTCGGGCTCCATGTGGTCCGTCTCCTGTGAGTCTAGATTTTCGAATCCGACGCGAAACTGATAGTTAATTGTAACGTTCAGGGCCCCCTAATGACGATGGAACACTCAAATTGCGTCGAGATTCAATACATCGGCCTCCACCCGACTTGTCTCTAAGGGGATATTGCTGTCTCGGGCACATTATGATCATTCTCCTGTGAGTCTAGATTTTTGAATCCGACGCAAAAATGATAGCGAATTGTAACGTTCAGGGCCTCCACATGACGATGGAGCACTCAAATTGCGTCGCGATTCAATACATTGTCCTCCAGCGGACTGGTCTCCAAGGGGATATTGCTGCCTCGGGCACCTTATGGTCCGTCTCCAGTGAGTCTAGATTTTCGAATCCGACGAAAATCTGATAGTTAATTGTAACATTCAGGGCCTCCTAATGACGATGGAACACTCATTTTGCGTCGCGATCCAATACATCGTCCTCCAACCGACTTGTCTCCAAGGGTCGATAGCTGCCACGGGCACCTTGTGATCGTTCTGCTGTGAGTCTAGATGTTCGAATCCGACGCGAAACTGATAGTTAACTGTAACGTTCAGGGCCTCCTAATGCCGATGGAACACTCAAATTGCGTCGAGATTCAATCCATCTGCCTCCAGCCGACTTGTCTCCAAGGGTCTGTTGCTGCCTCGGGCACGTTATGGTCGTTCTCCTGTGAGTTTAGATTATCGAATCCGACGCAAAAATGATAGTTAATTGCAACGTTTAGGGCCCTGTAGTGACGATGGAACACTCAAATTGCGTCGAGATTCAATACATCGTCCTCCAGCCGACTTGTCTCCATGGGGAAATTACTGCCTCCGGCCTCTTATGTTCGCTCTCATGTGAGCCTAGATTTTCGAATCCGACGCGAAACTGATTGTTAATTGTAACGTTCAGGGACTCCTAAAGACGATGGAACACTCAAATTGCCTCGAGATTCAATACATCGGCATTCAGCCGATTTGTCTCTAAGGGTCTATTGCTGCCTCGGGCACCGTATGGTCGTTCCCCTGTGAGTCAACATTTTAGAATCCGACGCAAAACTGATAGTCAAATGTAATTCTCAGGGCCTCTTAATGACGATGGAACACTCAAATTGCGTCAAGCGTCAATACATCTTCCTCCAGCCGACTTGTCTACAAGGGGATATTGCTGCCTCGGGCACCATATGATCCTTCTCCTGTGAGTCTAGATTTTCGAATCCGACGCAAAAATGATAGTGAATAGTAACGTTCAGCACCTCCTGATGAAGATAGAACTCTCAAATTGCGTCGAGATTCAATACATCGGCCTCCAGCTGATTTGCCTCCAAGGGGATACTGCTGCCTGGGGCACCAAAAGGTCCGTCTCCTGTGAGTCTGGATTTTTGAATCCGACGCGAAACTGGTAGTTAATTGTAACGTTCAGGGCCTCCAAATGACGATGGAACACTCAAATTGCGTCGAGAGTCAATACATCTTCCTCCAGCCGACTTGTCTGCAAGGGGATATTCCTGCCTCGGGCTCCATGTGGTCCGTCTCCTGTGAGTCTAGATTTTCGAATTCTACGCGAAACTGATAGTTAATTGTAAGATTCAGGGCCTCCTAATGCCCATGGAACACTCAAATTGCGTCGAGATTCAATACATCGGCCTCCAGCCGACTTGTCTCCAAGGGTCTATTGCTGCCTCGGGCACCTTATGGTCGTTCTCCTGTGAGTCTACATTTTCGAATCCGACGCAAAAATGATAGTTAATTGTAACGTTCAGGGCCTCCTATTTGCGATGGAACACTCAAATTGCGTCGAGATTCAATACATCGGCCTCCAGCGGACTTGTCTCCAAGGGGATATTGCTGTCTCGGGCACCATATGATCCTTCTCCTGTGAGTCTAGATTTTCGAAACCGACGCAAAAATGATAGTGAATAGTAACGTTCAGCGCCTCCTGATGAGGATAGAACTCTCTAATTGCGTCGACATTCAATACATCGTCCTCCAGCTGATTTGTCTCCAAGGGGATATTGCTGCCTCGGGCACCAAATGGTCCTTCTCCTGTGAGTCTGGATTTTCGAATCCGACGCAAAACTCATAATTAATTGTAACGTTCAGGGCCTCCTAATGACGATGGAACACTCAAATTGCGTCAAGAATCAATATATCGGTTTCCAGCCGACTTGTCTCCTAGGGTCTATTGCTGCCTCGGGCACCTTATGGTCGTTCTCCTGTCAGTCTAGATTTTCGAATCCGACGCATAAATGATGGTTAATTGTAACGTTCAGGGCCTCCTAATGACGATGGAACACTCAAATTGCGTCGAGATTCAATACATCGGCCTCCAGCCGACTTGTCTCCAAGGGTCTGTTGCTGCCTCGGGCACCTTATGGTCGTTTTCCTGTGAGTTTTGATTATCGAATCCGACGCAAAAATGATAGTTAATTGTAACGTTTAGGGCCTCCTAATGACGATGGGACACTCAAATTGCGTCGAGATTCAATACATCGGCATCCAGCCGACTTGTCTCCAAGGGTCTATTGCTGCCTCAGGCACCTTATGGTCGTACTAATGTGAGTCTAGATTTTCGAATCCGACGCAAAACGCATAGTTAATTGTAACGTTCAGGGCCTCCTAATGACGATGGAACTTTCAAATTGCGTCGCGATTCAATACATCGTCCTCCAGCGGACTGGTCTCCAAGGGGATATTGCTGCCTCGGGGACCTTATGGTTGTTCTCCTGTGAGTTTAGATTTTCGAATCCGACGAAAAACTGATAGTTAATTGTAACATTCAGGGCCTCCTAATGACGATGAAACACTCAAATTGCGTCGCGATCCAATACATCGTCCTCCAGCCGAATGGTCTCCAAGGGTCTAATGCTGCCTCGGGCACCTTATGGTCGTTCTCTTGTAAGTCTACATTTTCGAATCCGACGCAAAAATGATAGTTAATTGTAACGTTCAGGGCCTCCTAATGACGATGGAACTCTCAATTTGCGTCGAGATTCAATACATCGGCCTCCAGCCGACTTGTCTCCAAGGGATTATTGCTGCCTCGGGCACCTTATGGTCGTTCTCCTGTGAGACTAGATTTTCGAATCCGACGCGAAACTGATAGTTAACTGTAACGTTCAGGGCCTCCTAATGCCGATGGAACACTCAAATTGCGTCGAGATTCAATACAGCGGCCTCCAGCCGACTTGTCTCCAAGGGTCTATTGCTGCCTCGGGCACCTAATGGTCGTTCTCTTGTAAGTCTAGATTTTAGAATCCGACGCAAAAATGATAGTTAATTGTAACGTTCAGGGCCTCCTAATGCCGATGGAACACTCAAATTGCGTCGAGATTCAATACATCGTCCTCCAGCCGTCTTGTCTCCAGGGTCTATTGCTGCCTTGGGCACCTTATGGTCGTTCTCCTGTGAGTCTAGATTTTCGAATCCGACGCAAAAATGATAGTTAATTGTAACGTTCAGGGCCTTGTAATGACGATGGAACACTCAAATTGCGTCGAGATTCAATACATCGGCCTCCAGCCGACTTAACTCCAAGGGTCTGTTGCTGCCTCGGGCACCTTATGGTCGTTCTCGTGTGAGTTTAGATTATCGAATCCGACGCAAAAATGATTGTTAAATGTAATGCTCAGGGCCTCTTAATGACGATGGAACACTCATTTTGCGTCGAGAGTCAATACATCTTCCTCCAGCCGACTTGTCTACAAGGGGATATCGCTGCCTCGGGCACCACATGGTCCGTCTTCGGTGATTTTACGTTTTCGAATCCGACGCAAAACTGATAGTTAATTGTAACGTTCAGTGCCTCCTATTGGCGATGGAACACTCAAATTGCGTCGACATGCAATACATCGACCTCCAGCCGACTTGTCTCCAACGGTCTGTTGCTGCCTCGGGCACCTTATGGTCGTTCTCCTGTGAGTTTAGATTATCGAATCCGACGCAAAAATGATAGTTAATAGTAACGTTTAGGGCCTCCTAATGACGATGGGACACTCAAATTGCGTCGAGATTCAATACATCGTCCTCCAGCCGACTTGTCTCCATGGGGATATTACTGCCTCCGGCCTCTTATGTTCGCTCTCATGTGAGTCTAGATTTTCGAATCCGACGCGAAACTGATTGTTATTTGCAACGTTGAGGGCTTCCTAATGACGATGGAACTCTCAAATTGCGTCGAGATTCGATACATCGTCCTCCAGCCGACTTGTCTCCAAGGGTCTATTGCTGCCTCGGGCACCTTATGGTCGTTCTCCTGTGAGTCTAGATTTTCGAATCCGACGCAAAAATGATAGTTTATTGTAACGTTCAGGGCCTTGTAATGACGATGGAACACTCAAATTGCGTCGAGATTCAATACATCGGCCTCCAGTCGACTTGTCTCCAAGGGTCTATTGCTGCCTCGGGCACTTTATGGTCGTTCTCCTGTGAGTAGATTTTCGAATCCGACGCATAAATGATAGTTAATTGTAACGTTCAGGGACTCCTAAAGACGATGGAACACTCAAATTCCGTCGAGAGTCAATACATCGACCTCCAGTCGACTTGTATCCAAGGGGATATTGCAGTCTCGTGCACCATATGATCCTTCTCCTGTTAGTAGATTTTCGAATCCGACGCTAAAATGATAGTTAACTGTAACGTTCAGGGCCTCCTAATGCCGATGGAACACTCACATTGCGTCGAGAGTCAATACATCGGCCTCCAGCCGACTTGTCTCCAAGTGTCTATTGCTGCCTCGGGCACCTTATGGTCGTTCTCCTGTGAGTCTAGATTTTCGAATCCGACGCAAAAATGATAGTTAATTGTAACGTTCAGGGCCTCCTATTGGCGATGGAACACTCAAATTGCGACGAGAGTCAATACATCGACCTCCAGTCGACTTGTATCCAAGGGTATATTGCAGTCTCGTGCACCATATGATCCTTCTCCTGTTAGTAGATTTTCGAATCCGACGCTAAAATGATAGTTAACTGTAACGTTCAGGGCCTCCTAATGCCGATGAAACACTCGAATTGCGTCGTGATTCAATACATCGGCCTCCAGCCGACTTGTCTCCAAGGGTCTATTGCTGCCTCGGGCACCTTATGGTCGTTCTCCTGTGAGTCTAGATTTTCGAATCCGACGCAAAAATGATAGTTAATTGTAACGTTCAGGGCCTCCTAATGACGATGGAACTCTCAATTTGCGTCGAGATTCAATACATCGGCCTACAGCCGACTTGTCTCCAAGGGACTATTGCTGCCTCGGGCACCTTATAGTCGTTCTCCTGTGAGTCTAGATTTTCGAATCCGACGCGAAACTGATAGTTAACTGTAACGTTCAGGGCCTCCTAATGCCGATGGAACACTCAAATTGCGTCGAGATTCAATACATCGGCCTCCAGCCGACTTGTCTCCAAGGGTCTATTGCTGCCTCGGGCACCTAATGGTCGTTCTCTTGTAAGTCTAGATTTTCGAATCCGACGCAAAAATGATAGTTAATTGTAACGTTCAGGGCCTCCTAATGCCGATGGAACACTCAAATTGCGTCGAGATTCAATACATCGTCCTCCAGCCGTCTTGTCTCCAGGGTCTATTGCTGCCTCTGGCACCTTATGGTCGTTCTCCTGTGAGTCTAGATTTTCGAATCCGACGCAAAAGTGATAGTTAATTGTAACGTTCAGGGCCTTGTAATGACGATGGAACACTCAAATTGCGTCGAGATTCAATACATCGGCCTCCAGCCGACTTATCTCCAAGGGTCTGTTGCTGCCTCGGGCACCTTATGGTCGTTCTCCTGTGAGTTTAGATTATCGAATCCGACGCAAAAATGATTGTTAAATGTAATGCTCAGGGCCTTTTAATGACGATGGAACACTCATTTTGCGTCGAGAGTCAATACATCTTCCTCCAGCCGACTTGTCTACAAGGGGATATCGCTGACTCGGGCACCACATGGTCCGTCTCCGGTGATTCTACGTTTTCGAATCCGACGCAAAACTGATAGTTAATTGTAACGTTCAGTGCCTCCTTTTGGCGATGGAACACTCAAATTGCGTCGAGATGCAATACATCGACCTCCAGCCGACTTGTCTCCAACGGTCTGTTGCTGCCTCGGGCACCTCATGGTCGTTCTCCTGTGAGTTTAGATTATCGAATCCGACGCAAAAATGATAGTTAATAGTAACGTTTAGGGCCTCCTAATGACGATGGGACACTCAAATTGCGTCGAGATTCAATACATCGTCCTCCAGCCGACTTGTCTCCATGGGGATATTACTGCCTCCGGCCCTTATGTTCGCTCTCATGTGAGTCTAGATTTTCGAATCCGACGCGAAACTGATTGTTATTTGCAACGTTGAGGGCTTCCTAATGACGATGGAACTCTCAAATTGCGTCGAGATTCGATACATCGTCCTCCAGCCGACTTGTCTCCAAGGGTCTATTGCTGCCTCGGGCACCTTATGGTCGTTCTCCTGTGAGTCTAGATTTTCGAATCCGACGCAAAAATGATAGTTAATTGTAACGTTCAGGGCCTTGTAATGACGATGGAACACTCAAATTGCGTCGAGATTCAATACATCGGCCTCCAGCCGACTTGTCTCCAAGGGTCTATTGCTGCCTCGGGCACTTTATGGTCGTTCTCCTGTGAGTAGATTTTCGAATCCGACGCATAAATGATAGTTAATTGTAACGTTCAGGGACTCCTAAAGACGATGGAACACTCAAATTGCGTCGAGAGTCAATACATCGACCTCCAGTCGACTTGTATCCAAGGGGATATTGCAGTCTCGTGCACCATATGATCCTTCTCCTGTTAGTAGATTTTCGAATCCGACGCTAAAATGATAGTTAACTGTAACGTTCAGGGCCTCCTAATGCCGATGGAACACTCACATTGCGTCGAGATTCAATACATCGGCCTCCAGCCGACTTGTCTCCAAGTGTCTATTGCTGCCTCGGGCACCTTATGTTCGTTCTCCTGTGAGTCTAGATTTTCGAATCCGACGCAAAAATGATAGTTAATTGTAACGTTCAGGGCCCTTATTGGCGATGGAACACTCAAATTGCGTCGAGAGTCAATACATCGACCTCCAGTCGACTTGTATCCAAGGGTATATTGCAGTCTCGTGCACCATATGATCCTTCTCCTGTTAGTAGATTTTCGAATCCGACGTTAAAATGATAGTTAACTGTAACGTTCAGGGCCTCCTAATGCCGATGGAACACTCAAATTGCGTCGAGATTCAATACATCGTCCTCCAGCCGTCTTGTCTCCAGGGTCTATTGCTGCTTCGGGCACCTTATGGTCGTTCTCTTGTAAGTCTAGATATTCGAATCCGACGCAAAAATGATAGTTAATTGTAACGTTCAGGGCCTCCTAATGCCGATGGAACACTCAAATTGCGTCGAGATTCAATACATCGTCCTCCAGCCGTCTTGTCTCCAGGGTCTATTGCTGCTTCGGGCACCGTATGGTCGTTCCGCTGTGAGTCAACATTTTAGAATCCGACGCAAAACTGATAGTTAAATGTAATGCTCAGGGTCTCTTAATGACGAAGGAACACTCAAATTGCGTCGAGAGTCAATACATCGACCTCCAGCCGACTTGTCTCCAAGGGGATATTGCTGCCTCGGGCTCCATGAGGTCCGTCTCCTGTGAGTCTAGATTTTCGAATCCGACGCGAAACTGATAGTTAATTGTAACGTTGAGGGCCTCCTAATGACGATGGAACACTCAAATTGCGTCGAGATTCAATACATCGGCCTCCAGCCGACTTGTCTCCAAGGGGATATTGCTGTCTCGGGCACAATATGATCCTTCTCCTGTGAGTCTAGATTTTCGAATCCGACGCAAAAATGATAGTGAATTGTAACGTTCAGCGCCTCCTAATGACGATAGAAGACTCAAATTGCGTCGAGATTCAATACATCGCCCTCCAGCCGATTTGTCTCCAAGGGGATATTGCTGCCTCGGGCACCTTATGGTCGTACTCCTGTGAGTTTAGATTATCGAATCCGACGAAAAAATGATAGTTAATTGTAACAATCAGGGCCTCCTAATGACGATGGAACACTGATTTTGCGTCGCGATCCAATACATCGTCCTCCAACCGACTTGTCTCCAAGGATCAATAGCTGCCACGGGCACCTTGTGATCGTTCTGCTGTGAGTCTAGATTATCGAACCCGACGCAAAACTGATTGTTAATTGTAACGTTCAGGGCCACCTAATGACGATGGAACACTCAAATTGCGTCGAGACTCAATACATCGGTCTCCAGCCGACTTGTCTAGAAGGGGATATTGCTTTCTCGGGCACAATATGATCCTTCTCCTGTGAGTCTAGATTTTCGAATCCGACGTAAAAATGGTAGTGAATTGTAACGTTCAGCGCCTCCTAATGACGATAGAAGACTCAAATTGCGTCGACATTCAATACATCGTCCTCCAGCCGATTTGTCTCCAAGGGGATATTGCTGCCTCGGGCACCTTATGGTCGTTTTCCTGTGAGTTTAGATTATCGAATGCGACGAAAAAATGATAGTTAATTGTAACAATCAGGGCCTCCTAATGACGATGGAACACTGATTTTGCGTCGCGATCCAATACATCGTCCTCCAACCGACTTGTCTCCAAGGATCAATAGCTGCCACGGGCACCATGTGATCGTTCTGCTGTGAGTCTAGATTATCGAACCCGACGCAAAACTGATTGTTAATTGTAACGTTCAGCGCCTCCTAATGACGATAGAAGACTCAAATTGCGTCGAGATTCAATACATCGTCCTCCAGCCGATTTGTCTCCAAGGGGATATTGCTGCCTCGTGCTCCAAATGGTCCGTCTGCTGTGAGTGTAGATTTTCGAATCCGACGTAGAACTGATAGTTAATTGTAACATTCAGGGCCTCGTAATGACGATGGAACACTCAAATTGCGTCGCGATCCAATACATCGTCCTCCAGCCGACTTGTCTCCGAGGGACTAATGCTGCCTCGGGCACCTTATGGTCGTTCTCTTGTCAGTCTAGATTTTCGAATCCGACGCAAAACTGATAGTTCATTATAACGTTCAGGGCGACCTAATGACGATGGAACACTCAAATTGCGTCGACATTCAATACATCGGCCTCCAGTCGATTTGTCTCCAAGGGGTATATTGCTGTCTCGAGGACCGTATGAACTTCTCCTGTGAGTAGATTTTCGAATCCGACGCTAAAATGATTGTTAATTGTAACGTTCAGGGCCACCGAATGACGATGGAACACTCAAATTGCGTCAAGAATCAATACATCGGTTTCCAGCCGACTTGTCTCCAAGGGTCAATTGCTGCCTCGGGCACCTTATGGTCGTTCTCCTGTCAGTTTAGATTATCGAATCCGACGCAAAAATGATAGTTAATTGAAACGTTTAGGGCCTCCTAATTACGATGGAACACTCAAATTGCGTCGAGATTCAATACATCGTCCTCCAGCCGACTTGTCTCCATGGGGATATTTCCGCCTCCGGCCTCTTATGTTCGCTCTCATGTGAGTCTAGATTTTCGAATCCGACGCGAAACTGATTGTTAATTGTAACGTTCAGGGCTTCCTAATGACGATGGAACACTCAAATTGCCTCGAGATTCAATACATCGGCCTCCAGCCGAATTGTCTCCAAGGGTCTATTGCTGCCTCGGGCAGCGTATGGTCGTTCCCCTGTGAGTCAACATTTTAGAATCCGACGCAAAACTGATAGTTAATTGTAAGGTTCAGGGCCTCCTCATGACGATGGAACACTCAAATTGCGTCGAGATTCAATACATCGGCCTCCAGCGGACTTGTCTCCAAGGGGATATTGCTGTCTCGAGCACCGTATGAACTTCTCCTACGAGTAGATTTTCGAATCCGACGCTAAAATGATTGTTAATTGTAACGTTCAGGGCCTTCTAATGACGATGGAACACTCAAATTGCGTCAAGAATCAATACATCGGTTTCCAGCCGACTTGTCTCCAAGGGTCTATTGCTGCCTCGGGCACCTTATGGTCGTTCTCCTGTGAGTCTAGATTTTCGAATCCGACGCATAAATGATAGTTAATTGTAACGTTCAGGGACTCCTAAAGACCATGGAACACTAAAATTGCGTCGAGAGTCAATACATCGACCTCCAGTCGACTTGCATCCAAGGGGATATTGCAGTCTCGTGCACAATATGATCCTTCTCCTGTTAGTAGATTTTCGAATCCGACGATAAAATGATAGTTAACTGTAACGTTCAGGGCCTCCTAATGCCGATGGAACACTCAAATTGCGTCGAGATTCAATACATCGGCCACCAGCCTACTTGTCTCCAAGGGTCTATTGCTGCCTCGGGGACCTTAGGGTCGTTATCCTGTGAGTCTAGATTTTCGAATCCGACGATAAAATGATAGTTAATTGTAACGTTCAGGGCCTCCTAATGACGATGGAACACTCAAATTGCGACGAGATTCAATACATCGTCCTCCAGCCGACTTGTCTCCAAGGGTCTATTGCTGCCTCGGGCACCAAATGGTCGTTCTCCTGTGAGTCTAGATTTTCGAATCCGACGCATAAATGATAGTTAATTGTAACGTTCAGGGACTCCTAATGACGATGGAACACTCAAATTGCGTCGAGAGTCAACACATCGACCTCCAGTCGACTTGTATCCAAGGGGATATTGCAGTCTCGTGCACCATATGATCCTTCTCCTGTCAGTAGATTTTCGAATCCGACGCTAAAATGATAGTTAACTGTAACGTTCAGGGCCTCCTAATGCTGATGGAACACTCAAATTGCGTCGAGACTCAATACATCGGCCTCCAGCCGACTTTTCTCCAAGGGTCTATTGCTGACTCGGGCCCCTTATGGTCGTTTTCCTGTGAGTTTAGATTATCGAATCCGACCCAAAAATGATAGTTAATTGTAACGTTTAGGGCCTCCTAATGACGATGGGACACTCAAATTGCGTCGAGATTCAATACATCGGCCTCCAGCCGACTTGTCTCCGAGGGTCTGTTGCAGCATCGGGCACCTTGTGATCGTTCTGCTGTGAGTCTAGATTATCGAATCCGACGCAAAAATGATAGTTACTTGTAACGCTTAGGGCCTCCTATTGACGATGGAACACTCAAATTGCGTCGAGAGTCAATACATCGACCTCCAGTCGACTTGTATCCAAGGGGATATTGCAGTCTCGTGCACCATATGATCCTTCTCCTGTTAGTAGATTTTCGAATCCGACGCTAAAATGATAGTTAACTGTAACGTTCAGGGCCTCTTAATGACGATGGCACACTCAAATTGCGTCGAGATTCAATACATCGGCCTCCAGCCGACTTGTGTCCAAGGGGATATCGCTGCCTCGGGCACCACATGGTCCGTCTCCGGTGATTCTACGTTTTCGAATCCGACGCAAAACTCATAGTTAATTGTAACGTTCAGGGCCTCCTATTGGCGATGGAACACTCAAATTGCGTCGAGATTCAATACATCGGCCTCCAGCCGTTTTGTCTCAAAGGGTCTATTGCTGCCTCTGGCACCTTATGGTCGTTCTCCTGTGAGTCTAGATTTTCGAATCCGACGCAAAAATGATAGTTAATTGTAACGTTCAGGGCCTTGTAATGACGATGGAACACACAAATTGCGTCGAGATTCAATACATCGGCCTCCAGCCGACTTGTCTCCAAGGGTCTGTTGCTGCCTCGGGCACCTTATGGTCGTTCTCCTGTGAGTTTAGATCATCGAATCCGACGCAAAAATGATAGTTACTTGTAACGCTTAGGGCCTCCTATTGACGATGGAACACTCAAATTGCGTCGAGAGTCAATACATCGACCTCCAGTCGACTTGTATCCAAGGGGATATTGCAGTCTCGTGCACCATATGATCCTTCTCCTGTTAGTAGATTTTCGAATCCGACGCTAAAATGATAGTTAACTGTAACGTTCAGGGGCTCCTAATGCTGATGGAACACTCAAATTGCGTCGAGATTCAATACATCGGCCTCCAGCCGACTTATCTCCAAGGGTCTATTGCTGCCTCGGGCACCTTATGGTCGTTCTCTTGTAAGTCTAGAATTTCGAATCCGACGCAAAAATGATAGTTAATTGCAACATTCAGGCCTCCTAATGACGATGGAACACACAAATTGCGTCGCGATCCAATACATCGTCCTCCAGCCGACTTGTCTCCAAGGGTCTATTGCTGAATCGGGCACCTTATGGTCATTCTCCTGTGAGTCTAGATTTTCGAATCCGACGCAAAAATGATAGTTAATTGTAACGTTCAGGGCCTTCTAATGACGATGGAACACTCAAATTGCGTCGAGATTCAATACATCGGCCTCCAGCCGACTTGTCTCCAAGGGGATATCGCTGCCTCGGGCACCACATGGTCCGTCTCCGGTGATTCTACGTTTTCAAATCCGACGCAAAACTAATAGTTAATTGTAACGTTCAGGGCCTGCTATTGGCGATGGAACACTCAAATTGCGTCGAGATTCAATACATCGACCTCCAGCCGACTTGTCTCCAAGGGTCTATTGCTGCCTCGGGCACCTTATGGTCGTTCTCCTGTGAGTCTAGATTTTCGAATCCGACGCAAAAATGATAGTTAATTGTAACGTTCAGGGCCTTGTAATGACGATGGAACACTAAAATTGCGTCGAGATTCAATACATCGGCCTCCAGCCGACTTGTCTCCAAGGGGATATCGCTGCCTCGGGCACCACATGGTCCGTCTCCGGTGATTCTACGTTTTCGAATCCGACGCAAAACTCATAGTTAATTGTAGCGTTCAGGGCTCCTATTGGCGATGGAACACTCAAATTGCGTCGCGATCCAATAGATCGTCCTCCAGCCGACTTGTCTCCAAGGGTCTATTGCTGCCTCAGGCACCTTATGGTCGTTCTCTTGTAAGTCTAGATTTTCGAATCCGACGCAAAAATGATAGTTAATTGTAACGTTCAGGGCCTGCTAATGACGATGGAACTCTCAAATTGCGTCGAGATTCAATACATCGTCCTCCAGCCGACTTGTCTCCAAGGGTCTATTGCTGCCTCGGGCACTTTATGGTCGTTCTCCTGTGAGTCTAGATTTTCGAATCCGACGCAAAAATGATAGTTAATTGTAACGTTCAGGGCCTCTTATAGACGATGGAACACTCAAATTGCGTCGAGATTCAATACATCGGCTTCCAGCCGTTTTGTCTCCAAGGGTCTATTGCTGCCTCGGGCACCTTATGGTCGTTCTCCTGTGAGTCTAGATTTTTGAATCCGACGCAAAAATGATAGTTAAATGTAACGTTCAGGGCCTTGTAATGACGATGGAACACTCAAATTGCGTCGAGATTCAATACATCGGCCTCCAGCCGACTTGTCTCCAAGGGTCTGCTGCTGCCTCGGGCACCTTATGGTCGTTCTCCTGTGAGTTTAGATTATCGAATCCGACGAAAAAATGATAGTTAATTGTAACGTTTAGGGCCTCCTATTGACGATGGAACACTCAAATTGCGTCGAGAGTCAATACATCGACCTCCAGCCGACTTGTATCCAAGGGGATATTGCAGTCTCGTGCACCATATGATCCTTCTCCTGTTAGTAGATTTTCGAATCCGACGCTAAAATGATAGTTAACTGTAACGTTCAGGGCCTCCTTATGCCGATGGAACACTCAAATTGCGTCGAGATTCAATACATCGGCCTCCAGCCGACTTATCTCCAAGGGTCTATTGCTGCCTCGGGCACCTTATGGTCGTTCTCTTGTAAGTCTAGATTTTCGAATCCGACGCAAAAATGATAGTTAATTGTAACGTTTAGGGCCTCCTATTGACGATGGAACACTCAAATTGCGTCGAGAGTCAATACATCGACCTCCAGCCGACTTGTATCCAAGGGGATATTGCAGTCTCGTGCACCATATGATCCTTCTCCTGTTAGTAGATTTTCGAATCCGACGCTAAAATGATAGTTAACTGTAACGTTCAGGGCCTCCTAATGCCGATGGAACACTCAAATTGCGTCGAGATTCAATACATCGTCCTCCAGCCGATTTGTCTCCTAGGGGATATTGCTGCCTCGGGCACCAAATGGTCCGTCTGCTGTGAGTCTAGATTTTCGAATCCGACGAAAAACTGATAGTTAATTGCAACATTCAGGGCCTCCTAATGACGATGGAACACTCAAATTGCGTCGCGATCCAATACATCGTCCTCCAGCCGACTTGTCTCCAAGGGTCTATTGCTGTCTCGGGCACCTTATGGTCATTCTCCTGTGAGTCTAGATTTTCGAATCCGACGCAAAAATGATAGTTAATTGTAACGTTCAGGGCCTTCTAATGACGATGGAACACTCAAATTGCGTCGGGATTCAATACAGCGACCTCCAGTCGACTTGTATCCAAGGGGATATTGCAGTCTCGTGCACCATATGATCCTTCTCCTGTTAGTAGATTTTCGAATCCGACGCTGAAATGATGGTTAACTGTAACGTTCAGGGCCTCCTAATGCCGATGGAACACTCAAATTGCGTCGAGATTCAATACATCGGCCTCCAGCCGACTTGTCTCCAAGGGTTTATTGCTGACTCGGGCACCTTATGGTCGTTCTCCTGTGAGTTTAGATTATCGAATCCGACGCAAAAATGATAGTTAATTGTAACGTTCAGGGCCTCCTAATGCCGATGGAACACTCAAATTGCGTCGAGACTCAATACATCGGCCTCCAGCCGACTTGTCTCCAAGGGTCTATTGTTGCCTCGGGCCCCTTATGGTCGTTCTCCTGTGAGTCTAGATTTTCGAATCCGACGCAAAAAGTTTAGTTAATTGTAACGTTCAGGGCCTTGTAATGACGATGGAACACTCAAATTGCGTCGAGATTCAATACATCGGCCTCAGCCGACTTGTCTCCAAGGGTCTGTTGCTGTATCGGGCACCTTATGGTCGTTCTCCTGTGAGTTTAGATTATCGAATCCGACGCAAAAATGATAGTTAATTGTAACGTTTAGGGCCTCCTAATGACGATGGGACACTCAAATTGCGTCGAGATTCAATACATCGGCCTCCAGCCGACTTGTCTCCAAGGGTCTGTTGCTGCATCGGGCACCTTGTGATCGTTCTGCTGTGAGTCTAGATTTTCGAACCCGACGCAAAATTGATTGTTAATTGTAACGTTCAGGGCCACCTAATGACGATGGAACACTCAAATTGAGTCGAGATTCAATACATCGACCTCCAGCCGACTTGTCTCCAAGGGGATATTGCTGCCTCGTGCTCCATGTGGTCCGTCTCCTGTGAGTCTAGATTTTCGAATCCGACGCGAAACTGATAGTTAATTGTAACGTTCAGGGCCTCTTAATAACGATGGAACACTCAAATTGCGTCGAGATTCAATACATCGGCCTCCAGTCGACTTGTCTCCAAGGGGATATTGCTGTCTCGGGCACAATATGATCCTTCTCCTGTGAGTCTAGATTTTCGAATCCGACGCAAAAATGATAGTGAATTGTAACGTTCAGCGCCTCCTAATGACGATAGTAGACTCAAATTGCGACGAGATTCAATACATCGTCCTATAGCCGATTTTCTCCAAGGGGATATTGCTGCCTCGGGCACCAAATGGTCCGTCTGCTGTGAGTCTAGATTTTCGAATCCGACGAAAAACTGATAGTTAATTGTAACATTCAGGGCCTCCTAATGACGATGGAACACTGAAATTGCGTCGCGATCCAATACATCGTCCGCCAGCCGACTTGTCTCCAAGGGTCTATTGCTGCCTCAGGCACCTTATGGACGTTCTCTTGCAAGTGTAGATTTTTGAATCCGACGCAAAAATGATAGTTAATTGTAACGTTCAGGGCCTGCTAATGACGATGGAACTCTCAAATTGCGTCGAGATTCAATACATCGTCCTCCAGCCGACTTGTCTCCAAGGATCTATTGCTGCCTCGGGCACCTTATGGTCGTTCTCCTGTGAGTCTAGATTTTCGAATCCGACGCAAAAATGATAGTTAATTGTAACGTTCAGGGCCTCTTAATGACGATGGAACACTCAAATTGCGTCGAGATTCAATACATCGGCCTCCAGCCGACTTGTCTCCAAGGGGATATCGCTGCCTCGGGCACCACATGGTCCGTCTCCGGTGATTCTACGTTTTCGAATCCGACGCAAAACTCATAGTTAATTGTAACGTTCAGGGCCTCCTATTGGCGATGGAACACTCGAATTGCGTCGAGATTCAATACATCGGCCTCCAGCCGACTTGTCTCCAAGGGTCTGTTGCTGCCTCGGGCTCCTTATGGTCGTTCTCCTGTGAGTTTAAATTATCGAATCCGACGCAAAAATGATAGTTAATTGCAACGTTTAGGGCCTCCTAATGACGATGGAACACTCAAATTTCGTCGAGAGTCAATACATCGACCTATAGTCGACTTGTATCCAAGGGGATATTGCAGTCTCGTGCACCATATGATCCTTCTCCTGTTAGTAGATTTTCGAATCCGACGCTAAAATAATAGTTAACTGTAACGTTCAGGGCCTCCTAATGCCGATGGAACACTCAAATTGCATCGAGATTCAATACATCGGCCTCCAGCCGACTTGTCTCCAAGGGTCGATTGCTGCCTCGGGCACCTTATGGTCGTTCTCTTGTAAGTCTAGATTTTCGAATCCAACGCAATAATGATAGTTAATTGCAGCGTTCAGGGCCTCCTAATGACGATGGAACACTCAAATTTCGTCGAGAGTCTATACATCAACCTCCAGTCGACTTGTATCCAAGGGGATATTGCCGTCTCGTGCCCCATATGATCCTTCTCCTGTTAGTAGATTTTCGAATCCGACGCTAAAATGATAGTTAACTGTAACATTCAGGGCCTCCTAATGACGATGGAACACTCAAATTGCGTCGCGATCCAATACATCGTCCTCCAGCCGACTTGTCTCCAAGGGTCTATTGCTGCCTCGGGCACCTTATGGTCGTTCTCCTGTGAGTCTAGATTTTCGAATCCGACGCAAAAATGATAGTTAATTGTAACGTTCAGTGCCTTCTAATGACGATGGAACACTCAAATTGCGTCGAGATTCAATACATCGGCCTCCAGCAGACTTGTCTCCAAGGGGATATCGCTGCCTCGGGCACCACATGGTCCGTCTCCGGTGATTCTACGTTTTCGAATCCGACGCAAAACTCATAGTTAATTGTAACGTTCAGGGCCTCCTATTTTCGATGGAACACTCTAATTGCGTCGAGAATCAATACATCGACCTCCAGCCGACTTGTCTCCAAGGGTCTATTGCTGCCTCGGGCACCTTATGGTCGTTCTCCTGTGAGTCTTGATTTTCGAATCCGACGCTAAAATGATAGTTAATTGTAACATTCAGGGCCTTGTAATGACGATGGAACACTCAAATTGCGTCGAGATTCAATACATCGGCCTCCAGCCGACTTGTCTCCAAGGGTCTGGTGCTGCCTCGGGCACCATATGGTCGTTCTCCTGTGAGTTTAGATTATCGTATCCGACGCAAAAATGATAGGTAATTGTAACGTTTAGGGCTTCGTAATGACGATGGAACACTCAAATTGCGTCGAGAGTCAATACATCGACCTCCAGTCGACTTGTATCCAAGAGGATATTGCAGTCTCGTGCACCATATGATCCTTCTCCTGTTAGTAGATTTTCGAATCCGACGCAAAAATGATAGTTAATTGTAACGTTCAGGGCCTTGTAATGACGATGGAACACTCAAATTGCGTCGAGATTCAATACATCGGCCTCCAGCCGACTTGTCTCCAAGGGTCTGTTGCTGCCTCGGGCACCTTATGGTCGTTCTCCTGTGAGTTTAGATTATCGAATCCGACGCAAAACTAATAGTTCATTATAAATTATAAATTATAAATTATAAATTGCGTCGATATTCAATACATCGGCCTCCAGTCGATTTGTCTCCAAGGGGTATATTGCTGTCTCGAGCACCGTATGAACTTCTCCTGTGAGTAGATTTTCGAATCCGACGCTAAAATGATTGTTAATTGTAACGTTCAGGGCCTCCTGATGACGATGGAACACTCAAATTGCGTCGAGATTCAATACATCGGTTTCCAGCCGACTTGTCTCCAAGGGTCTATTGCTGCCTCGTGCACCTTATGAACTTCTCCTGGTGGTAGATTTTCGAATCCGACGCATAAATGATAGTTAATTGTAACGTTCAGGGACTCCTAAAAACGATGGAACACTCAAATCGCGTCGAGAGTCAATACATCGACCTCCAGTCGACTTGTATCCAAGGGGATATTGCAGTCTCGTGCACCGCATGATCCTTCTCCTGTTAGTAGATTTTCGAATCCGACGCTAAAATGATAGTTAACTGTAACGTTCAGGGCCTTGTAATGACGATGGAGCACTCAAATTGCGTCGAGATTCAATACATCGGCCTCCAGCCGACTTGTCTCCAAGGGTCTATTGCTGCCTCGGGCACCTTATGGTCGTTCTCCTGTGAGTCTAGATTTTCGAATCCGACGCAAAAATGATAGTTAATTGTAACGTTCAGGGCCTTGTAATGACGATGGAACACTCAAATTGCGTCGAGATTCAATACATCGGCCTCCAGCCGACTTGTCTCCAAGGGTCTGTTGCTGCCTCGGGCACCTTATGGTCGTTCTCCTGTGAGTTTAAATTATCGAATCCGACGCAAAAATGATAGTTAATTGTAACGTTTAGGGCCACCTAATGACGATTGAACACTCAAATTGCGTCGAGAGTCAGTACATAGACCTCCAGTCGACTTGTATCCAAGGGGATATTGCAGTCTCGTGCACCATATGATCCTTCTCCTGTTAGTAGCTTTTCGAATCCGACGCTAAAATGATAGTTAACTGTAACGTTCAGGGCCTCCTAATGCCGATGGAACACTCAAATTGCGTCGAGATTCAATACATCGGCCTCCAGCCGACTTGTCTCCAAGGGTCTGTTGCTGCCTCGGGCACCTTATGGTCGTTCTCCTGTGAGTTTAGATTATCGAATCCGACGCAAAAATGATGGTTAATTGTAACATTCAGGGCCTCCTAATGAGGATGGAACACTCAAATTGCGTCGCGATCTAATACATCGTCCTCCAGCCGACTTGTCTCCAAGGGTCTAATGCTGCCTCGGGCACCTTATGGTCGTTCTCTTGTATGACTAGATTTTCGAATCCGACGCAAAACTAATAGTTCATTATAAATTATAAATTATAAATTGCGTCGATATTCAATACATCGGCCTCCAGTCGATTTCGCTCCATGGGGTATAATGCTGTCTCGAGCACCGTATGAACTTCTCCTGTGAGTAGATTTTCGAATCCGACGCTAAAATGATTGTTAATTGTAACGTTCAGGGCCTCCGAATGACGATGGAACACTCAAATTGCGTCGAGATTCAATACATCGGTTTCCAGCCGACTTGTCTCCAAGGGTCTATTTCTGCCTCGTGCACCGTATGAACTTCTCCTGGTGGTAGATTTTCGAATCCGACGCATAAATGATAGTTAATTGTAACGTTCAGGGACTCCTAAAAACGATGGAACACTCAAATTGCGTCGAGAGTCAATACATCGACCTCCAGTCGACTTGTATCCAAGGGGATATTGCAGTCTCGTGCACCGTACGATCCTTCTCCTGTTAGTAGATTTTCGAATCCGACGCTAAAATGATAGTTAACTGTAACGTTCAGGGCCTTGTAATGACGATGGAGCACTCAAATTGCGTCGAGATTCAATACATCGGCCTCCAGCCGACTTGTCTCCAAGGGTCTGTTGCTGCCTCGGGCACAATATGATCCTTCTCCCGTGAGTCTAGATTTTCGAATCCGACGCAAAAATGATAGTGAATTGTAACGTTCAGCGCCTCCTAATGACGATAGAAGACTCAAATTGCGTCGAGATTCAATACATCGGCCTCCAGCCGACTTGTCTCCAAGGGTCGATTGCTGCCTCGGGCACCTTATGGTCGTTCTCTTGTAAGTCTAGATTTTCGAATCCGACGCAAAAATGATAGTTAATTGTAACGTTCAGGGCCTCCTAATGCCGATTGAACACTCAAATTGCGTCGAGATTCAATACATCGTCCACCAGCCGATTTGTCTCCTAGGGGATATTGCTGCCTCGGGCACCAAATGGTCCGTCTGCTGTGAGTCTGGATTTTCGAATCCGACGAAAAACTGATAGTTAATTGCAACATTCAGGGCCTCCTAATGACGATGGAACACTCAAATTGCGTCGCGATCCAATACATCGTCCTCCAGCCGTCTTGTCTCCAAGGGTCTATTGCTGCCTCGGGCACCTTATGGTCGTTCTCCTGTGAGTCTAGATTTTCGAATCCGACGCAAAAATGATAGTTAATTGTAACGTTCAGGGCCTTCTAATGACGATGGAACACTCAAATTGCGTCGAGATTCAATACATCGGCCTCCAGCAGACGTGTCTCCAAGGGGATATCGCTGCCTCGGGCACCACATAGTCCGTCTCCGGTGATTCTACGTTTTCGAATCCGACGAAAAACTCATAGTTAATTGTAACGTTCAGGGCCTCCTATTGGCGATGGAACACTCAAATTGCGTCGAGATTCAATACATCGACCTCCAGCCGACTTGTCTCCTAGGGTCTATTGCTGCCTCGGGCACCTTATGGTCGTTCTCCAGTGAGTCTAGATTTTCGAATCCGACGCAAAAATGATAGTTAATTGTAACATTCAGGGCCTTGTAATGACGATGGAACACTCAAAATTGCGTCGAGATTCAATACATCGTCCTCCAGCCGACTTGTCTCCAAGGGTCTGTTGCTGCCTCGGGCACCTTATGGTCGTTCTCCTGTGAGTTTAGATTATCGTATCCGACGCAAAAATGATAGTGAATTGTAACCTTCAGCGCCTCCTAATGACGATAGAAGACTCAAATTGCGTCGAGATTCAATACATCGGCCTCCAGCCGACTTGTCTCCAAGGGTCTGTTGCTGCCTCGGGCACAATATGATCCTTCTCCTGTGAGTCTAGATTTTCGAATCCGACGCAAAAATGATAGTGAATTGTAACCTTCAGCGCCTCCTAATGACGATAGAAGACTCAAATTGCGTCGAGATTCAATACATCGGCCTCCAGCCGACTTGTCTCCAAGGGTCTATTGCTGCCTCGGGCACCTTATGGTCGTTCTCCTGTGAGTCTAGATTTTTGAATCCGACGCAAAAATGATAGTTAATTCTAACGTTCAGGGCCTTGTAATGACGATGGAACACTCAAATTGCGTCGAGATTCAATACATCGGCCTCCAGCCGACTTGTCTCCAAGGGTCTGTTGCTGCCTCGGGCACCTTACGGTCGTTCTCCTGTGAGTTTAAATTATCGAATCCGACGCAAAAATGATAGTTAATTGTAACGTTTAGGGCCTCCTAATGACGATGGAACACTCAAATTGCGTCGAGAGTCAATACATCGACCTCCAGTCGACTTGTATCCAAGGGGATATTGCAGTCTCGTGCACCATATGATCCTTCTCCTGTTAGTAGATTTTCGAATCCGACGCTAAAATGATAGTTAACTGTAACGTTCAGGGCCTCCTAATGTCGGTGGAACACTCAAATTGCGTCGAGAGTCAATACATCGACCTCCAGTCGACTTGTATCCAAGGGGATATTGCAGTCTCGTGCACCATATGATCCTTCTCCTGTTAGTAGAATTTCGAATCCGACGCAAAAATGATAGTTAATTGTAACGTTCAGGGCCTTGTAATGACGATGGAACACTCAAATTGCGTCGAGATTCAATACATCGGCCTCCAGCAGACTTGTCTCCAAGGGTCTGTTGCTGCCTCGGGCACCTTATGGTCGTTCTCCTGTGAGTTTAGATTATCGAATCCGACGCAAAAATGATAGTTAATTGTAACATTCAGGGCCTCCTAATGAGGATGGAACACTCAAATTGCGTCGCGATCCAATACATCGTCCTCCAGCCGACTTGTCTCCAAGGGTCTAATGCTGCCTCGGGCACCTTATGGTCGTTCTCTTTTATGTCTAGATTTTCGAATCCGACGCAAAACTAATAGTTCATTATAACGTTCAGGGCGACATAATGACGATGGAACACTCAAATTGCGTCGATATTCAATACATCGGTCTCCAGTCGATTTGGCTCAAAGGGGTATATTGCTGTCTCGAGCACCGTATGAACTTCTCCTGTGAGTAGATTTTCGAATCCGACGCTAAAATGATTGTTAATTGTAACGTTCTCGGCCTCCTAATGACGATGGAACACTCAAATTGCTTCGAGATTCAATACATCGGTTTCCAGCCGACTTGTCTCCAAGGGTCTATTGCTGCCTCGTGCACCGTATGAACTTCTCCTGGTGGTAGATTTTCGAATCCGACGCATAAATGATAGTTAATTGTAACGTTCAGGGACTCCTAAAGATAATGGAACACTCAAATTGCGTCGAGAGTCAATACATCGACCTCCAGTCGACTTGTATCCAAGGGGATATTGCAGTCTCGTGCACCATGTGATCCTTCTCCTGTTAGTAGATTTTCGAATCCGACGCTAAAATGATAGTTAACTGTAACGTTCAGGGCCTTGTAATGACGATGGAGCACTCAAATTGCGTCGAGATTCAATACATCGGCCTCCAGCCGACTTGTTTCCAAGGGTCTGTTGCTGCCTTGGGCACCTTATGGTCGTTCTCCTGTGAGTTTAGATTATCGAATCCGACGCAAAAATGATAGTTAATTGTAACGTTTAGGGCCTCCTAATGACGATGGAACACTCAAATTGCGTCGAGAGTCAATACATCGACCTCCAGCCGACTTGTATCCAAGGGGATATTGCAGTCTCGTGCGCCATATGATCCTTCTCCTGTTAGTAGATTTTCGAATCCGACGCTAAAATGTTAGTTAACTGTAACGTTCAGGGCCTTGTAATGACGATGGAGCACTCAAATTGCGTCGAGATTCAATACATCGGCCTCCAGCCGACTTGTCTCCAAGGGTCTGTTGCTGCCTCGGGCACAATATGATCCTTCTCCTGTGAGTCTAGATTTTCGAATCCGACGCAAAAATGATAGTGAAATGTAACGTTCAGCGCCTCCTAATGACGATAGAAGACTCAAATTGCGTCGAGATTCAATACATCGGCCTCCAGCCGACTTGTCTCCAAGGGTCTATTGCTGCCTCGGGCACCTTATGGTCGTTCTCCTGTGAGTCTAGATTGTCGAATCCGACGCAAAAATGATAGTTAATTGTAACGTTCAGGGCCTTGTAATGACGATGGAACACTCAAATTGCGTCGAGATTCAATACATCGGCCTCCAGCCGACTTGTTTCCAAGGGTCTGTTCCTGCCTCGGGCACCTCATGGTCGTTCTCCTGAGTTTAAATTATCGAATCCGACGCAAAAATGATAGTTAATTGTAACGTTTAGGGCCTCCTAATGACGATGGAACACTCAAATTGCGGCGAGAGTCAATACATCGACCTCCAGTCGACTTGTATCCAAGGGGATATTGCAGTCTCGTGCACCATATGATCCTTCTCCTGTTAGTAGATTTTCGAATCCGACGCTAAAATGATAGTTAACTGTAACGTTCAGGGCCTCCTAATGTCGATGGAAGACTCAAATTGCGTCGACATTCAATACATCGGCCTCCAGCCGACTTGTCTCCAAGGGTCGATTGCTGCCTCGGGCACCTTATGGTCGTTCCCTTGTAAGTCTAGATTTTCGAATCCGACGCAAAAATGATAGTTAATTGTAACGTTCAGGGCCTCCTAATGCCGATGGAACACTCAAATTGCGTCGAGATTCAATACATCGTCCTCCAGCCGATCTGTCTCCAAGGGGATATTGCTGCCTCGGGCACCAAATGGTTCGCCTGCTGTGAGTCTAGATTTTCGAATCCGACGAAAAACTGATAGTTAATTGCAACATTCAGGGCCTCCTAATGACGATGGAACACTCAAATTGCGTCGAGAGTCAATACATCGACCTCCAGTCGACTTGTATCCAAGGGGATATTGCAGTCTCGTACACCATATGATCCTTCTCCTGTTAGTAGATTTTCGAATCCGACGCAAAAATGATAGCTAATTGTAACGTTCAGGGCCTTGTAATGACGATGGAACACTCAAATTGCGTCGAGATTCAATACATCGGCCTCCAGCCGACTTGTCTCCAAGGGTCTGTTGCTGCCTCGGGCACCTTATGGTCGTTCTCCTGTGAGTTTAGATTATCGAATCCGACGCAAAAATGATAGTTAATTGTAACATTCAGGGCCACCTAATGAGGATGGAACACTCAAATTGCGTCGCGATCCAATACATCGTCCTCCAGCCGACTTTTCTCCAAGAGTATAATGTTGCCTCGGGTACCTTATCTTCGTTCTCTTGTATGTCTAGATTTTCGAATCCGACGCAAAACTAATAGTTCATTATAACGTTCAGGGCGACCTAATGACGATGGAACTCTCAAATTGCGTCGAGATTCAATACATCGTCCTCCAGCTGATTTGTCTCCAAGGGGATATTGCTGCCTCGGGCACCAAATGGTCCGTCTCCTGTGAGTCTGGATTTTTGTACCCGACGCGAAAATGATAGTTAATTCTAACGTTCAGGGCCTTGTAATGACGATGGAACACTCAAATTGCGTCGAGATTCAATACATCGGCCTCCAGCCGACTTGTCTCCAAGGGTCTGTTGCTGCCTCGGGCACCTTATGGTCGTTCTCCTGTGAGATTAAATTATCGAATCCGACGCAAAAATGATAGTTAATTGTAACGTTTAGGGCCTCCTAATGACGATGGAACACTCAAATTGCGTCGAGAGTCAATACATCGACCTCCAGTCGACTTGTATCCAAGGGGATATTGCAGTCTCGTGCACCATATGATCCTTCTCCTGTTAGTAGATTTTCGAATCCGACGCTAAAATGATAGTTAACTGTAACGTTCAGGGCCTCCTAATGTCGGTGGAACACTCAAATTTCGTCGAGATTCAATACATCGGCCTCCAGCCGACTTGTCTCCAAGGGTCGATTGCTGCCTCGGGCACCTTATGGTCGTTCTCTTGTAAGTCTACATTTTCGAATCCGACGCAAAAATGATAGTTAATTGTAACGTTCAGGGCCTCCTAATGCCGATGGAACACTCAAATTGCGTCGAGATTCAATACATCGTCCTCAGCCGATTTGTCTCCTAGGGGATATTGCTGCCTCGGGCACCAAATGGTCCGTCTGCTGTGAGTCTACATTTTCGAATCCGACGAAAAACTGATAGTTAATTGCAACATTCAGGGCCTCCTAATGACGATGGAACACTCAAATTGCGTCGCGATCCAATACATCGTCCTCCAGCCGACTTGTCTCCAAGGGTCTATTGCTGCCTCGGGCACCTTATGGTCGTTCTCCTGTGAGTCTAGATTTTCGAATCCGACGCAAAAATGATAGTTAATTGTGACATTCAGGGCCTTGTAATGACGATGAAACAGTCAAATTGCGTCGAGATTCAATTTATCGGCCTCCAGCCGACTTGTCTCCAAGGGTCTGTTGCTGCCTCGGGCACCTTATGGTCGTTCTCCTGTGAGTTTAGATTATCGTATCCGACGTAAAACTGATAGTTAACTGTAACGTTTAGGGCCTCCTAATGACGATGGAACACTCAAATTGCGTCGAGAGTCAATACATCGACCTCCAGTCGACTTGTATCCAAGGGGATGTTGCAGTCTCGTGCACCATATGATCCTTCTCCTGTTAGTTGATTTTCGAATCCGACGCAAAAATGATAGCTAATTGTAACGTTCAGGACCTTGTAATGACGATGGAACACTCAAATTGCGTCGAGATTCAATACATCGGCCTCCAGCCGACTTGTCTCCAAGGGTCTGTTGCTGCCCCGGGCACCTTATGGTCGTTCTCCTGTGAGTTTAGATTATCGAAGCCGACGCAAAAATGATAGTTAATTGTAACATTCAGGGCCACCTAATGAGGATGGAACACTCAAATTGCGTCGCGATCCAATACATCGTCCTCCAGCTGACTTTTCTCCAAGAGTCTAATGCTGCCTCGGGCACCTTATGGTCGTTCTCTTGTATGTCTAGATTTTTGAATCCGACGCAAAACTAATAGTTCATTATAACGTTCAGGGCGACCTAATGACGATGGAACACTCAAATTGCGTCGATATTCAATACATCGGCCTCCAGTCGATTTGTCTCCAAGGGGTGAATTGCTGTCTCGAGTACCGTATGAACTTCTCCTGTGAGTAGATTTTCGAATCCGACGCTAAAATGATTGTTAATTGTAACGTTCAGGGCCACCTAATGGCGATGGAACACTCAAATTGCATCGAGATTCAATACATCGGTTTCCAGCCGACTTGTCTCCAAGGGTCTATTGCTGCCTCGAGCACCGTATGAACTTCTCCTGATGGTAGATTTTCGAATCCGACATATAAATGATAGTTAATTGTAACGTTTAGGGCCTTGTAATGTCGATGGAACACTCAAATTGCGTCGAGATTCAATACATCGGTTTCCAGCCGACTTGTCTCCAAGGGTCTATTGCTGCCTCGGGCACCTTGAGGTCGTTCTCGTGTGAGTCTAGATTTTCGAAACCGACGCATAAATGATAGTTAATTGTAACGTTCAGGGACTCCTAATGACGATGGAACACTCAAATTGCGTCGAGAGTCAATACATCGACTTCCAGTCGACTTGTATTCAAGGGGATATTGCAGTCTCGTGCACCATATGATCCTTCTCCTGTTAGTAGATTTTCGAATCCGACGCTAAAATGATAGTTAACTGTAACGTTCAGGGCCTCCTTATGCCGGTGGAACACTCAAATTACGTCGAGATTCAATACATCGGCCTCCAGCGGACTTGTCTCCAAGGGGATATTGCTGTCTCGGGCACCATATGATCCTTCTCCTGTGAGTCTAGATTTTCGAATACGACGCAAAAATGATAGTGAATAGTAACGTTCAGCTCCTCCTGATGACGATAGAACTCTCAAATGGCGTCGAGATTCGATACATCGTCCTCCAGCTGATTTGTCTCCAAGGGGATATTGCTGCCTCGGGCACCAAATGGTCCGTCTCCTGTGAGTCTGGATTTTTGAACCCGACGCGAAACTGATAGTTAATTGTAACGTTCAGGGCTCCTAATGCCGATGGAACACTCAAATTGCGTCGAGATTCAATACATCGTCCTCCAGCCGACTTGTCTCCTAGGGTCTATTGCTGCCTCGGGCACCTTATGGTCGTTCTCCTGTGAGTCTAGATTTTCGAATCCGACGCAAATATGATAGTTAATTGTAACGTTCAGGGCTTTGTAATGACGATGGACCACTCAAAATGCGTCGAGATTCAATACATCGGCCTCCAGCCGACTTGTCTCCAAGGGTCTGTTGCTGCCTCGGGCACCTTATGGTCGTTCTCCTGTGAGTTAAGATTATCGAATCCGACGCAAAAATGATAGTTAATTGTAACGTTCAGGGCCTCCTATTGGCGATGGAACACTCAAATTGCGTCGAGATTCAATACATCGGCCTCCAGCCGACTTGACTCCTATGGTCAGTTGCTGCCTCGGGCACCTTATGGTCGTTCACCTGTGAGTCTAGATTTTCGAATCCGACCATAAAGTGATAGTTAATTGTAACGTTCAGGGCTTCCTAATGACGATGGAACACTCAAATTGCGACGAGATTCAATACATCGTCCTCCAGCCGACTTGTCTCCAAGGGGATATTGCTGTCTCGGGCACCGTATGAACTTCTCCTGTGAGTAGATTTTCGAATCCGACGCTAAAATGATTGTTAATTGTAACGTTCAGGGCCTCCTAATGACGATGGAACACTCAAATTGCGTTAAGAGTCAATACATCGGTTTCCAGCCGACTTGTCTCCAAGCGTCTATTGCTGCCTCGGGCACCGTACGGTCGTTCCCCTGTGAGTCAACATTTTAGAATCCGACGCAAAACTGATAGTTAATTGTAACGTTCAGGGCCTTGTAATGACGATGGAACACTCAAATTGCGTCGAGATTCAATATATCGGCCTTCTGCCGAATTGTCTCCAAGGGTCTGTTGCTGCCTCGGGCACCTTATGGTCGTTCTCCTGTGAGTCTAGATTTTCGAATCCGACGCAAAAATGATAGTTAATTGTAACGTTCAGGGCCTCCTATTAGCGATGGAACACTCAAATTGCGTCGAGATTCAATACATCGGCCTCCAACCGACTTGTCTCCTATGGTCTGTTGCTTCCTCGGGCACCTTATGGTCGTTCTCCTGTGAGTCTAGATTTTCGAATCCGACGATAAAATGATAGTTAATTGTAACGTTCAGAACCTCCTAATGTCGATGGAACACTCAAATTGCGACGAGAATCAATACATCGTCCTCCAGCCGACTTGTCTCCAAGGGTCTATTGCTGCCTCGGGCACCAAATGGTCGTTCTCCTGTGAGTCTAGATTTTCGAATCCGACGCAAAACTCATAGTTAATTGTAACGTTCAGGGCCTCCTATTGGCGATGGAACACTCAAATTGCGTCGAGATTCAATACATCGACCTCCAGCCGACTTGTCTCCAAGGGTCTATTGCTGCCTCGGGCACCATATGGTCGTTCTCCTGTGAGTTTAGATTATCGAATCCGACGCAAAACTCATAGTTAATTGTAACGTTTAGGGCCTCCTAATGACGATGGAACACTCAAATCGCTTCGAGATTCAATACATCGGCCACCAGCCGACTTGTCTCCAAGGGTCTGTTGCTGCCTCGGGCTTCTTATGGTCGTTCTCCTGTGAGTTTAGATTATCGAATCCGACGCAAAAGTGATAGTTAATTGTAACGTTTAGGGCCTCCTAATGCCGATGGAACACTCAAATTGCGTCGAGGGTCAATACATCGCCCTCCAGTCGACTTGTATCCAAGGGTATATTGCAGTCTCGTGCACCATATGATCCTTCTCCTGTTAGTAGATTTTCGAATCCGACGCTAAAATGATAGTTAACTGTAGCGTTCAGGGCCTTGTAATGAGGATGGAACACTCAAATTGCGTCGAGATTCAATACATCGGCATCCAGCCGACTTGTCTCCAAGGGTCTGTTGCTGCCTCGGGCACCTTATGGTCGTTCTCCTGTGAGTTTAGATTATCGAATCCGACGCACAAATGATAGTTAATTGTAACTTTAAGGGCCTCCTATTAGCAATGGAACACTCAAATTGCATCGAGATTCAATACATCGGCCTCCAGCCGAATTGTCTCCTATGGTCTGTTGCTGCCTCGGGCACCTTATGGTCGTTCTCCTGTGAGTCTAGATTTTCGAATCCGACGCAAAAATGACAGTTAATTGTAGCGTTCAGGGCCTTGTAATGACGATGGAACACTCAAATTGCGTCGAGATTCAATACATCGGCCTCTAGACGACTTGTCTCCAAGGGTCTGTTGCTGCCTCGGGCACCTTATGGTCGTTCTCCTGTGAGTTTAGATTATCGAATCCGACGCACAAATGATAGTTAATTGTAACGTTAAGGGCCTCCTATTAGCGATGGAACACTCAAATTGCGTCGAGATTCAATACATCGGCCTCCAGCCGACTTCTCTCCTATGGTCTGTTGCTGCCTCGGGCACCTTATGGTCGTTCTCCTGTGAGTCTACATTTTCGAATCCGACGATAAAATGGTAGTTAATTGTAACGTTCAGGGCCTCCTAATGACGATGGAACACTCAAATTGCGACGAGATTCAATACATCGTCCTCCAGCCGACTTGTCTCCAAGGGTCTGTTGCTGCCTCGGGCACCTTATGGTCGTTCTCCTGTGAGTTTAGATTTTCGAATCCGACGCGAAACTGATAGTTAATTGTAAGGTTCAGGGCCTCCTAATGCCGATGGAACACTCAAATTGCGTCGCGATCCAATACATCGTCCTCCAGCCGACTTGTCTCATGGGGACATTACTGCCTCCGGCCTCTTATGTTCGCTCTCATGTGAGTCTAGATTTTCGAATCCGACGCAAAAATGATAGTGAATAGTAACGTTCAGCGCCTCCTGATGACGATAGAACTCTCAAATTGCGTCGAGATTCAATACATCGTCCTCCAGCCGACTTGTCTCCATGGGGATATTACTGCCTCCGGCCTCTTATGTTCGCTCTCATGTGAGTCTAGATTTTTGTATCCGACGCGAAACTAATTGATAATTGTAACGTTCAGGGCCTCCTAATGACGATGGAACACTCAAATTGCCTCGAGATTCAATACATCGGCATTCAGCCGATTTGTCTCCAAGGGTCTATTGCTGCCTCGGGCACCGTATGGTCGTTCCCCTGTGAGTCAACATTTTAGAATCCGACGCAAAACTGATAGGTTAATGTAATGCTCAGGGCCCCTTAATGACGATGGAACACTCAAATTGCGTCGAGAGTCAATCCATCTTCCTCCAGTCGACTTGTCTACAAGGGGATATTGCTTCCTCGGGCTCCATGTGGTCCGTCTCCTGTGAGTTTAGATTTTCGAATCTGACGCGAAACTGATAGTTATTTGCAAGGTTCAGGGCCTCCTAATGACGATGGAACACTCAAATTGCGTCGAGATTCAATACATCGGCCTCCAGCGGACTTGTCTCCAAGGGGATATTGCTGTCTCGGGCACCATATGATCCTTCCCTGTGAGTCTAGATTTTCGAATCCGACGCAAAAATGATAGTTAATTGTAACGTTTGGGGCCTTGTAATGACGATGGAACACTCAAATTGCGTCGAGATTCAATACATCGGCCTCCATCCGACTTGTCTGCAAGGGTCTGTTGCTGCCTCGGGCACCTTATGGTCGTTCTCCTGTGAGTTTAGATTATCGAATCCGACGCAAAAATGATAGATAATTGTAACGTCTAGGGCCTCCTAATGACGATGGAAAACTCTAATTGCGTCGATATTCAATACATCGGCCTCCAGCCGACTTGTCTCCAAGGGTCTGTTGCTGCCTCGCGCCACTTATGGTCGTTATCTTGTAAGTCTAGATTTTCGAATCCGACGCAAAAATGATAGTTCATTATAAAGTTCAGGGCGACCTAATGACGATGGAACACTCAAATTGCGTCGATATTCAATACATTGGCCTCCAGTCGATTTGTCTCCAAGGGGTATATTGCTGTCTTGAGCACTGTATGAACTTCTCCTGTGAGAAAATTTTCGAATCCGACGCTAAAATGATTGTTCATTGTAACATTGAGGGCCTCCTAATGACGATGGAACACTCAAATTGCGACGAGATTCAATACATCGTCCTCCAGCAGACTTGTCTCCAAGGGTCTGTTGCTGCCTCGGGCACCTTATGAACGTTCTCCTGTGAGTTTAGATTTTCGAATCCGACGCGAAACTGATAGTTAATTGTAAGGTTCAGGGCCTCCTAGTGACGATGGAACACTCAAATTGCGTCGAGGATCAATAAATCGGCCTCCAGCGGACTCGTCTCCAAGGGGATATTGCTGTCCCGGGCACCGTATGAACTTCTCCTATGAGTAGATTTTCGAATCCGACGCTAAAATGATTGTTAATTGTAACGTTCAGGGCCTCCTAATGACGACGGAACACTCAAATTGCGTTAAGAGTCAATACATCGGTTTCCAGCCGACTTGTCTCCAAGGGTCTATTGCTGCCTCGGGCACCTTATGGTCGTTCTCCTGTGAGACTAGATTTTCGAATCCGACGCAAAAATGATAGTTAATTGTAACGTTCAGGGCCTCCTAATGGCGATGGAACACTCAAATTGCGTCGAGAGTGAATACATCGACCTCCAGTCGACTTGTATCCAAGGGGATATTGCAGTCTCGTGCACCATATGATCCTTCTCCTGTTAGTAGATTTTCGAATCCGACACTAAAATGATAGTTAACCGTAACGTTCAGGGCCTCCTAATGCCGATGGAACACTCAAATTGCGTCGAGATTCAATACATCTGCCTCCAGCCGACTTGTCTCCAAGGGTCTATTGCTGCCTCGGGCACCTTATGGTCGTTCTCCTGTGAGTCTAGATTTTCGAATCCGACGCAAAAATGATAGTTAATTGTAACGTTCAGGGCCTTGTAATGACGATGGAACACTAAAATTGCGTCGAGATTCAATACATCGGCCTCCAGCCGACTTCTCTCCAAGGGTCTGTTGCTGCCTCGGGCACCTTATGGTCGTTCTCCTGTGAGTCTAGATTTTCGAATCCGACGCAAAAATGATAGTTAATTGTAACGTTCAGGGCCTCCTAATGACGATGGAGCACTCAAATTGCGACGAGATTCAATACATCGTCCTCCAGCCGACTTGTCTCCAAGGGTCTTTGCTGCCTCGGCTACCAAATGGTCGTTCTCCTGTGAGTCTAGATTTTCGAATCCGACGCAAAACTCATAGTTAATTGTAACGTTCAGGGCCTCCTATTGGCGATGGAACACTCAAATTGCGTCGAGATTCAATACATCGACCTCCAGCCGACTTGTCTCCAAGGGTCTATTGCTGCCTCGGGCACCATATGGTCGTTCTCCTGTGAGTTTAGATTATCGAATCCGACGCAAAACTCATAGTTAATTGTAACGTTTAGGGCCTCCTAATGACGATGGAACACTCAAATTGCATCGAGATTCAATACATCGGCCTCCAGCCGACTTGTCTCCTATGGTCTGTTGCTGCCTCGGGCACCTTATGGTCGTTCTCCTGTGAGTCTAGATTTTCGAATCCGACGATAAAATGATAGTTAATTGTAACGTTCAGGGCCTCCTAATGACGATGGAACACTCAAATTGCGACGAGATTCAACACATCGTCCTCCAGCAGACTTGTCTCCAAGGGTCTGTTGCTGCCTCGGGCACCAGTTAACTGTAACGTTCAGGGCCTCCTAATGCCGATGGAACACTCAAATTGCGTCGAGATTCAATACATCGGCCTCCAGCCGACTTGTCTCCAAGGGTCCATTGCTGCCTCGGGCACCTTATGGTCGTTCTCCTGTGAGGCTAGATTTTCGAATCCGACGCAAAAATGATAGTTAATTAAAACGTTCAGGGCCTTGTAACGACGATGGAACACTCAAATTGCGTCGAGAGTCAATACATCGTCCTCCAGCCGACTTGTATCCAAGGGGATATTGCAGTCTCGTGCTCCATATGATCCTTCTCCTGTTAGTAGATTTTCGAATCCGACGCTAAAATGATAGTTAACTGTAACGTTCAGGGCCTCCTAATGCCGATGGAACACTCAAATTGCGTCGAGATTCAATACATCGGCCTCCAGCCGACTTGTCTCCAAGGGTCCATTGCTGCCTCGGGCACCTTATGGTCGTTCTCCTGTGAGGCTAGATTTTCGAATCCGACGCAAAAATGATAGTTAATTAAAACGTTCAGGGCCTTGTAATGACGATGGAACACTCAAATTGCGTCGAGAGTCAATACATCGACTTCCATTCGACTTGTATCCAAGGGGATATTGCAGTCTCGTGCACCATATGATCCTTCTCCTGTTAGTAGATTTTCGAATCCGACGCTTAAATGATAGTTAACTGTAACGTTCAGGGCCTCCTAATGCCGATGGAACACTCAAATTGCGTCGAGATTCAATACATCGGCCTCCAGCCGACTTGTCTCCAAGGGTCCATTGCTGCCTCGGGCACCTTATGGTCGTTCTCCTGTGAGGCTAGATTTTCGAATCCGACGCAAAAATGATAGTTAATTAAAACGTTCAGGGCCTTGTAATGACGATGGAACACTCAAATTGCGTCGAGAGTCAATACATCGACTTCCATTCGACTTGTATCCAAGGGGATATTGCAGTCTCGTGCACCATATGATCCTTCTCCTGTTAGTAGATTTTCGAATCCGACGCTAAAATGATAGTTAACTGTAACGTTCAGAGCCTTGTAATGACGATGGAACACTCAAATTGCGTCGAGATTCAATACATCGGCTTCCAGCCGACTTGTCTCCAAGGGTATGTTGCTGCCTCGGGCACCTTATGGTCGTTCTCCTGTGAGTTTAGATTATCGAATCCGACGCAAAAATGATAGTTAATTGTAACGTTAAGGGCCTACTAATGACGATGGAACACTCAAATTGCGTCGAGAGTCAATACATCGACTTCCAGTCGACTTGTATCCAAGGGGATATTGCAGTATCGTGCACCATATGATCCTTCTCCTGTTAGTAGATTTTCGAATCCGACGCTAAAATGATAGTTAACTGTAACGTTCAGGGCCTCCTAATGCCGATGGAACACTCAAATTGCGTCGAGATTCAATACATCGGCCTACAGCCGACTTGTCTCCAAGGGTCTATTGCTCCCTCGGGCACCTTATGGTCGTTCTCTTGTAAGTCTAGATTTTCGAATCCGAGGCAAAAATGATAGTTAATTGTAACGTTCAGGGCCTCCTAATGCCGATGGAACACTCAAATTGCGTCGAGATTCAATACATCGTCCTCCAGCCTATTTGTCTAGAAGGGGATATTGCTGCCTCGGGCACCAAATGGTCCGTCTGCTGTGAGTCTAGATTTTCGAATCCGACGAAAAACTGATAGTTAATTGCAACATTCAGGGCCTCCTAAAGACGATGGAACACTCAAATTGCGTCGCGATCCAATACATCGTCCTCCAGCCGACTTGTCTCCAAGGGTCTATTGCTGCCTCGGGCACCTTATGGTCGTTCTCCTGTGAGTCTAGATTTTCGAATCCGACGCAAAAATGATAGTTAATTGTAACGTTCAGGGCCTCCTAATGACGATGGAACACTCAAATTGCGTCGAGATTCAATACATCGGCCTCCAGCCGACTTGTCTCCAAGGGTCCATTGCTGCCTCGGGCACCTTATGGTCGTTCTCCTGTGAGGCTAGATTTTCGAATCCGACGCAAAAATGATAGTTAATTAAAACGTTCAGGGCCTTGTAATGACGATGGAACACTCAAATTGCGTCGAGAGTCAATACATCGGCCTCCAGCCGACTTGTCTCCAAGGGTCCATTGCTGCGTCGGGCTCCATGTCGTCTGTCTCCTGTGAGTCTAGTTTTTCGAATCCGACGCGAAACTGATAGTTAATTGTAACGTTCAGGGCCTCCTAATGACGATGGAACACTCAAATTGCGTCGAGATTCAATACATCGTCCTCCAGCCGACTTGTATCCAAGGGGATATTGCAGTCTCGTGCACCATATGATCCTTCTCCTGTTAGTAGATTTTCGAATCCGACGCTAAAATGATAGTTAACTGTAACGTTCAGGGCCTCCTAATGCCGATGGAACACTCAAATTGCGTCGAGATTCAATACATCGGCCTCCAGCCGACTTGTCTCCAAGGGTCCATTGCTGCCTCGGGCACCTTATGGTCGTTCTCCTGTGAGGCTAGATTTTCGAATCCGACGCAAAAATGATAGTTAATTAAAACGTTCAGGGCCTTGTAATGACGATGGAACACTCAAATTGCGTCGAGAGTCAATACATCGACTTCCATTCGACTTGTATCCAAGGGGATATTGCAGTCTCGTGCACCATATGATCCTTCTCCTGTTAGTAGATTTTCGAATCCGACGCTAAAATGATAGTTAACTGCAACGTTCAGAGCCTTGTAATGACGATGGAACACTCAAATTGCGTCGAGATTCAATACATCGGCCTCCAGCCGACTTGTCTCCAAGGGTATGTTGCTGCCTCGGGCACCTTATGGTCGTTCTCCTGTGAGTTTAGATTATCGAATCCGACGCAAAAATGATAGTTAATTGTAACGTTTAGGGCCTACTAATGACGATGGAACACTCAAATTGCGTCGAGAGTCAATACATCGACTTCCAGTCGACTTGTATCCAAGGGGATATTGCAGTATCGTGCACCATATGATCCTTCTCCTGTTAGTAGATTTTCGAATCCGACGCTAAAATGATAGTTAACTGTAACGTTCAGGGCCTCCTAATGCCGATGGAACACTCAAATTGCGTCGAGATTCAATACATCGGCCTACAGCCGACTTGTCTCCAAGGGTCTATTGCTCCCTCGGGCACCTTATGGTCGTTCTCTTGTAAGTCTAGATTTTCGAATCCGAGGCAAAAATGATAGTTAATTGTAACGTTCAGGGCCTCCTAATGCCGATGGAACACTCAAATTGCGTCGAGATTCAATACATCGTCCTCCAGCCTATTTGTCTCCAAGGGGATATTGCTGCCTCGGGCACCAAATGGTCCGTCTGCTGTGAGTCTAGATTTTCGAATCCGACGAAAAACTGATAGTTAATTGCAACATTCAGGGCCTCCTAAAGACGATGGAACACTCAAATTGCGTCGCGATCCAATACATCGTCCTCCAGCCGACTTGTCTCCAAGGGTCTATTGCTGCCTCGGGCACCTTATGGTCGTTCTCCTGTGAGTCTAGATTTTCGAATCCGACGCAAAAATGATAGTTAATTGTAACGTTCAGGGCCTTCTAATGACGATGGAACACTCAAATTGCGTCGAGATTCAATACATCGGCCTCCAGCAGACTTGTCTCCAAGGGGATATCGCTGCCTCGGGCACCACATGGTCCGTCTCCGGTGATTCTACGTTTTCGAATCCGACGCAAAACTCATAGTTAATTGTAACGTTCAGGGCCTCCTATTGGCGATGGAACACTCAAATTACGTCGAGATTCAATACATCGACCTCCAGCCGACTTGTCTCCAAGGGTCTATTGCTGCCACGGGCACCTTATGGTCGTTCTCCTGAGAGTTTAGATTATCGAATCCGACGCAAAAATGATAGTTAATTGTAACATTCAGGGCCTCCTAATGAGGATGGAACACTCAAATTGCGTCGCGATCCAATACATCGTCCTCCAGGGGACTTGTCTCCAAGGGTCTAATGCTGCCTCGGGCACCTTATGGTCGTTCTCTTGTATGTCTAGATTTTCGAATCCGATGCAAAACTAATAGTTCATTATAACGTTCAGGGCGACCTAATGACGATGGAATACTCAAATTGCGTCGATATTCAATACATCGGCCTCCAGTCGATTTGTCTCCAAGGGGTATATTGCTGTCTCGAGCACCGTATGATCTTCTCCTGTGAGTAGATTTTCGAATCCGACGCTAAAATGATTGTTAATTGTAACGTTCAGGGCCTCCTATTAGCGATGGAACACTCAAATTGCGTCGAGATTCAATACATCGGCCTCCAGCCGACTTGTCTCCAAGGGTCTATTGCTGCCTCGGGTACCTTATGGTCGTTCTCTTGTAAGTCTAGATTTTCGAATCCGACGCAAAAATGATAGTTAATTGTAACGTTCAGGGCCTCCTAATGCCGATGGAACACTCAAATTGCGTCGAGATTCAATACATCGGCCTCCAGCCGACTTGTCTCCAAGGGTCCATTGCTGCCTCGGGCACCTTATGGTCGTTCTCCTGTGAGGCTAGATTTTCGAATCCGACCCAAAAATGATAGTTAATTGTAACGTTCAGGGCCTTGTAATGACGATGGAATACTCAAATTGCGTCGATATTCAATACATCGGCCTCCAGTCGATTTGTCTCCAAGGGGTATATTGCTGTCTCGAGCACCGTATGATCTTCTCCTGTGAGTAGATTTTCGAATCCGACGCTAAAATGATTGTTAATTGTAACGTTCAGGGCCTCCTATTAGCGATGGAACACTCAAATTGCGTCGAGATTCAATACATCGACCTCCAGCCGACTTGTCTCCAAGGGTCTATTGCTGCCTCGGGCACCTTATGGTCGTTCTCCTGTGAGTTTAGATTTTCGAATCCGACGCGAAACTGATAGTTAATTGAAAGGTTCAGGGCCTCCTAATGCCGATGGAAGACTCAAATTGCGTTGCGATCCAATACATCGTAATCCAGCCTACTTGTCTCCATGGGGATATTACTGCCTCCGGCCCCTGATGTTCGCTCTCATGTGAGTCTAGATTTTCGAATCCGACGCGAAACTGATAGTTATTTGTAACGTTCAGGGCCTCCTAATGCCGATGGAACACTCAAATTGCCTCGAGATTCAATACATCGGCCTCCAGCCGACTTGTCTCCAAGGGTCTGTTGCTGCCTCGGGCACCTTATGGTCGTTCTCCTGTGAGTTTAGATTAGCGAATCCGACGCAAAAATGATAGTTAATTGTAACGTTTAGGGCCTCCTAATCACGATGGGACACTCAAATTGCGTCGAGATTCAATACATCGTCCTCCAGCCGACTTGTCTCCATGGGGATATTACTGCCTCCGGCCTCTTATGTTCGCTCTCATGTGAGTCTAAATTTTCGAATCCGACGCGAAACTGATTGTTGATTGTAACGTTCAGGGCTTCCTAATGACGATGGAACACTCAAATTGCCTCGAGATTCAATACATCGGCCTTCAGTCGATTTGTCTCCAAGGGGTATATTGCTGTCTCGAGCACCGTATGAACTTCTCCTGTGAGTAGATTTTCGAATCCGACGCTAAAATGATTGTTAATTGTAACGTTCAGGGCCTCCTAATGACGATGGAACACTCAAATCGCGTCGAGATTCAATACATCGGTTTCCAGCCGACTTGTCTCCAAGGGTCTATTGCTGCCTCGAGTACCGTATGAACTTCTCCTGGTGGTAGATTTTCGAATCCGACGCATTAATGATAGTTAATTGTAACGTTCAGGGACTCCTAAAGACGATGGAACACTCAAATTGCGTCGAGAGTCAATACATCGACCACCAGTCGACTTGTATCCAAGGGGATATTGCAGTCTCGTGCACCATATGATCCTTCTCCTGTTAGTAGATTTTCGAATCCGACGCTAAAATGATAGTTAACTGTAACGTTCAGGGCCTCCTAATGCCGACGGAACACTCAATTTGCGTCGAGATTCAATACATCGGCCTCCAGCCGACTTGTCTGCAAGGGTCTATTGCTGCCTCGGGCACCTTATGGTCAATCTCTTGTAAGTCTAGATTTTCGAATACGACGCAAAAATGATAGTTGATTGTAACGTTCAGGGCCTCCTAATGCCGATGGAACACTAAAATTGCGTCGAGATTCAATACATCGGCCTCCAGCCGACTTGTCTCCAAGGGTCTATTGCTGCCTCGGGCACCTTATGGTCGTTCTCCTGCGAGTCTAGATTTTCGAATCCGACGCAAAAATGATAGTTAATTGTAACGTTCAGGGCCTTGTAATGACGATGGAACACTCAAATTGCGTCGAGATTCAATACATCGGCCTCCAGCCGACTTGTCTCGAAGGGGATATTGCTGCATCGGGCACCTTGTGGTCGTTCTCCTGTGAGTTCAGATTTTCGAATCCGACGAAAAACTGATAGATAATTGTAACATTCAGGGCCACCTCATGACGATGGAACACTCATTTTGCGCCGCGATCCAATACATCGTCCTCCAACCGACTTGTCTCCAAGGGTCAATAGCTGCCACGGGCACTTTGTGATCGTTCTGCTGTGAGTCTTGATTTTCGAACCCGACGCAAAACTGATTGTTGATTGTAACGTTCAGGGCCACCTAATGACGATCGAACACTCAAATTGAGTCGAGATTCAATACATCGACCTCCAGCTGACTTGTCTCCAAGGGGATATTGCTGCGTCGGGCTCCATGTGGTCTGTCTCCTGTGAGTCTAGTTTTTCGAATCCGACGCGAAACTGATAGTTAATTGTACCGTTCAGGGCCTCCTAATGACGATGGAACACTCAAATTGCGTCGAGATTCAATACATCGTCCTCCAGCCGACTTGTATCCAAGGGGATATTGCAGTCTCGGGCACAATATGATCCTTCCCCAGTGAGTCTAGATTTTCGAATCCGACGCAAAAATGATAGTGAATTGTAACGTTCAGCGCCTCCTAATGACGATGGAACACTCAAATTGCGTTGATATTCAATACATCGGCCTCTAGCCGACTTGTCTCCAAGGGTCTGTTGCTGCCTCGGGCACCTTATGGTCGTTCTCCTGTGAGTTTAGATTATCGAATCCGACGCAAAAATGATAGTTAATTGCAACGTTTAGGGCCTCCTAATGACGATGGAACACTCAAATTGCGTTGATATTCAATACATCGGCCTCTAGCCGACTTGTCTAAAAGGGTCTGTTGCTGCTTCGGGCAACTTATGGTCGTTCGCTTGTAAGTCAAGATTTTCGAATCCGACGCAAAAATGATACTTCATTATAACGTTCAGGGCGACCTAATGACGACGGAACACTCAAATTGCGTCGATATTCAATACATCGGCCTCCAGTCGATTTGTCTCCAAGGGGTATATTGCTGTCTCGAGCACCGTATGAACTTCTCCTGTGAGTAGATTTTCGAATCCGACGCTAAAATGATTGTTAATTGTAACGTTCAGGACCTCCTAATGACGATGGAACACTCAAATTGCGTCAAGAATCAATACATCGGCTTCCAGCCGACTTGTCTCCAAGGGTCTATTGCTGCCTCGGGCACCTTATGGTCGTTCTCGTGTGAGTCTAGATTTTCGGATCCGACGCATAAATGATAGTTAATTGTAACGTTCAGGGACTCCTAATGACGATGGAACACTCAAATTGCGTCCAGAGTCAATACATCGACTTCCAGTAGACTTGTATCCAAGGGGATATTGCAATCTCGTGCACCATATGATCCTTCTCCTGTTAGTAGATTTTCGAATCCGACGCTAAAATGATAGTTAACTCTAACGTTCAGGGCCTCCTAATGCCGATGGAACACTCAAATTACGTCGAGATTCAATACATCGGCCTCCAGCCGACTTGCCTCCAAGGGTCTATTGCTGCCTCGGGCACCTTATGGTCGTTCTCTTGTAAGTATAGATTTTCGAATCCGACGCAAAAATGATAGTTAATTGCAACGTTCAGGGCCTCCTAATGCCGATGGAACACTCAAATTGCGTCGAGATTCAATACATCGGCCTCCAGCCGACTTGTCTCCAAGGGTCCATTGCTGCCTCGGGCACCTTATGGTCGTTTTCCTGTGAGGCTAGATTTTCGAATCCGACGCAAAAATGATAGTTAATTGTAACGTTCAGGGCCTTGTAATGACGATGGAACACTCAAATTGCGTCGAGATTCAATACATCGGCCTCCAGCCGACTTGTCTCCAAGGGTCTGTTGCTGCCTCGGGCACCTTATGTTCGTTCTCCTGTGAGTTTAGATTATCGAATCCGACGCACAAATGATAGTTAATTGTAACGTTCAGGGCCTCCTATTAGCGATGGAACACTCAAATTGCGTCGAGATTCAATACATCGGCCTCCAGCCGACTTGTCTCCTATGGTCTGTTGCTGCCTCGGGCACCTTATGGTCGTTCTCCTGTGAGTCTAGATTTTCGAATCCGACGATAAAATGATAGTTAATTGTAACGTTCAGGACCTCCTAATGACGATGGAACACTCAAATTGCGACGAGATTCAATACATCGTCCTCCAGCCCACTTGTCTCCAAGGAGTCTGTTGCTGCCTCGGGCACCTTATGGTCGTGCTCCTGTGAGTTTAGATTTTCGAATCCGACGCGAAACTGATAGTTAATTGAAAGGTTCAGGGCCTCCTAATGCCGATGGAAGACTCAAATTGCGTCGCGATCCAATACATCGTAATCCAGCCGACTTGTCTCCATGGGGATATTACTGCCTCCGGCCCCTTATGTTCGCTCTCATGTGATACTAGATTTTCGAATCCGACGCAAAAATGATAGTTAATTGTAACTTTCATGGCCTCCTAATGACGATGGAACACTCAAATTGCGTCGAGATTCAATACATCGGCCTCCAGCGGACTTGTCTCCAAGGGGATATTGCTGTCTCGGGCACCATATGATCCTTCTCCTGTGAGTCTAGATTTTCGAATCCGACGCAAAAATGATAGTTAATTGTAACGTTCAGGGCCTTGTAATGACGATGGAACACTCAAATTGCGTCGAGATTCAATACATCGGCCTCCAGCCGACTTGTCTCCAAGGGTCTGTTGCTGCCTCGGGCACCTTATGTTCGTTCTCCTGTGAGTTTAGATTATCGAATCCGACGCAAAAATGATAGTTAATTGTAACGTTTAGGGCCTCCTAATCACGATGGGACACTCACATTGCGTCGAGATTCAATACATCGTCCTCCAGCCGACTTGTCTCCATGTTGAAATTACTGCCTCCGGCCTCTTATGTTCGCTCTCATGTGAGTCTAGATTTTCGAATCCGACGCGAAACTGATTGTTAATTGTAACGTTCAGGGCTTCCTAATGACGATGGAACACTCAAATTGCCTCGAGATTCAATACATCGGCATTCAGCCGATTTGTCTCCATGGCTGTATTGCTGCCTCGGGCACCGTATGGTCGTACCCCTGTGAGTCAACATTTTAGAATCCGACGCAAAACTGATAGGTTAATGTAATGCTCAGGGCCTCTTAATGACGATGGAACACTCAAATTGCGTCGAGAGTCAATACATCTTCCTCCAGCCGACTTGTCTACAAGGGGATATTGCTGCCTCGGGCTCCATGTGGTACGTCTCCTGTGAGTCTAGATTTTCGAATCCGACGCGAAACTGATAGGTAATTGTAAGGTTCAGGGCCTTCTAATGACGATGGAACACTCAAATTGCGTCGACATTCAATACATCGGCCTCCAGCGGACTTGTCTCCAAGGGGATATTGCTGTCTCGGGCACCATATGATCCTTCTCCTGTGAGTCTAGATTTTCGAATCCGACGCAAAAATGATAGTTAATTGCAACGTTTGGGGCCTTGTAATGACGATGGAACACTCAAATTGCGTCGAGATTGAATACATCGGCCTCCATCCAACTTGTCTCCAAGGGTCTGTTGCTGCCTCCTGCACCTTATGGTCGTTCTCCTGTGAGTTTAGATTATCGAATCCGACGCAAAAATGATAGTTAATTGTAACGTTTAGGGCCTCCTAATGACGATGGAAAACTCAAATTGCGTCGATATTCAATACATCGGCCTCCAGCCGACTTGTCTCCAAAGGTCTGTTGCTGCCTCGCGCACATTATGGTCGTTCTCTTGTAAGTCTAGATTTTCGAATCCGACGCAAAAATGATAGTTCATTATAAAGTTCAGGGCGACCTAATGACGATGGAACACTCAAATTGCGTCGATATTCAATACATCGGCCTCCAGTCGATTTGCCTCCAAGGGGTATATTGCTGTCTTGAGCACCGTATGAACTTCTCCTGTGAGTAAATTTTCGAATCCGACGCTAAAATGATTGTTAATTGTAACATTCAGGGCCTCCTAATGACGATGGAACACTCAAATTGCGTCAAGAATCAATACATCGGTTTCCAGCCGACTTGTCTCCAAGGGTCTATTGCTGCCTCGGGCACCTTATGTTCGATCTCCTGTGAGTCTAGATTTTCGAATCCGACGCATAAATGATAGTTAATTGTAACGTTCAGGGCCTCCTAATGCCGATGGAACACTCAAATTGCGTCGAGATTTAATACATCGGCCTCCAGCCGACTTGTCTCCAAGGGTCTATTGCTGCCTCGGGCACCTTATGGTCGTTCTCCTGTGAGTCTAGATTTTCGAATCCGACGCAAAAATGATAGTTAATTGTAACGTTCAGGGCCTTGTAATGACGATGGAACACTCAAATTGCGTCGAGATCCAATACATCGGCCTCCAGCCGACTTGTCTCCAAGGGTCTGTTGCTGCCTCGGGCACCTTATGGTCGTTCTCCTGTGAGTCTAGATTTTCGAATCCGACGCAAAAATGATAGTTAATTGTAACGTTCAGGGCCTTGTAATGACGATGGAACACTCAAATTGCGTCGAGATCCAATACATCGGCCTCCAGCCAACTTGTCTCCAAGGGGATATTGCTGCATCGGGCACCTTATGGTCGTTCTCCTGTGAGTTCAGATTTTCGAATCCGACGAAAAACTGATAGATAATTGTAACATTCAGGGCCACCTCATGACGATGGAACACTCATTTTGCGCCGCGATCCAATACATCGTCCTCCAACCGACTTGTCTCCAAGGGTCAATAGCTGCCACGGGCACTTTGTGATCGTTCTGCTGTGAGACTAGATTTTCGAACCCGACGCCAAACTGATTGTTGATTGTAACGTTCAGGGCCACCTAATGACGATCGAACACTCAAATTGAGTCGAGATTCAATACATCGACCTCCAGCTGACTTGTCTCCAAGGGGATATTGCTGCCTCGGGCTCCACGTGGTCTGTCTCCTGTGAGTCTAGTTTTTCGAATCCGACGCGAAACTGATAGTTAATTGTAACGTTCAGGGACTCCTAATGACGATGGAACACTCAAATTGCGTCCAGAGTCAATACATCGACTTCCAGTAGACTTGTATCCAAGGGGATATTGCAGTCTCGTGCACCATATGATCCTTCTCCTGTTAGTAGATTTTCGAATCCGACGCTAAAATGATAGTTAACTCTAACGTTCAGGGCCTCCTAATGCCGATGGAACACTCAAATTACGTCGAGATTCAATACATCGGCCTCCGGCCGACTTGCCTCCAAGGGTCTATTGCTGCCTCGGGCACCTTATGGTCGTTCTCTTGTAAGTATAGATTTTCGAATCCGACGCAAAAATGATAGTTAATTGTAACGTTCAGGGCCTCCTAATGCCGATGGAACACTCAAATTGCGTCGAGATTCAATACATCGGCCTCCAGCCGACTTGTCTCCAAGGGTCCATTGCTGCCTCGGGCACCTTATGGTCGTTTTCCTGTGAGGCTAGATTTTCGAATCCGACGCAAAAATGATAGTTAATTGTAACGTTCAGGGCCTTGTAATGACGATGGAACACTCAAATTGCGTCGAGATTCAATACATCGGCCTCCAGCCGACTTGTCTCCAAGGGTCTGTTGCTGCCTCGGGCACCTTATGGTCGTTCTCCTGTGAGTTTAGATTATCGAATCCGACGCACAAATGATAGTTAATTGTAACGTTCAGGGCCTCCTATTAGCGATGGAACACTCAAATTGCGTCGAGATTCAATACATCGGCCTCCAGCCGACTTGTCTCCTATGGTCTGTTGCTGCCTCGGGCACCTTATGGTCGTTCTCCTGTGAGTCTAGATTTTCGAATCCGACGATAAAATGATAGTTAATTGTAACGTTCAGGACCTCCTAATGACGATGGAACACTCAAATTGCGACGAGATTCAATACATCGTCCTCCAGCCCACTTGTCTCCAAGGAGTCTGTTGCTGCCTCGGGCACCTTATGGTCGTGCTCCTGTGAGTTTAGATTTTCGAATCCGACGCGAAACTGATAGTTAATTGAAAGGTTCAGGGCCTCCTAATGCCGATGGAAGACTCAAATTGCGTCGCGATCCAATACATCGTAATCCAGCCGACTTGTCTCCATGGGGATATTACTGCCTCCGGCCCCTTATATTCGCTCTCATGTGATTCTAGATTTTCGAATCCGACGCAAAAATGATAGTTAATTGTAACTTTCATGGCCTCCTAATGACGATGGAACACTCAAATTGCGTCGAGATTCAATACATCGGCCTCCAGCGGACTTGTCTCCAAGGGGATATTGCTGTCTCGGGCACCATATGATCCTTCTCCTGTGAGTCTAGATTTTCGAATCCGACGCAAAAATGATAGTGAATAGTAACGTTCAGCGCCTCCTGATGACGATAGAACTCTCAAATTGCGTCGAGATTCAGTACATCTTCCTCCAGCTGATTTGCCTCCAAGGGGATATTGCTGCCTCGCGCACCAAATGGTCCGTCTCCTGTGAGTCTGGATTTTTGAACCCGACGCGAAACTGATAGTTAATTGTAACGTTCAGGGCCTCCTAATCACGATGGGACACTCAAATTGCGTCGAGATTCAATACATCGGCCTCCAGCCGACTTGTCTCCAAGGGTCTGTTGCTGCCTCGGGCACCTTATGGTCGTTCTCCTGTGAGTTTAGATTTTTGAACCCGACGCGAAACTGATAGTTAATTGTAACGTTCAGGGCCTCCTAATCACGATGGAACACTCAAATTGCCTCGAGATTCAATACATCGGCCTCCAGCCGACTTGTCTCCAAGGGTCTGTTACTGCCTCGGGCACCTTATGGTCGTTCTCCTGTGAGTTTAGATTATCGAATCCGACGCAAAAATGATAGTTAATTGTAACGTTTAGGGCCTCCTAATCACGATGGGACACTCACATTGCGTCGAGATTCAATACATCGTCCTCCAGCCGACTTGTCTCCATGTTGAAATTACTGCCTCCGGCCTCTTATGTTCGCTCTCATGTGAGTCTAGATTTTCGAATCCGACGCGAAACTGATTGTTAATTGTAACGTTCAGGGCTTCCTAATGACGATGGAACACACAAATTGCCTCGAGATTCAATACATCGGCATTCAGCCGATTTGTCTCCATGGCTGTATTGCTGCCTCGGGCACCGTATGGTCGTACCCCTGTGAGTCAACATTTTAGAATCCGACGCAAAACTGATAGGTTAATGTAATGCTCAGGGCCTCTTAATGACGATGGAACACTCAAATTGCGTCGAGAGTCAATACATCTTCCTCCAGCCGACTTGTCTACAAGGGGATATTGCTGCCTCGGGCTCCATGTGGTACGTCTCCTGTGAGTCTAGATTTTCGAATCCGACGCGGATCTGATAGGTAATTGTAAGGTTCAGGGCCTTCTAATGACGATGGAACACTCAAATTGCGTCGACATTCAATACATCGGCCTCCAGCGGACTTGTCTCCAAGGGGATATTGCTGTCTCGGGCACCATATGATCCTTCTCCTGTGAGTCTAGATTTTCGAATCCGACGCAAAAATGATAGTTAATTGTAACGTTTGGGGCCTTGTAATGACGATGGAACACTCAAATTGCGTCGAGATTGAATACATCGGCCTCCATCCAACTTGTCTCCAAGGGTCTGTTGCTGCCTCCTGCACCTTATGGTCGTTCTCCTGTGAGTTTAGATTATCGAATCCGACGCAAAAATGATAGTTAATTGTAACGTTTAGGGCCTCCTAATGACGATGGAAAACTCAAATTGCGTCGATATTCAATACATCGGCCTCCAGCCGACTTGTCTCCAAAGGTCTGTTGCTGCCTCGCGCACATTATGGTCGTTCTCTTGTAAGTCTAGATTTTCGAATCCGACGCAAAAATGATAGTTCATTATAAAGTTCAGGGCCTTGTAATGACGATGGAACACTCAAATTGCGTCAAGAATCAATACATCGGTTTCCAGCCGACTTGTCTCCAAGGGTCTATTGCTGCCTCGGGCACCTTATGTTCGATCTCCTGTGAGTCTAGATTTTCGAATCCGACGCATAAATGATAGTTAATTGTAACGTTCAGGGCCTCCTAATGCCGATGGAACACTCAAATTGCGTCGAGATTTAATACATCGGCCTCCAGCCGACTTGTCTCCAAGGGTCTATTGCTGCCTCGGGCACCTTATGGTCGTTCTCCTGTGAGTCTAGATTTTCGAATCCGACGCAAAAATGATAGTTAATTGTAACGTTCAGGGCCTTGTAATGACGATGGAACACTCAAATTGCGTCGAGATCCAATACATCGGCCTCCAGCTGACTTGTCTCCAAGGGTCTGTTGCTGCCTCGGGCACCTTATGGTCGTTCTCCTGTGAGTTTAGATTATCGAATCCGACGCAAAAATGATAGTTAATTGTAAGGTTCAGGGCCTTGTAATGACGATGGAACACTCAAATTGCGTCGAGATTCAATACATCGGCCTCCAGCCGACTTGTCTCCAAGGGTCTGTTGCTGCCTCGGGCACCTTATGTTCGTTCTCCTGTGAGTTTAGATTATCGTATCCGACGCAAAAATGATAGTTAATTGTAACGTTCAGGGCCTCCTATTGGCGATAAAACACTCAAATTGTGTCGAGATTCAATACATCGGCCTCCAGCCGACTTGTCTCCTATGCTCTGTTGCTGCCTCGGGCACCTTATGGTCGTTCTCCTGTGAGTCTAGATTTTCGAATACGACGATAAAATGATAGTTAATTGTAACGTTCAGGGCCTCCTAATGACGATGGAACACTCAAATTGCGACGAGATTCAATACATCGTCCTCCAGCCGACTTGTCTCCAAGGGTCTGTTGCTGCCTCGGGCACCTTATGGTCGTTCTCCTGTGAGTCTAGATTTTCGAATCCGACGCAAAAATGATAGTTAATTGTAACATTCAGGGCCTCCTAATGAGAATGGAACACTCAAATTGCGTCGTGATCCAATACATCGTCCTCCAGGGGACTTGTCTCCAAGGGTCTAATGCTGCCTCGGGCACCTTATGGTCGTTCTCTTGTATGTCTAGATTTTCGAATCCGACGCAAAACTAATAGTTCATTATAACGTTCAGGGCGACCTAACGACGATGGAATACTCAAATTGCGTCGATATTCAATACATCGGCCTCCAGTCGATTTGTCTCCAAGGGGTATAATGCTGTCTCGAGCACCGTATGAAATTCTCCTGTGAGTAGATTTTCGAATCCGACGCTAAAATGATTGTTAATTGTAACGTTCAGGGCCTCCTAATGCCGATGGAACACTCAATTTGCGTCGAGATTCAATACATCGGCCTCCAGCCGACTTGTCTCCAAGGGTCTATTGCTGCCTCGGGCACCTTATGGTCGTTCTCTTGTAAGTCTAGATTTTCGAATACGACGCAAGAATGATAGTTAATTGTAACGTTCAGGGCCTCCTAATGCCGATGGAACACTCAAATTGCGTCGAGATTCAATACATCGGCCTCCAGCCGACTTGTCTCCAAGGGTCTATTGCTGCCTCGGGCACCTTATGGTCGTTCTCCTGTGAGTCTAGATTTTCAAATCCGACGCAAAAATGATAGTTAATTGTAACGTCCAGGGCCTTGTAATGACGATGGAGCACTCAAATTGCGTCGAGATTCAATACATCGGCCTCCAGCCAACTTGTCTCCAAGGGGATATTGCTGCATCGGGCACCTTATGGTCGTTCTCCTGTGAGTTCAGATTTTCGAATCCGACGAAAAACTGATAGATAATTGTAACATTCAGGGCCACCTCATGACGATGGAACACTCATTTTGCGCCGCGATCCAATACATCGTCCTCCAACCGACTTGTCTCCAAGGGTCAATAGCTGCCACGGGCACTTTGTGATCGTTCTGCTGTGAGTCTAGATTTTCGAACCCGACGCCAAACTGATTGTTGATTGTAACGTTCAGGGCCACCTAATGACGATCGAACACTCAAATTGAGTCGAGGTTCAATACATCGACCTCCAGCTGACTTGTCTCCAAGGGGATATTGCTGCCTCGGGCTCCACGTGGTCTGTCTCCTGTGAGTCTAGTTTTTCGAATCCGACGCGAAACTGATAGTTAATTGTAACGTTCAGGGCCTCCTAATGACGATGGAACACTCAAATTGCGTCGAGATTCAATACATCGTCCTCCAGCCGACTTGTATCCAAGGGGATATTGCAGTCTCGTGCACCATATGATCCTTCTTCTGTTAGTAGATTTTCGAATCCGACGCTGAAATGATAGTTAACTGTAACGTTCAGGGCCTCCTAATGCCGATGGAACACTCAAATTACGTCGAGATTCAATACATCGGCCTCCAGCCGACTTGTCTCCAAGGGTCTATTGCTGCCTCGGGTACCTTATGGTCGTTCTCTTGTAAGTCTAGATTTTCGAATCCGACGCAAAAATGATAGTTAATTGTAACGTTCAGGGCCTCCTAATGCCGATGGAACACTCAAATTGCGTCGAGATTCAATACATCGGCCTCCAGCCGACTTGTCTCCAAGGGTCCATTGCTGCCTCGGGCACCTTATGGTCGTTCTCCTGTGAGGCTAGATTTTCGAATCCGACCCAAAAATGATAGTTAATTGTAACGTTCAGGGCCTTGTAATGACGATGGAACACTCAAATTGCGTCGAGATTCAATACATCGGCCTCCAGCCGACTTGTCTCCAAGGGTCTGTTGCTGCCTCGGGCACCTTATGGTCGTTCTCCTGTGAGTTTAGATTATCGAATCCGACGCACAAATGATAGTTAATTGTAACGTTCAGGGCCTCCTATTAGCGATGGAACACTCAAATTGCGTCGAGATTCAATACATCGGCCTCCAGCCGACTTGTCTCCTATGGTCTGTTGCTGCCTCGGGCACCTTATGGTCGTTCTCCTGTGAGTCCAGATTTTCGAATCCGACGATAAAATGATAGTTAATTGTAACGTTCAGGACCTCCTAATGACGATGGAACACTCAAATTGCGACGAGTTTCAATACATCGTCCTCCAGCCCACTTGTCTCCAAGGGTCTGTTGCTGCCTCGGGCACCTTATGGTCGTACTCCTGTGAGTTTAGATTTTCGAATCCGACGCGAAACTGATAGTTAATTGAAAGGTTCAGGGCCTCCTAATGCCGATGGAAGACTCAAATTGCGTCGCGATCCAATACATCGTAATCCAGCCGACTTGTCTCCATGGGGATATTACTGCCTCCGGCCCCTTATGTTCGCTCTCATGTGAGTCTAGATTTTCGAATCCGACGCAAAAATGATAGTTAATTGTAACGTTCAGGGCCTCCTAATGACGATGGAACACTCAAATTGCGTCGAGATTCAATACATCGGCCTCCAGCGGACTTGTCTCCAAGGGGATATTGCTGTCTCGGGCACCATATGATCCTTCTCCTGTGAGTCTAGAATTTCGAATCCGACGAAAAAATGATAGTGAATAGTAACGTTCAGCGCCTCCTGATGACGATAGAACTCTCAAATTGCGTCGAGATTCAATACATCGTCATCCAGCTGATTTGCCTCCAACGGGATATTGCTGCCTCGGGCACCAAATGGTCCGTCTCCTGTGAGTCTGGATTTTTGAACCCGACGCGAAACTGATAGTTAATTGTAACGTTCAGGGCCTCCTAATGCCGATGGAACACTCAAATTGCCTCGAGATTCAATACATCGGCCTCCAGCCGACTTGTCTCCATGGGGATATTACTGCCTCCGGCCTCTTATGTTCGCTCTCATGTGAGTCTAGATTTTCGAATCCGACGCGAAACTGATTGTTAATTGTAACGTTCAGGGCTTCCTAATGACGATGGAACACTCAAATTGCCTCGAGATTCAATACATCGGCATTCAGCCGATTTGTCTCCATGGGTGTATTGCTGCCTCGGGCACCGTATGGTCGTTCCCCTGTGAGTCAACATTTTAGAATCCGACGCAAAACTGATAGGTTAATGTAATGCTCAAAGCCTCTTAATGACGATGGAACACTCAAATTGCGTCGAGAGTCAATACATCTTCCTCCAGCCGACTTGTCTACAAGGGGATATTGCTGCCTCGGGCACCTTATGGTCGTTCTCCTGTGAGTCTAGATTTTCAAATCCGACGCAAAACTGATTGTTGATTGTAACGTTCAGGGCCACCTAATGACGATCGAACACTCAAATTGAGTCGAGATTCAATACATCGACCTCCAGCTGACTTGTCTCCAAGGGGATATTGCTGCCTCGGGCTCCATGTGGCCTGTCTCCTGTGAGTCTAGTTTTTCGAATCCGACGCGAAACTGATAGTTAATTGTAACGTTCAGGGCCTCCTAATGACGATGGAACACTCAAATTGCTTCGAGATTCAATACATCGTCCTCCAGCCGACTTGTATCCAAGGGGATATTGCAGTCTCGGGCACAATATTATCCTTCCCCTGTGAGTCTACCTTTTCGAAACCGACGCAAAAATGATAGTGAATTGTAACGTCCAGCGCCTCCTAATGACGATGGGACTCTCAAATTGCGTTGATATTCAATACATCGGCCTCTAGCCGACTTGTCTCCAAGGGTCTGTTGCTGCCTCGGGCACCTTATGGTCGTTCTCCTGTGAGTTTAGATTATCGAATCCGACGAAAAAATGATAGTTCATTGTAACGTTTAGGGCCTCCTAATGACGATGGAACACTCAAATTGCGTTGATATTCAATACATCGGCCTCTAGCCGACTTGTCTCCAAGGGTCTGTTGCTGCCTCGGGCACCTTATGGTCGTTCGCTTGTAAGTCTAGATTTTCGAATCCGACGCAAAAATGATAGTTCATTATAACGTTCAGGGCGACCTAATGACGACGGAACACTCAAATTGCGTCGATATTCAATACATCGGCCTCCAATCGATTTGTCTCCAAGGGGTATATTGCTGTCTCGAGCACCGTATGAACTTATCCTGTGAGTAGATTTTCGAATCCGACGCTAAAATTATTGTTAATTGTAACGTTCAGGGCCTCCTAAAGACGATGGAACACTCAAATTGCGTCAAGAATCAATACATCGGTTTCCAGCCGACTTGTCTTCAAGGGTCTATTGCTGCCTCGGGCACCTTATGGTCGTTCTCTTGTAAGTCTAGATTTTCGAATCCGACGCAAAAATGATAGTTAATTGTAACGTTCAGGGCCTCCTAATGACGATGGAACACTCAAATAGCGTCGAGAGTCAATACATCGACTTCCAGTAGACTTGTATCCAAGGGGATATTGCAGTCTCGTGCACCATATGATCCTTCTCCTGTTAGTAGATTTTCGAATCCGACGCTAAAATGATAGTTAACTGTAACGTTCAGGGCCTCCTAATGCCGATGGAACACTCAAATTACGTCGAGAATCAATACATCGGCCTCCAGCCGACTTGTCTCCAAGGGTCTATTGCTGCCTCGGGCACCTTATGGTCGTTCTCTTGTAAGTCTAGATTTTCGAATCCGACGCAAAAATGATAGTTAATTGTAACGTTCAGGGCCTCCTAATGCCGATGGAACATTCAAATTGCGTCGAGATTCAATACATCGGCCTCCAGCCGACTTGTCTACAAGGGTCCATTGCTGCCTCGGGCACCTTACGGTCGTTCTCCTGTGAGGCTAGATTTTCGAATCCGACGCAAAAATGATAGTTAATTGTAACGTTCAGCGCCTCCTGATGACGATAGAACTCTCAAATTGCGTCGAGATTCAATACATCGTCCTCCAGCTGTTTTTCCTCCAACGGGATATTGCTGCCTCGGGCACCAAATGGTCCGTCTCCTGTGAGTCTGGATTTTTGATCTGATAGTTAATTGTAACGTTCAGGGCCTCCTAATGCCGATGGAACACTCAAATTGCCTCGAGATTCAATACATCGGCCTCCAGCCGACTTGTCTCCATGGGGATATTACTGCCTCCGGCCTCTTATGTTTGCTCTCATGTGAGTCTAGATTTTCGAATCCGACGCGAAACTGATTGTTAATTGTAACGTTCAGGGCTTCCTAATGACGATGGAACACTCAAATTGCCTCGAGATTCAATACATCGGCATTCAGCCGATTTGTCTCCATGGGTGTATTGCTGCCTCGGGCACCGTATGGTCGTTCCCCTGTGAGTCAACATTTTAGATTCCGACGCAAAACTGATAGGTTAATGTAATGCTCAGGGCCTCTTAATGACGATGGAACACTCAAATTGCGTCGAGAGTCAATACATCTTCCTCCAGCCGACTTGTCTACAAGGGGATATTGCTGCCTCGGTCTCCATGTGGTCCGTCTCCTATGAGTCTAGATTTTCGAATCCGACGCGAAACTTATAGTTAATTGTAAGGTTCAGGGCCTTCTAATGACGATGGAACACTCAAATTGCGTCGAGGTTCAATACATCGGCCTCCAGCGGACTTGTCTCCAAGGGGATATTGCTGTCTCGGGCACCATATGATCCTTCTCCTGTGAGTCTAGATTTTCGAATCCGACGCAAAAATGATAGTTAATTGTAACGTTCAGGGCCTTGTAATGACGATGGAACACTCAAATTGCGTCGAGATTCAATACATCGGCCTCCAGCCGACTTGTCTCCAAGGGTCTGTTGCTGCCTCGGGCACCTTATGGTCGTTCTCCTGTGAGTTTAGATTATCGAATCCGACGCAAAAATGATAGTTAATGGTAAGGTTCAGGGCCTTGTAATGACGATGGAACACTCAAATTGCGTCGAGATTCAATACATCGGCCTCCAGCCGACTTGTCTCCAAGGGTCTGTTGCTGCCTCGGGCACCTTATGTTCGTTCTCCTGTGAGTTTAGATTATCGAATCCGACGCAAAAATGATAGTTAATTGTAACGTTCAGGGCCTCCTATTGGCGATGGAAAACTCAAATTGCGTCGATATTCAATACATCGGCCTCCAGCCGACTTGTCTCCAAAGGTCTGTTGCTGCCTCGCGCACATTATGGTCGTTCTCTTGTAAGTCTAGATTTATGAATCCGACGCAAAAATGATAGTTCATTATAAAGTTCAGGGCGACCTAATGACGATGGAACACTCAAATTGCGCCGATATTCAATACATCGGCCTCCAGTCGATTTGTCTCCAAGGGGTATATTGCTGTCTTGAGCACCGTATGAACTTCTCCTGTGAGTAAATTTTCGAATCTGGCGCTAAAATGATTGTTAATTGTAACATTCAGGGCCTCCTAATGACGATGGAACACTCAAATTGCGTCAAGAATCAATACATCGGTTTCCAGCCGACTTGTCTACAAGGGTCTATTGCTGCCTCGGGCACCTTATGGTCGATCTCCTGTGAGTTTAGATTATCGAATCCGACGCAAAAATGATAGTTAATTGTAACGTTCAGGGCCTCCTATTGGCGATGGAACACTCAAATTGTGTCGAGATTCAATACATCGGCCTCCAGCCGACTTGTCTCCTATGCTCTGTTGCTGCCTCGGGCACCTTATGGTCGTTCTCCTGTGAGTCTAGATTTTCGAATCCGACGATAAAATGATAGTTAATTGTAACGTTCAGGGCCTCCTAATGACGATGGAACACTCAAATTGCGACGAGATTCAATACATCGTCCTCCAGCCGACTTGTCTCCAAGGGTCTGTTGCTGCCTCGGGCACCTTATGGTCGTTCTCCTGTGAGTTTAGATTTTCGAATCCGATGCGAAACTGATAGTTAATTGTAAGGTTCAGTGCCTCCTAGTGACGATGGAACATTCAAATTGCGTCGAGATTCAATACATCGGCCTCCAGCGGACTTGTCTCCAAGGGGATATTGCTGTCTCGGGCACCGTATGAACTTCTCCTGTGAGTAAATTTTCGAATCCGACGCTAAAATGATTGTTAATTGTAACGTTCAGGGCCTCCTAATGACGATGGAACACTCAAATTGCGTCGACATTCTATACATCGGCCTCCAGCCGACTTGTCTCCAAGGGTCTATTGCTGCCTCGGGCACCTTATGGTCGATCTCCTGTGAGTCTAGATTTTCGAATCCGACGCAAAGATGATAGTTAATTGTAACGTTCAGGGCCTCCTATTGGCGATGGAACACTCAAATTGCGTCGAGAGTCAATACATCGACCTCCAGTCGACTTGTATCCAAGAGGATATTGCAGTCTCGTGCACCACATGATCCTTCTCCTGTTAGTAGATTTTCGAATCCGACGCTAAAATGATAGTTAACTGTAACGTTCAGGGCCTCCTAATGCCGAAGGAACACTCAAATTGCGTCGAGATTCAATACATCGGCCTCCAGCCGACTTGTCTCCAAGGGTCTATTGCTGCCTCGGGCACCTTATGGTCGTTCTCCTGTGAGTCTAGATTTTCGAATCCGACGCAAAAATGATAGTTAATTGTAACGTTCAGGACCTTGTAATGACGATGGAACACTCAATATGCGTCGAGATTCGTTACATCGGCCTCCAGCCGACTTGTCTCCAAGGGTCTGTTGCTGCCTCGGGCACCTTATGGTCGTTCTCGTGTGAGTGTAGATTATCGAATCCGACGCAAAAATGATAGTTAATTGTAACGTTTAGGGCCTCCTAATGACGATGGAAAACTCAAATCGCGTCGATATTCAATACATCGGCCTCCTGCCGACTTGTCTCCAAAGGTCTGTTGCTGCCTCGCGTACCTTATGGTCGTTCTCTTGTAAGTCTAGATTTTCGAATCCGACGCAAAAATGATAGTTCATTATAAAGTTCAGGGCGACCTAATGACGATGGAACACTCAAATTGCGTCGATATTCAATACATCGGCCTCCAGTCGATTTGTCTCCAAGGAGTATATTGCTGTCTTGAGCACCGTATGAACTTCTCCTGTGAGTAAATTTTCGAATCCGACGCTAAAATGATTGTTAATTGTAACATTCAGGGCCTCCTAATGACGATGGAACACTCAAATTGCGTCAAGAATCAATACATCGGTTTCCAGCCGACTTGTCTCCAAGGGTCTATTGCTGCCTCGGGCACCTTATGGTCGTTCTCCTGTGAGTCTAGATTTACGAATCCGGCGCATAAATGATAGTTAATTGTAACGTTCAGGGCCTCCTAATGCCGATGGAACACTCAAATTGAATCGAGATTTAATACATCGGCCTCCGGCCGACTTGTCTCCAAGGGTCTATTGCTGCCTCGGGCACCTTATGGTCGTTCTCCTGTGAGTCTAGATTTTCGAATCCGACGCTAAAATGATAGTTAATTGTAACGTTCAGGGCCTTGTAATGACGATGGAACACTCAAATTGCGTCGAGATTCAATACATCGGCCCCCAGCCGACTTGTCTCCAAGTGTCTGTTGCAGCCTCGGGCACCTTATGGTCGTTCTCCTGTGAGTTAAGATTATCGAATCCGACGCAAAAATGATAGTTAATTGTAAGGTTCAGGGCCTTGTAATGACGATGGAACACTCAAATTGCGTCGAGATTCAATACATCGGCCTCCAGCCGACTTGTCTCCAAGGGTCTGTTGCTGCCTCGGGCACCTTATGTTCGTTCTCCTGTGAGTTTAGATTATCGAATCCGACGCAAAAATGATAGTTAATTGTAACGTTCAGGGCCTCCTATTGACGATGGAACACTCAAATTGTGTCGAGATTCAATACATCGGCCTCCAGCCGACTTGTCTCCTATGCTCTGTTGCTGCCTCGGGCACCTTATGGTCGTTCTCCTGTGAGTCTAGATTTTCGAATCCGACGATAAAATGATAGTTAATTGTAAGGTTCAGGGCCTCCTAGTGACGATGGAACATTCAAATTGCGTCGAGATTCAATACATCGGCCTCCAGCGGACTTGTCTCCAAGGGGATATTGCTGTCTCGGGCACCGTATGAACTTCTCCTGTGAGTAGATTTTCGAATCCGACGCTAAAATGATTGTTAATTGTAACGTTCAGGGCCTCCTAATGCCGATGGAACACTCAAATTGCGTCGAGATTCAATACATCGGCCTCCAGCCGACTTGTCTCCAAGGGTCTATTGCTGCCTCGGGCACCTTATGGTCGTTCTCCTGTGAGTCTAGATTTTCGAATCCGACGCAAAAATGATAGTTAGTTGTAACGTTCAGGGCCTCCTATTGGCGATGGAACACTCAAATTGCGTCGAGAGTCATTACATCGACCTCCAGTGGACTTGTATCCAAGGGGATATTGCAGTCTCGTGCACCATATGATCCTTCTCCTGTTAGTAGATTTTCGAATCCGACGCTAAAATGATAGTTAACTGTAACGTTCAGGGCCTCCTAATGCCGAAGGAACACTCAAATTGCGTCGAGATTCAATACATCGGCCTCCAGCCGACTTGTCTCCAAGGGTCTATTGCTGCCTCGGGCACCTTATGGTCGTTCTCCTGTGAGTCTAGATTTTCGAATCCGACGCAAAAATGATAGTTAATTGTAACGTTCAGGGCCTTGTAATGACGATGGAACACTCAATATGCGTCGAGATTCATTACATCGGCCTCCAGCCGACTTGTCTCCAAGGGTCTGTTGCTGCCTCGGGCACCTTATGGTCGTTCTCCTGTGAGTTTAGATTATCGAATCCGACGCAAAAATGATAGTTAATTGTAACGTTTAGGGCCTCCTAATGACGATGGGACACTCAAATTGCGTCGAAATTCAATACATAGTCCTCCAGCTGACTTGTCTCCATGGGGATATTACTGCCTCCGGCCTCTTGTGTTCACTCTCATGTGAGTCTAGATTTTCGAATCCGACGCGAAACTGATTGTTAATTGTAACGTTCAGGGCTTCCTAATGACGATGGAACACTCAAATTGCCTCGAGATTCAATACATCGGCATTCAGCGGATTTGTCTCCAAGGGTCTATTGCTGCCTCGGGCACCGTATGGTCGTTCCCCTGTGAGTCAACATTTCAGAGTCCGACGCAAAACTGATAGTTAAATGTAATGCTCAGGGCTTCTTAATGACGATGGAACACTCAAATTGCGTCGAGAGTCAATACATCTTCCTCCAGCCGACTTGTCTACAAGGGGATATTGCTGCCTCGGGCTCAATGTGGTCCGTCTCCTGTGAGTCTAGATTTTCGAATCCGATGCGAAACTGATAGTTAATTGTACGGTTCAGGGCCTCCTATTGGCGATGGAACACTCAAATTGCGCCGAGATTCAATACATCGGCCTCCAGCCGACTTGTCTCCTATGGTCTGTTGCTGCCTCGGGCACCTTATGGTCGTTCTCCTGTGAGTCTAGATTTTCGAATCCGACGATAAAATGATAGTTAATTGTAACGTTTAGGGCCTCCTAATGACGATGGAACACTCAAATTGCGACGAGATTCAATACATCGTCCTCCAGCCGACTTGTCTCCAAGGGTCTATTGCTGCCTCGGGCACCTAATGGTCGTTCTCCTGTGAGTCTAGATTTTCGAATCCGACGCAAAACTCATAGTTAATTGTAACGTTCAGGGCCTCCTGTTGGCGATGGAACACTCAAATTGCGTCGAGATTCAATACATCGACATCCAGCCGACTTGTCTCCAAGGGTCTTATGCTGCCTCGGGCACCATATGGTCGTTCTCCTGTGAGTTTAGATTATCTAATCCGACGCAAAACTCATAGTTAATTGTAACGTTTAGGGCCTCCTAATGACGATGGAACACTCAGATTGCGTCGAGATTCAATACATCGTCCTCCAGCCGACTTGTCTCCACGGGGATATTACTGCCTCCGGCCTCTTACGTTCGCACTCATGTGAGTCTAGATTTTCGAATCCGACGCGAAACTGATTGTTAATTGTACCGTTCATTGCTTCCTCATGACGATGGAACACTCAAATTGCCTCGAGATTCAATACATCGGCATTCAGCCGATTTGTCTCCAAGGGTCTATTGTTGCCTCTGGCACCGTATGGTCGTTGCCCTGTGAGTCAACATTTTAGAATCCGACGCAAAACTGATACTTAAATGTAATGCTCAGGGCCTCTTAATGACGATGGAACACTCAAATTGCGTCGAGAGTCAATACATCTTCCTCCAGCCGACTTGTCTACAAGAGGATATTGCTGCCTCGGGCTCCATGTGGTCCGGCTCCTGTGAGTCTATATTTTCGAATCCGACGCGAAACTGATAGTTAATTGTAAGGTTCAGGGCCTCCTAATGACGATGGAACACTCAAATTGCGTCGAGATTCAATACATCGGCCTCCAGCCGACTTGTCTCCAAGGGTCTATTGCTGCCTCGGGCACCTTATGGTCGTTCTCCTGTGAGTCTAGATTTTCGAATCGGACGCAAAAATGATAGTTAATTGTAACGTTCAGGGCCTTGTAATGACGATGGAACACTCAAATTGCGTCGAGATTCAATACATCGGCCTCCAGCCGACTTGTCTCCAATGGTCTGTTGCTGAATCGGGCACCTTATGGTCGTTCTCCTGTGAGTCTAGACTTTCGAATCCGACGCAAAAATGATAGTTAATTGTAACGTTCAGGGCCTCCTAATGACGATGGAACACTCAAATTGCGTCGAGATTCAATACATCGGCCTCCAGCGGACTTGTCTCCAAGGGGATATTGCTGTCTCGGGCACCGTATGAACTTCTCCTGTGAGTAGATTTCCGAATCCGACGCTAAAATAATTGTTAATTGTAACGTTCAGGGCATCCTAATGCCGATGGAACACTCAAATTGCGTCGAGATTCAATACATCGGCCTCCAGCCGACTTGTCTCCAAGGGTCTATTGCTGCCTCGGGCACCTTATGGTCGTTCTCCTGTGAGTCTAGATTTTCGAATCCGACGCAAAAATGATTTATTTATTTATTTATTTATTTATTGTTCCGTGGGACCACATTTAGGAGAAGTCTCCATGGTCATGGAACGAGTCAATACATGAAATTATAACACGATTGTAGAAACAGATAAAATGAAATATAAGAAACATATTCAGGCGACAAGTCGTTAGCTTAAATAAAGAAAATCAAAAATGTACACTGGAATTTGCTTAAATTTGTATCTCTTCCAGGAGCTCCTCGACAGAATAGAAGGAGTGAACCACGAGGAAACTCTTCAGTTTAGACTTAAAAGTGTTTGGGCTACTGCTAAGATTTTTGAGTTCTTGTGGTAGCTTATTGAAAATGGATGCAGCAGAATACTGCACTCCTTTCTGCACAAGAGTCAAGGAAGTGCATTCCACATGCAGATTTGATTTCTGCCGAGTATTAACTGAGTGAAAGCTGCTAACTCTTGGGAATAAGCTAATATTGCTAACAACAAACGACATTAAAGAAAATACATACTGTGAGGGCAATGTCAAAATTCCCAGACTATTGAATAGGGGTCGACAAGAGGTTTTCGAACTTACACCATACATAGCTCGAACAGACCGTTTTTGGGCCAAAAATACCCTTTTTGAATCAGAAGAATTACCCCAAAAAATAATACCATATGACATAAGCGTATGAAAATATGCGAAGTATACTACTTTTCGTGTTGAAATGTCACTTATTTCAGATACTGTTCTAATGGTAAATAAAGCGGCATTTAGTTTCTGAACAAGATCCTGAACATGGGCTTTCCACAACAGCTTACTATCTATCTGTACGCCTAGGAACTTGAACTGTTCCGTCTCGCTTATAACATGCCCATCCTGTCTGATTAAAATGTCAGTTCTTGTTGAATTGTGGGTTAGAAACTGTAAAAACTGAGTCTTACTGTGATTTAGCATCAAATTATTTTCCACAAGCCACGAACTTATATCATGAACTACATTATTTGATAATGTTTCAATATTACACACAAGATCCTTCACTACCAAGGTGGTGTCATCAGCAAACAGAAATGTTTTTGAATCACCTGTAATACTAGAAGGCATATCATTTACATAAATAAGGAACAGCAGTGGCCCCAGCACCGACCCTTGGGGAACGCCCCATTTAACAGTGCCCCATTGGGACTGAACATCATTACCACTCTCAATATTGCGGAGGATTACCTTCTGCTTTCTGTTCTTAAAGTAGGAGGCGAACCAATTGTAAGCTACTCCCCTTACTCCATAATGTTCCAACTTCTGCAGTAATATTTTGTGGTCAACACAGTCAAAAGCCTTCGTTAAATCAAAGAAAACACCTAACGTTCGCAACCTTTTATTTAATCCGTCCAAAACCTCACAGAGAAAAGAGACTATAGCATTTTCAGTTGTTAAACCGTTTCTAAAACCAAACTGTACATTTGACAGCAAATTATGTGAATTTAAATGCTGCAGTAACCTTGTATATACAACCCTCTCAATAACTTTAGCAAACACTGATGGCATAGAAATAGGTCTATAATTGTCAACATTATCCCTGTCTCCCTTTTTATAAAGTGGCTTCACTACCGAGTACTTTAATCGGTCAGGAAACCGACCACTCCTAAAGGAAAAGTTACAGATATGGCTAAGTACTGAGCTAACATACGTGGAACAATACTTCAGTATTCTGCTAGATACCCCGTCATATCCATGAGAGTTCTTGGTCTTTAGTGATTTAATTATTAACTCAATCTCCCTCTTGTCAGTATCATGGAGGAGCATTTCAGGTAACAGTCTCGGAACACTTTTTTCTAAGAGCGCTATATGATTCCCTGTTGGGACTAGGTTTCTATTTAGTTCACCTGCTATATTCAGAAAGTGATTATTAAGTACTGAACATATATGCGACTTATCAGTAACACGGACATCCCCACTACGCACTGATTCTATATTCTCGACCTGTCACTGCAGACCAGCCACTTCCTTTACGACTGACCATATGGTTTTAATTTTATCCTGAGACTTAGCTATTCTATCTGCATACCACATACTTTTTGCCTTCCTAATAACTTTTTTAAGCACCTTACAGTACTGTTTGTAATGGGCTGCTGCATTTAGATTTTGACTGATTCTAACGTTTTGATATAATTGACACTTTGTTCTACAAGATATTCTTATCCCTTTAGTCAGCCACCCAGGCTGCCTGTTTGTGCTGGTACCCTGTTTTGAACGTTCTAACGGAAAGCAACTTTCAAAGAGCACGAGAAAAGTCTTGAGGAAAGCATTATATTTATCGTCTACTGTATCAGCACTATAAACATCTTGCCACTCTTGTTCCTTGATAAGGTTTACAAAAGTCTGTACAGCAACTGGATCAGCTTTCCTAAAACGTTGGTAACTATATTTAACATGTGTTGCAGCACAAAAAACTTTTAGACTTAAAATTTGTGCATCATGATCTGAAAGGCCATTCACCTTTTTGCTAACAGAATGCCCTTCTAATAATGACGAATGAACAAAAATATTGTCTATGGTTGTTCTACTGTTCCCTTGCACTCTCGTTGGAAAGAATACGGTTTGCATAAGATTATATGAATTAAGGAGGTCTACCAGCATCCTTTTCCTTGCACAATCACTTATACAATTAATATTGAAGTCACCACATATAACTAACTTTTTGTATTTCCTATAAAGTGAACCAAGAACCTCCTCTAGCTTTAGCAAAAATGTTGTGAAATCGGAGTCTGGGGATCTATAAATAACAACAGTAAGAAGTTTAGCTCCACTAAATTTAACCACACCTGCACAACATTCAAACACCTTTTCAGTGCAGTACTTTGAAACATCAATTGACTCAAATGGGATACCGTTTTTCACATACATGGCTACTCCCCCACACCGCAAAGAGCTCCTAGAAAAGCTGCCAGCCAACCTGTATCCTGGTAAAGGAAGCCTCTGAATTATCTCCTTATTTAAGAAGTGTTCAGATATACCAATAATTTCAGAGTCAACATCTATAAGCAGTTCACTAACTTTATCTCTAATACCTTGTATATTTTGATGAAATGTACTAATTCCCTCATTAATCGGATACCTAAGCTTTGTAGAGAGTGGTTTCTTTGTTAGAGAGACTTCCCTTAAGCAGGAATACCTATCAGCTGACTTCAATCTAAAAAAGGTACAGCTCTAACACCCACAACTACCGGAATTTTCCCATGAGTGATCCCACCACCCCCACCTATGCTGTCACCTATAAGTTTTGCCAACCTCCCCTTCCCATACCTGTTGAGGTGCAGGCCATGTCTAGTGAAACCCGTCCTACTGATAGACTCCACCGACACCACTGAAATGTGACTCATGCATTCTGTCATCAGCGCACCCCCAAGTCTCATGTTATTACGCCTGACGGCTATATTAAGATGAGGCCGATCGTGACGCTGAAACAGTTCCACGAAATGCACATTCGTGTTGCCAGTCTGAGTCTAGTTAATTGTATCGTTCAGGGCCTCCTATTGGCGATGGAACACTCAAATTGCGTCGAGAGTCAATACATCGACCTCCAGTCGACTTGTATCCAAGGGGATATTGCAGTCTCGTGCACCATATGATCCTTCTCCTGTTAGTAGATTTTAAAATCAGACGCTAAAATGATAGTTAACTGTAACGTTCAGGGCCTCCTAATGCCGAAGGAACACTCAAATTGCGTCGAGATTCAATACATCGGCCTCCAGCCGACTTGTCTCCAAGGGTCTATTGCTGCCTCGGGCACCTTATGGTCGTTCTCCTGTGAGTCTAGATTTTCGAATCCGACGCAAAAATGATAGTTAATTGTAACGTTCAGGGCCTTGTAATGACGATGGAACACTAAAATTGCGTCGAGATTCAATACATCGGCCTCCAGCCGAGTTGTCTCCAAGGGTCTGTTGCTGCATCGGGCACCTTATGGTCGTTCTCCTGTGAGTCTAGATTTTCGAATCCGACGCAAAAATGATAGTTAATTGTAACGTTCAGGGCCTCCTATTGGCGATGGAACACTAAAATTGCGTCGAGATTCAATACATCGGCCTCCAGCCGACTTGTCTCCAAGGGTCTGTTGCTGAATCGGGCACCTTATGGTCGTTCTCCTGTGAGTCTAGATTTTCGAATCCGACGCAAAAATGATAGTTAATTGTAACGTTCAGGGCCTCCTAATGACGATGGAACACTCAAATCGCGACGAGATTCAATAAATCGTCCTCCAGCCGACTTGTCTCCAAGGGTCTATTGCTGCCTCGGGCACCAAATGGTCGTTCTGCTGTGAGTCTAGATTTTCGAATCCGACGCAAAACTCATAGTTAATTGTAACGTTCAGGGCCTCCTATTGGCGATGGAAACTTAAATTGCGTCGAGATTCAATACGTCGACCTCCAGCCGACTTGTCTCCAAGGGTCTATTGCTGCCTCGGGCACCTTATGGTCGTTCTCCTGTGAGTCTACATTTTCGAATCCGACGCAAAAATGATAGTTAATTGTAACGTTCAGGGCCTTGTAATGACGATGGAACACTCAATATGCGTCGAGATTCAATACATCGGCCTCCAGCCGACTTGTCTCCAAGGGTCTATTGCTGCCTCGGGCACCTTATGGTCGTTCTCCTGTGAGTCTAGATTTTCGAATCCGACGCAAAAATGATAGTTAATTGTAACGTTTAGGGCCTCCTAATGACGATGGGACACTCAAATTGCGTCGAGATTCAATACATCGTCCTCTAGCTGACTTGTCTCCATGGGGATATTACTGCCTCCGGCCTCTTGTGTTCGCTCTCATGTGAGTCTAGATTTTCGAATCCGACGCGAAACTGATTGTTAATTGTAACGTTCAGGGCTTCCTAATGACGATGGAACACTCAAATTGCCTCGAGATTCAATACATCGGCATTCAGCGGATTTGTCTCCAAGGGTCTATTGCTGCCTCGGGCACCGTATGGTCGTTCCCCTGTGAGTCAACATTTTAGAATCCGACGCAAAACTGATAGTTAAATGTAATGCTCAGGGCCTCTTAATGACGATGGAACACTCAAATTGCGTCGAGAGTCAATACATCTTCCTCCAGCCGACTTGTCTACAAGGGGATATTGCTGCCTCGGGCTCAATGTGGTCCGTCTCCTGTAAGTCTAGATTTTCGAATCCGATGCGAAACTGATAGTTAATTGTAAGGTTCAGGGCCTCCTATTGGCGATGGAACACTCAAATTGCGTCGAGATTCAATACATCGGACTCCAGCCGACTTGTCTCCAAGGGTCTATTGCTGCCTCGGGCACCTTATGGTCGTTCTCCTGTGAGTCTAGATTTTCGAATCCGACGCAAAAATGATAGTTAATTGTAACGTTCAGGGCCTTGTAATGACGATGGAACACTAAAATTGCGTCGAGATTCAATACATCGGCCTCCAGCCGAGTTGTCTCCAAGGGTCTGTTGCTGCATCGGGCACCTTATGGTCGTTCTCCTGTGAGTCTAGATTTTCAAATCCGACGCAAAAATGATAGTTAATTGTAACGTTCAGGGCCTCCTATTGGCGATGGAACACTAAAATTGCGTCGAGATTCAATACATCGGCCTCCAGCCGACTTGTCTCCTATGGTCTGTTGCTGCCTCGGGCACCTTATGGTCGTTCTCCTGTGAGTCTAGATTTTCGAATCCGACGATAAAATGATAGTTAATTGTAACGTTTAGGGCCTCCTAATGACGATGGAACACTCAAATTGCGACGAGATTCAATACATCGTCCTCCAGCCGACTTGTCTCCAAGGGTCTATTGCTGCCTCGGGCACCAAATGGTCGTTCTCCTGTGAGTCTAGATTTTCGAATCCGACGCAAAACTCATAGTTAATTGTAACGTTCAGGGCCTCCTATTGGCGATGGAACACTCAAATTGCGTCGAGATTCAATACATCGACATCCAGCCGACTTGTCTCCAAGGGTCTATTGCTGCCTCGGGCACCATATGGTCGTTCTCCTGTGAGTTTAGATTATCGAATCCGACGCAAAACTCATAGTTAATTGCAACGTTTAGGGCCTCCTAATGACGATGGAACACTCAAATTGCGTCGAGATTCAATACATCGTCCTCCAGCCGACTTGTCTCCATGGGGATATTACTGCCTCCGGCCTCTTATGTTCGCTCTCATGTGAGTCTAGATTTTCGAATCCGACGCGAAACTGATTCTTAATTGTATCGTTCATTGCTTCCTAATGACGATGGAACACTCAAATTGCCTCGAGATTCAATACATCGGCATTCAGCCGATATGTCTCCAAGGGTCTATTGCTGCCTCGGGCACCGTATGGTCGTTCCCCTGTGAGTCAACATTTTAGAATCCGACGCAAAACTGATACTTAAATGTAATGCTCAGGGCCTCTTAATGACGATGGAACACTCAAATTGCGTCGAGAGTTAATACATCTTCCTCCAGCCGATTTGTCTACAAGGGGATATTGCTGCCTCGGGCTCCATGTGGTCCGGCTCCTGTGGGTCTAGATTTTCGAATCGGACGCAAAAATGATAGTTAATTGTAACGTTCAGGGCCTTATAATGACGATGGAACACTCAAATTGCGTCGAGATTCAATACATCGGCCTCCAGGCGACTTGTCTCCAAGGGGCCCTTGCTGAATCGGGCACCTTATGGTCGTTCTCCTGTGAGTCTAGATTTTCGAATCCGACGCAAAAATGATAGTTAATTGTAACGTTCAGGGCCTCCTAATGACGATGGAACACTCAAATTGCGACGAGATTCAATAAATCGTCCTCCAGCCGACTTGTCTCCAAAGGTCTATTGCTGCCTCGGGCACCAAATGGTCGTTCTGCTGTGAGTCTAGATTTTCGAATCCGACGCAAAACTCATAGTTAATTGTACCGTTCAGGGCCTCCTATTGGCGATGGAACACTCAAATTGCGTCGAGATTCAATACATCGACCTCTAGCCGACTTGTCTCCAAGGGTCTATTGCTGCTTAGGGCACCTTATGGTCGTTCTCCTGTGAGTCTAGATTTTCGAATCCGACGCGAAACTGATAGTTAATTGTAACATTTAGGGCCTCCTAATGCCGATGGAACACTCAAATTGCGTCGAGAGTCAATACATCGACCTCCAGCCGACTTGTCTCCAAGGGTCTATTGCTGCCTCGGGCACCTTATGGTCGTTCTCTTGTAAGTCTAGATTTTCGAATCCGACGCAAAAATGATAGTTAATTGTAATGTTCAGGGCCTCCTAATGCCGATGGAACAATCAAATTGAGTCGAGATTCAATACATCGGCCTCCAGCCGCCTTGTCTCCAAGGGTGTATTGCTGCCTCGGGCACCTTATGGTCGTTCTCCTGTGAGTCCAGATTTTCGAATCCGACGCTAAAATGATAGTTAACTGTAACGTTCAGGGCCTCCTAATGCCGAAGGAACACTCAAATTGCGTCGAGATTCAATACATCGGCCTCCAGCCGACTTGTCTCCAAGGGTCTATTGCTGCCTCGGGCACCTTATGGTCGTTCTCCTGTGAGTCTAGATTTTCGAATCCGACGCAAAAATGATAGTTAATTGTAACGTTCAGGGCCTTGTAATGACGATGGAACACTCAATATGCGTCGAGATTCATTACATCGGCTTCCAGCCGACTTGTCTCCAAGGGTCTGTTGCTGCCTCGGGCACCTTATGGTCGTTCTCGTGTGAGTTTTGATTATCGAATCCGACGCAAAAATGATAGTTAATTGTAACATTTAGGGCCTCCTAATGAAGATGGGACACTCAAATTGCGTTGAGATTCAATACATCGTCCTCCAGCTGACTTGTCTCCATGGGGATACTACTGCCTCCGGCCTCTTGTGTTCGCTCTCATGTGAGTCTAGATTTTCGAATCCGACACGAAACTGATTGTTAATTGTAACGTTCAGGGCTTCCTAATGACGATGGAACACTCAAATTACCTGGAGATTCAATACATCGGCATTCAGCGGATTTGTCTCCAAGGGTCTATTGCTGCCTCGTGCACCGTATGGTCGTTCCCCTGTGAGTCAACAATTTAGAATCCGACGCAAAACTGATAGTTAAATGTAATGCTCAGGGCCTCTTAATGACGATGGAACACTCAAATTGCGTCGAGAGTCAATACATCTTCCTCCAGCCGACTTGTCTACAAGGGGATATTGCTGCCTCGGGCTCAATATGGTCCGTCTCCTGTGAGTCTAGATTTTCGAATCCGATGCGAAACTCATAGTTAATTGTAACGTTCAGGGCCTCCTATTGGCGATGGAACACTCAAATTGCGTCGAGATTCAATACATCGGCCTCCAGCCGACTTGTCTCCAAGGGTCTGTTGCTGAATCGGGCACCTTATGGTCGTTCTCCTGTGAGTCTAGATTTTCGAATCCGACGCAAAAATGATAGTTAATTGTAACGTTCAGGGCCTCCTAATGACGATGGAACACTCAAATCGCGACGAGATTCAATAAATCGTCCTCCAGCCGACTTGTCTCCAAGGGTCTATTGCTGCCTCGGGCACCAAATGGTCGTTCTGCTGTGAGTCTAGATTTTCGAATCCGACGCAAAACTCATAGTTAATTGTAACGTTCAGGGCCTCCTATTGGCGATGGAACACTCAAATTGCGTCGAGATTCAATACATCGACCTCCAGCCGACTTGTCTCCAAGGGTCTGTTGCTGCCTCGGGCACCTTATGGTCGTTCTCCTGTGAGTTTAGATTTTTGAATCCGACGCGAAACTGATAGTTAATTGTAAGGTTCAGGGCCTCCTAGTGACGATGGAACATTCAAATTGCGTCGAGATTCAATACATCGGCCTCCAGCGGACTTGTCTCCAAGGGGATATTGCTGTCTCGGGCACCGTATGAACTTCTCCTGTGAGTAGATTTTCGAATCCGACGCTAAAATAATTGTTAATTGTAACGTTCAGGGCATCCTAATGCCGATGGAACACTCAAATTGCGTCGAGATTCAATACATCGGCCTCCAGCCGACTTGTCTCCAAGGGTCTATTGCTGCCTCGGGCACCTTATGGTCGTTCTCCTGTGAGTCTAGATTTTCGAATCCGACGCAAAAATGATAGTTAATTGTAACGTTCAGGTCCTTGTAATGACGATGGGACACTCAATATGCGTCGAGATTCATTACATCGGCCTCCAGCCGACTTGTCTCCAAGGGTCTGTTGCTGCCTCATGCACCTTATGGTCGTTCTCGTGTGAGTTTTGATTATCGAATCCGACGCAAAAATGATAGTTAATTGTAACGTTTAGGGCCTCCTAATGACGATGGGACACTCAAATTGCGTCGAGATTCAATACATCGTCCTCCAGCTGACTTGTCTCCATGGGGATATTACTGCCTCCGGCCTCTTGTGTTCGCTCTCATGTGAGTCTAGAATTTCGAATCCGACGCGAAACTGATTGTTAATTGTAACGTTCAGGGCTTCCTAATGACGATGGAACACTCAAATTGCGTCGAGATTCAATACATCGGATTCCAGCCGACTTGTCTCCTATGGTCTGTTGCTGCCTCGGGCACATTATGGTCGTTCTCCTGTGAGTCTAGATTTTCGAATCCGACGCAAAAATGATAGTTAATTGTAACGTTCAGGGCCTCCTATTGGCGATGGAACACTCAAATTGCGTCGAGATTCAATACATCGGCCTCCAGCCGACTTGTCTCCTATGGTCTGTTGCTGCCTCGGGCTCCTTATGGTCGTTCTCCTGTGAGTCTAGATTTTCGAATCCGACGATAAAATGATAGTTAATTGTAACGTTTAGGGCCTCCTAATGACGATGGAACACTCAAATTGCGACGAGATTCAATACATCGTCCTCCAGCCGACTTGTCTCCAAGGGTCTATTGCTGCCTCGGGCACATTATGGTCGTTCTCCTGTGAGTCTAGATTTTCGAATCCGACGCAAAAATGATAATTAATTGTAACGTTCTGGGCCTTGTAATGACGATGGAACACTCAATATGCGTCGAGATTCAATACATCGGCCTCCAGCCGACTTGTCTCCAAGGGTCTATTGCTGCCTCGGGCACCTTATGGTCGTTCTCCTGTGAGTCTAGATTTTCGAATCCGACGCAAAAATGATAGTTAATTGTAACGTTCAGGTCCTTGTAATGACAATGGAACACTAAAATTGCGTCGAGATTCAATACATCGGCCTCCAGCCGAGTTGTCTCCAAGGGTCTGTTGCTGCATCGGGCACCTTATGGTCGTTCTCCTGTGAGTCTAGATTTTCGAATCCGACGCAAAAATGATAGTTAATTGTAACGTTCAGGGCCTCCTATTGGCGATGGAACACTAAAATTGCGTCGAGATTCAATACATCGGCCTCCAGCCGACTTGTCTCCAAGGGTCTGTTGCTGAATCGGGCACCTTATGGTCGTTCTCCTGTGAGTCTAGATTTTCGAATCCGACGCAAAAATGATAGTTAATTGTAACGTTCAGGGCCTCCTAATGACGATGGAACACTCAAATCGCGACGAGATTCAATAAATCGTCCTCCAGCCGACTTGTCTCCAAGGGTCTATTGCTGCCTCGGGCACCAAATGGTCGTTCTGCTGTGAGTCTAGATTTTCGAATGCGACGCAAAACTCATAGTTAATTGTAACGTTCAGGGCCTCCTATTGGCGATGGAACACTCAAATTGCGTCGAGATTCAATACATCGACCTCCAGCCGACTTGTCTCCAAGGGTCTGTTGCTGCCTCGGGCACCTTATGGTCGTTCTCCTGTGAGTTTAGATTTTCGAATCCGACGCGAAACTGATAGTTAATTGTAAGGTTCAGGGCCTCCTAGTGACGATGGAACATTCAAATTGCGTCGAGATTCAATACATCGGCCTCCAGCGGACTTGTCTCAAAGGGGATATTGCTGTCTCGGGCACCGTATGAACTTCTCCTGTGGGTAGATTTTCGAATCCGACGCTAAAATAATTGTTAATTGTAACGTTCAGGGCATCCTAATGCCGATGGAACACTCAAATTGCGTCGAGATTCAATACATCGGCCTCCAGCCGACTTGTCTCCAAGGGTCTATTGCTGCCTCGGGCACCTTATGGTCGTTCTCCTGTGAGTCTAGATTTTCGAATCCGACGCAAAAATGATAGTTAATTGTAACGTTCAGGGCCTTGTAATGACGATGGAACACTCAATATGCGTCGAGATTCATTACATCGGCCTCCAGCCGACTTGTCTCCAAGGGTCTGTTGCTGCCTCGGGCACCTTATGGTCGTTCTCGTGTGAGTTTTGATTATCGAATCCGACGCAAAAATGATAGTTAATTGTAACGTTTAGGGCCTCCTAATGACGATGGGACACTCAAATTGCGTCGAGATTCAATACATCGTCCTCCAGCTGACTTGTCTCCATGGGGATATTACTGCCTCCGGCCTCTTGTGTTCGCTCTCATGTGAGTCTAGAATTTCGAATCCCACGCGAAACTGATTGTTAATTGTAACGTTCAGGGCTTCCTAATGACGATGGAACACTCAAATTGCCTCGAGATTCAATACATCGGCATTCAGCGGATTTGTCTCCAAGGGTCTATTGCTGCCTCGGGCAACGTATGGTCGTTCCCCTGTGAGTCAACATTTTAGAATCCGACGCAAAACTGATAGTTAAATGTAATGCTCAGGGCCTCTTAATGACGATGGAACACTCAAATTGCGTCGAGAGTCAATACATCTTCCTCCAGCCGACTTGTCTACAAGGGGATATTGCTGCCTCGGGCTCAATGTGGTCCGTCTCCTGTGAGTCTAGATTTTCGAATCCGATGCGAAACTGATAGTTAATTGTAACGTTCAGGGCCTTGTAATGACGATGGAACACTAAAATTGCGTCGAGACTCAATACATCGGCCTCTAGCCGACTTGTCTCCAAGGGCCTGTTGCTGCCTCGGTCACCTTATGGTCGTTCTCCTGTGAGTCTAGATTTTCGAATCCGACGCAAAAATGATAGTTAATTGTAACGTTCAGGGCCTCCTATTGGCGATGGAACACTCAAATTGCGTCGAGATTCAATACATCGGCCTCCAGCCGACTTGTCTCCTATGGTCTGTTGCTGCCTCGTGCTCCTTATGGTCGTTCTCCTGTGAGTCTAGATTTTCGAATCCGACGATAAAATGATAGTTAATTGTAACGTTTAGGGCCTCCTAATGACGATGGAACACTCAAATTGCGACGAGATTCAATACATCGTCCTCCAGCCGACTTGTCTCCGAGGGTCTATTGCTGCCTCGGGCACCAAATGGTCGTTCTCCTGTGAGTTTAGATTATCGAATCCGACGCAAAACTCATAGTTAATTGTAACGTTTAGGGCCTCCTAATGACGATGGAACACTCAAATTGCGTCGAGATTCAATCCATCGTCCTCCAGCCGACTTGTCTCCATGGGGATATTACTGCCTCCGGCCTCTTATGTTCGCTCTCATGTGAGTCTAGATTTTCGAATCCGACACGAAACTGATTGTTAATTGTATCGTTCATTGCTTCCTAATGACGATGGAACACTCAAATTGCCTCGAGATTCAATACATCGGCATTCAGCCGATTTGTCTCCAAGGGTCTATTGCTGCCTCAGGCACCGTATGGTCGTTCCCCTGTGAGTCAACATTTTAGAATCTGACGCAAAACTGATACTTAAATGTAATGCTCAGGGCCTCTTAATGACGATGGAACACTCAAATTGCGTCGAGAGTCAATACATCTTCCTCCAGCCGACTTGTCTACAAGGGGATATTGCTGCCTCGGGCTCCATGTGGTCCGGCTCCTGTGAGTCTAGATTTTCGAATCCGACGCGAAACTGATAGTTAATTGTAAGGTTCAGGGCCTCCTAATGACGATGGAACACTCAAATTGCGTCGTGATTCAATACATCGGCCTCCAGCCGACTTGTCTCCAAGGGTCTATTGCTGCCTCGGGCACCTTATGGTCGTTCTCCTGTGAGTCTAGATTTTCGAATCGGACGCAAAAATGATAGTTAATTGTAACGTTCAGGGCCTTGTAATGACGATGGAACACTCAAATTGCGTCGAGTATCAATACATCGGCCTCCAGGCGACTTGTCTCCAAGGGTCTGTTGCTGAATCGGGCACCTTATGGTCGTTCTCCTGTGAGTCTAGATTTTCGAATCCGACGCAAAAATGATAGTTAATTGTAACGTTCAGGGCCTCCTAATGACGATGGAACACTCAAATTGCGACGAGATTCAATAAATCGTCCTCCAGCCGACTTGTCTCCAAGGGTCTATTGCTGCCTCGGGCACCAAATGGTCGTTCTGCTGTGAGTCTAGATTTTCGAATCCGACGCAAAACTCATAGTTAATTGTAACGTTCAGGGCCTCCTATTGGCGATGGAACACTCAAATTGCGTCGAGATTCAATACATCGACCTCCAGCCGACTTGTCTCCAAGGGTCTATTGCTGCCTCGGGCACCTTATGGTCGTTCTCCTGTGAGTCTAGATTTTCGAATCCGACGCGAAACTGATAGTTAATTGTAACGTTTAGGGCCTCCTAATGCCGATGGAACACTCAAATTGCGTCGAGAGTCAATACATCGACCTCCAGCCGACTTGTCTCCAAGGGTCTATTGCTGCCTCGGGCACCTTATGGTCGTTCTCTTGTAAGTCTAGATTTTCGAATCCGACGCAAAAGTGATAGTTAATTGTAATGTTCAGGGCCTCCTAATGCCGATGGAACACTCAAATTGCGTCGAGATTCAATACATCGGCCTCCAACCGACTTGTCTCGAAGGGTGTATTGCTGCCTCGGGCACCTTATGGTCGTTCTCCTGTGAGTCTAGATTTTCGAATCCGACGCAAAAATGATAGTTAATTGTAACGTTCAGGGCCCCCTAATGCCGATGGAACTCTCAAATTGCGTCGAGATTCAATACATCGTCCCCCAGCCGACTTGTCTCCATGGGGATATTACTGCCTCCGGCCTCTTATGTTCGCTCTCATGTGAGAGTAGATTTTCGAATCCGACGCGAAACTGATTGTTAATTGTAAAGTTCAGGGCTTCCTAATGACAATGGAACACTCAAATTGCCTCGAGATTCAAAACATCGGCATTCAGCCGATTTGTCTCCAAGGGTCTATTGCTGCCTCGGGCACCTTATGGTCGTTCTCCTGTGAGTCTAGATTTTCGAATCCGACGCAAAAATGATAGTTAATTGTAACGTTCAGGGCCTTGTAATGACGATGGAACACTCAAATTGCAACGAGATTCAATACAACGGCCTCCAGCCGACTTGTCTCCAAGGGTCTGTTTGCTGCCTCGGGCACCTTATGGTCGTTCTCCTGTGAGTTTAGATTATCGAATCCGACGCAAAAATGATAGTTAATTGTAACGTTTAGGGTCTCCTAATGACGATGGGACACTCAAATTGCGTCGAGATTCAATTCCTCGTCCTCCAGCCGACTTGTCTGCAAGGGTCTAATGCTGCATCGGGCACCTTATGGTCGTTCTCTTGTAAGTCTAGATTTTCGAATCCGACGCAAAAATGATAGTTAATTGTAACGTTCAGGGCCTCCGAATGACGATGGAACTCTCAAATTGCGTCGAGATTCAATACATCGTCCTCCAGCCGACTTGTCTCCAAGGGTCTATTGCTGCGTCGGGCACCTTATGGTCGTTCTCCTGTGATTCTAGATTTTCGAATCCGACGCAAAAATGATAGTTAATTGCAACGTTCAGGGCCTTCTAATGACGATGGAACACTCAAATTGCGTCGAGATTCAATACATCGACCTCCAGCCGACTTGTCTCCAAGGGGATATCGCTGCCTCGGGCACCACATGGTCCGTCTCCGGTGATTCTACGTTTTCGAATCCGACGCAAAACTCGTAGTTAATTGCAACGTTCAGGGCCTCCTATTGGCGATGGAACACATTTAAATTGCGTCGATATTCAATACATCGACCTCCAGCCGACTTGTCTCCAAGGGTCTATTGCTGCCTCGGGCACCTTATGGTGGTTTTCCTGTGAGTCTAGATTTTCGAATCCGACGCAAAAATGATAGTTAATTGTAACGTTCAGGGCCTTGTAATAACGATGGAACACTCAAATTGCGTCGAGATTCGATACATCGGCCTCCAGCCGACTTGTCTCCAAGGGTCTGTTGCTGCCTCGTGCACCTTATGGTCGTTCTCCTGTGAGTTTAGATTATCGAATCCGACGCAAAAATGATAGTTAATTGTAAAGTTTAGGGCCTCCTAATGACGATGGAACACACAAATTGCGTCGAGATTCAATACATCGGCCTCCAGCCGACTTGTCTCCAACCTTCTGTTGCTGCCTCGGGCACCTTATGGTCGTTCTCCTGTGAGTTTAGATTATCGAATCCGACGCAAAAATGATAGTTAATTGTAACGTCTAGGGCCTCCTAATGACGATGGGACACTCAAATTGAGTCGAGATTCAATACATCGGCCTCCAGCCGACTTGCCTCCAAGGGTCTATTGCTGCCTCGGGCACCTTATGGTCGTTCTCCTGTGAGTTTAGATTATCGAATCCGACGCAAAAATGATAGTTAATTGTAACGTTTGGGGCCTCCTAATGACGATGGGCACTCAAATTGCGTCGAGATTCAATTCATCGTCCTCCAGCCGACTTGTCTCCATGGGGATATTACTGCCTCCGGCCTCTTATGTTCGCTCTCATGTGAGTCTAGATTTTCGTATCCGACGCGAAACTGATTGTTAATTGTAACGTTCAGGGCTTCCTAATGACGATGGAACACTCAAATTGCCACGAGATTCAATACATCGGCATTCAGCCGATTTGTCTCCAAGGGCCTATTGCTGCCTCGGGCTCCATGTGGTCCGTCTCCTGTGAGTCTAGATTTTCGAATCCGACGCGGAACTGATTGTTATTTTGAAACGTTCAGGGCTTCCTAATGACAATGGAACACTCAAATTGCCTAGAGATTCAAAACATCGGCATTCAGCCGATTTGTCTCCAAGGGTCTATTGCTGCCTCGGGCACCTTATGGTCGTTCTCCTGTGAGTCTAGATTTTTGAATCCGACGCAAAAATGATAGTTAATTGTAACGTTCAGGTCCTTGTAATGACGATGGAACACTCAAATTGCGTCGAGATTCAATACAACGGCCTCCAGCCGACTTGTCTCCAAGGGTCTGTTTGCTGCCTCGGGCACCTTATGGTCGTTCTCCTGTGAGTTTAGATTATCGAATCCGACGCAAAAATGATAGTTAATTGTAACGTTTAGGGCCTCCTAATGACGATGGGACACTCAAATTGCGTCGAGATTCAATTCATCGTCCTCCAGCCGACTTGTCTCCAAGGGTCTAATGCTGCCTCGGGCACCTTATGGTCGTTCTCTTGTAAGTCTAGATTTTCGAATCCGACGCAAAAATGATAGTTAATTGTAACGTTCAGGGCCTCAGAATGACGATGGAACTCTCAAATTGCGTCGAGATTCAATACATCGTCCTCCAGCCGACTTGTCTCCAAGGGTCTATTGCTGCGTCGGGCACCTTATGGTCGTTTTCCTGTGAGTCTAGATTTTCGAATCCGACGCAAAAATGATAGTTAATTGTAACGTTCAGGGCCTTCTAATGACGATGGAACACTCAAATTGCGTCGAGATTCAATACATCGGCCTCCAGCCGACTTGTCTCCAAAGGGATATCGCTGCCTCGGGCACCACATGGTCCGTCTCCGGTGATTCTACGTTTTCGAATCCGACGCAAAACTCATAGTTAATTGCAACGTTCAGGGCCTCCTATTGGCGATGGAACACTCAAATTGCGTCGAGATTCAATCCATCGTCCTCCAGCCGACTTGTCTCCATGGGGATATTACTGCCTCCGGCCTCTTATGTTCGCTCTCATGTGAGTCTAGATTTTCGAATCCGACACGAAACTGATTGTTAATTGTATCGTTCATTGCTTCCTAATGACGATGGAACACTCAAATTGCCTCGAGATTCAATACATCGGCATTCAGCCGATTTGTCTCCAAGGGTCTATTGCTGCCTCAGGCACCGTATGGTCGTTCCCCTGTGAGTCAACATTTTAGAATCTGACGCAAAACTGATACTTAAATGTAATGCTCAGGGCCTCTTAATGACGATGGAACACTCAAATTGCGTCGAGAGTCAATACATCTTCCTCCAGCCGACTTGTCTACAAGGGGATATTGCTGCCTCGGGCTCCATGTGGTCCGGCTCCTGTGAGTCTAGATTTTCGAATCCGACGCGAAACTGATAGTTAATTGTAAGGTTCAGGGCCTCCTAATGACGATGGAACACTCAAATTGCGTCGTGATTCAATACATCGGCCTCCAGCCGACTTGTCTCCAAGGGTCTATTGCTGCCTCGGGCACCTTATGGTCGTTCTCCTGTGAGTCTAGATTTTCGAATCGGACGCAAAAATGATAGTTAATTGTAACGTTCAGGGCCTTGTAATGACGATGGAACACTCAAATTGCGTCGAGTATCAATACATCGGCCTCCAGGCGACTTGTCTCCAAGGGTCTGTTGCTGAATCGGGCACCTTATGGTCGTTCTCCTGTGAGTCTAGATTTTCGAATCCGACGCAAAAATGATAGTTAATTGTAACGTTCAGGGCCTCCTAATGACGATGGAACACTCAAATTGCGACGAGATTCAATAAATCGTCCTCCAGCCGACTTGTCTCCAAGGGTCTATTGCTGCCTCGGGCACCAAATGGTCGTTCTGCTGTGAGTCTAGATTTTCGAATCCGACGCAAAACTCATAGTTAATTGTAACGTTCAGGGCCTCCTATTGGCGATGGAACACTCAAATTGCGTCGAGATTCAATACATCGACCTCCAGCCGACTTGTCTCCAAGGGTCTATTGCTGCCTCGGGCACCTTATGGTCGTTCTCCTGTGAGTCTAGATTTTCGAATCCGACGCGAAACTGATAGTTAATTGTAACGTTTAGGGCCTCCTAATGCCGATGGAACACTCAAATTGCGTCGAGAGTCAATACATCGACCTCCAGCCGACTTGTCTCCAAGGGTCTATTGCTGCCTCGGGCACCTTATGGTCGTTCTCTTGTAAGTCTAGATTTTCGAATCCGACGCAAAAGTGATAGTTAATTGTAATGTTCAGGGCCTCCTAATGCCGATGGAACACTCAAATTGCGTCGAGATTCAATACATCGGCCTCCAACCGACTTGTCTCGAAGGGTGTATTGCTGCCTCGGGCACCTTATGGTCGTTCTCCTGTGAGTCTAGATTTTCGAATCCGACGCAAAAATGATAGTTAATTGTAACGTTCAGGGCCCCCTAATGCCGATGGAACTCTCAAATTGCGTCGAGATTCAATACATCGTCCCCCAGCCGACTTGTCTCCATGGGGATATTACTGCCTCCGGCCTCTTATGTTCGCTCTCATGTGAGAGTAGATTTTCGAATCCGACGCGAAACTGATTGTTAATTGTAAAGTTCAGGGCTTCCTAATGACAATGGAACACTCAAATTGCCTCGAGATTCAAAACATCGGCATTCAGCCGATTTGTCTCCAAGGGTCTATTGCTGCCTCGGGCACCTTATGGTCGTTCTCCTGTGAGTCTAGATTTTCGAATCCGACGCAAAAATGATAGTTAATTGTAACGTTCAGGGCCTTGTAATGACGATGGAACACTCAAATTGCAACGAGATTCAATACAACGGCCTCCAGCCGACTTGTCTCCAAGGGTCTGTTTGCTGCCTCGGGCACCTTATGGTCGTTCTCCTGTGAGTTTAGATTATCGAATCCGACGCAAAAATGATAGTTAATTGTAACGTTTAGGGTCTCCTAATGACGATGGGACACTCAAATTGCGTCGAGATTCAATTCCTCGTCCTCCAGCCGACTTGTCTGCAAGGGTCTAATGCTGCATCGGGCACCTTATGGTCGTTCTCTTGTAAGTCTAGATTTTCGAATCCGACGCAAAAATGATAGTTAATTGTAACGTTCAGGGCCTCCGAATGACGATGGAACTCTCAAATTGCGTCGAGATTCAATACATCGTCCTCCAGCCGACTTGTCTCCAAGGGTCTATTGCTGCGTCGGGCACCTTATGGTCGTTCTCCTGTGATTCTAGATTTTCGAATCCGACGCAAAAATGATAGTTAATTGCAACGTTCAGGGCCTTCTAATGACGATGGAACACTCAAATTGCGTCGAGATTCAATACATCGACCTCCAGCCGACTTGTCTCCAAGGGGATATCGCTGCCTCGGGCACCACATGGTCCGTCTCCGGTGATTCTACGTTTTCGAATCCGACGCAAAACTCGTAGTTAATTGCAACGTTCAGGGCCTCCTATTGGCGATGGAACACATTTAAATTGCGTCGATATTCAATACATCGACCTCCAGCCGACTTGTCTCCAAGGGTCTATTGCTGCCTCGGGCACCTTATGGTGGTTTTCCTGTGAGTCTAGATTTTCGAATCCGACGCAAAAATGATAGTTAATTGTAACGTTCAGGGCCTTGTAATAACGATGGAACACTCAAATTGCGTCGAGATTCGATACATCGGCCTCCAGCCGACTTGTCTCCAAGGGTCTGTTGCTGCCTCGTGCACCTTATGGTCGTTCTCCTGTGAGTTTAGATTATCGAATCCGACGCAAAAATGATAGTTAATTGTAAAGTTTAGGGCCTCCTAATGACGATGGAACACACAAATTGCGTCGAGATTCAATACATCGGCCTCCAGCCGACTTGTCTCCAACCTTCTGTTGCTGCCTCGGGCACCTTATGGTCGTTCTCCTGTGAGTTTAGATTATCGAATCCGACGCAAAAATGATAGTTAATTGTAACGTCTAGGGCCTCCTAATGACGATGGGACACTCAAATTGAGTCGAGATTCAATACATCGGCCTCCAGCCGACTTGCCTCCAAGGGTCTATTGCTGCCTCGGGCACCTTATGGTCGTTCTCCTGTGAGTTTAGATTATCGAATCCGACGCAAAAATGATAGTTAATTGTAACGTTTGGGGCCTCCTAATGACGATGGGCACTCAAATTGCGTCGAGATTCAATTCATCGTCCTCCAGCCGACTTGTCTCCATGGGGATATTACTGCCTCCGGCCTCTTATGTTCGCTCTCATGTGAGTCTAGATTTTCGTATCCGACGCGAAACTGATTGTTAATTGTAACGTTCAGGGCTTCCTAATGACGATGGAACACTCAAATTGCCACGAGATTCAATACATCGGCATTCAGCCGATTTGTCTCCAAGGGCCTATTGCTGCCTCGGGCTCCATGTGGTCCGTCTCCTGTGAGTCTAGATTTTCGAATCCGACGCGGAACTGATTGTTATTTTGAAACGTTCAGGGCTTCCTAATGACAATGGAACACTCAAATTGCCTAGAGATTCAAAACATCGGCATTCAGCCGATTTGTCTCCAAGGGTCTATTGCTGCCTCGGGCACCTTATGGTCGTTCTCCTGTGAGTCTAGATTTTTGAATCCGACGCAAAAATGATAGTTAATTGTAACGTTCAGGTCCTTGTAATGACGATGGAACACTCAAATTGCGTCGAGATTCAATACAACGGCCTCCAGCCGACTTGTCTCCAAGGGTCTGTTTGCTGCCTCGGGCACCTTATGGTCGTTCTCCTGTGAGTTTAGATTATCGAATCCGACGCAAAAATGATAGTTAATTGTAACGTTTAGGGCCTCCTAATGACGATGGGACACTCAAATTGCGTCGAGATTCAATTCATCGTCCTCCAGCCGACTTGTCTCCAAGGGTCTAATGCTGCCTCGGGCACCTTATGGTCGTTCTCTTGTAAGTCTAGATTTTCGAATCCGACGCAAAAATGATAGTTAATTGTAACGTTCAGGGCCTCAGAATGACGATGGAACTCTCAAATTGCGTCGAGATTCAATACATCGTCCTCCAGCCGACTTGTCTCCAAGGGTCTATTGCTGCGTCGGGCACCTTATGGTCGTTTTCCTGTGAGTCTAGATTTTCGAATCCGACGCAAAAATGATAGTTAATTGTAACGTTCAGGGCCTTCTAATGACGATGGAACACTCAAATTGCGTCGAGATTCAATACATCGGCCTCCAGCCGACTTGTCTCCAAAGGGATATCGCTGCCTCGGGCACCACATGGTCCGTCTCCGGTGATTCTACGTTTTCGAATCCGACGCAAAACTCATAGTTAATTGCAACGTTCAGGGCCTCCTATTGGCGATGGAACACTCAAATTGCGTCGATATTCAATACATCGACCTCCAGCCGACTTGTCTCCAAGGGTCTATTGCTGGCTCGGGCACCTTATGGTCGTTTTCCTGTGAGTCTAGATTTTCGAATCCGACGCAAAAATGATAGTTAATTGTAACGATCAGGGCCTTGTAATAACGATGGAACACTCAAATTGCGTCGAGATTCAATTCATCGGCCTCCAGCCGACTTGTCTCCAAGGGTCTGTTGCTGCCTCGTGCACCTTATGGTCGTTCTCCTGTGAGTTTAGATTATCGAATCCGACGCAAAAATGATAGTTAATTTTAACGTTTAGGGCCTCCTAATGACGATGGAACACACAAATTGCGTCGAGATTCAATACATCGGACTCCAGCCGACTTGCCTCCAACGGTCTGTTGCTGCCTCGGGCACCTTATGGTCGTTCTCCTGTGAGTTTAGATTATCGAATCCGACGCAAAAATGATAGTTAATTGTAACGTCTAGGGCCTCCTAATGACGATGGGACACTCAAATTGCGTCGAGATTCAATACATCGTCCTCCAGCCGACTTGTCTCCATGGGGATATCACTGCCTCCGGCCTCTTATGTTCGCTCTCGTGTGAGTCTAGATTTTCGTATCCGACGCGAAACTGATTGTTAATTGTAACGTTCAGGGCTTCCTAATGACGATGGAACACTCAAATTGCCTCGAGATTCAATACATCGGCATTCAGCCGATTTGTCTCCAAGGGTCTAATGCTGCCTCGGGCACCGTATGGTCGTTCCCCTGTGAGTCAACATTTAAGAATCAGACGCAAAACTGATAGTTAAATGTAATGCTCAGGGCCTCTTAATGACGATGGAACACTCAAATTGCGTCGAGATTCAATACATCGGCCTCCAGCCGACTTGCCTAAAAGGGTCTGTTGCTGCCTCGGGCACTTTATGGTCGTTCTCCTGTGAGTTTAGATTTTCGAATCCGACGCGAAACTGATAGATAATTGTAACGTTCAGGGACTCCTAAAGACGATGGAACACTCAAATTGCGTCAAGAGTCAATACATCGACCTCCAGTCGACTTGTATCCGAGGGGATATAGCAGTTTCGTGCACCATATGATCCTTCTCCTGTTAGTAGATTTTCGAATCCGACGCTAAAATGATAGTTAACTGTAACGTCCAGGGCCTCCTAATGCCGATGAAACACTCAAATTGCGTCGAGATTCAATACATGGGCCACCAGCCAACTTGTCTCCAAGGGTCTATTACTTCCTCGGGAACCTTATGGTCGTTCTCCTGTGAGTCTAGATTTTCGAATCCGACGCAAAAATGATAGTTAATTGTAACTTTCAGGGCCTCCTATTGGCGATGGAACACTCAAATTGCGTCGAGAGTCAATACATCGACCTCCAGTCGACCTGTATCCAAGGGGATATTGCAGTCTCGTGCACCATATGATCCTTCTCCTGTTAGTAGATTTTCGATTCTGACGCTAAAATGATAGTTAACTGTAACGTTCAGAGCCTCCTAATGCCGATGGAACACTCAAATTGCGTCGAGATTCAATACATCGGCCTCCAGCCGACTTGTCTCCAAGGGTCTATTGCTGCCTCGGGCACCTTATGGTCGTTCTCCTGTGGGTCTAGATTTTCGAATCCGACGCAAAAATGATAGTTAATTGTAACGTTCAGGGCCTTGTAATAACGATGGAACACTCAAATTGCGTCGAGAATCAATACGTCGGCCTCCAGCCGACTTGTCTCCAAGGGTCTGTTGCTCCCTCGGGCACCTTATGGTCGTTCTCCTGTGAGTTTAGATTATCGAATCCGACGCAAAAATGATAGTTAATTGTAACGTTTAGGGCCTCCTAATGACGATGGAACACTCAAATTGCGTCGAGATTCAATACATCGGCCTCCAGCCGATTTGTCTCCAAGGGGTTATTGCTGCCTCGGGCACCAAATGGTCCGTCTGCTGTGAGTCTAGATTTTCGAATCCGACGAAAAACTGATAGTTAATTGTAACATTCAGAGCATCCTAATGACGATGGAACACTCAAATTGCGTCGCGATCTAATACATCGCCCTGCAGCCGACTTGTCTCCAAGGGTCTAATGCTGCCTCGGGCACCTTATGGTCGTTCTCATGTAAGTCTAGATTTTCGAATCCGACGCAAAAATGATAGTTAATTGTAACGTTCAGGGCCTCCTAATGACGATGGAACTCACAAATAGCGTCGAGATTCAATACATCGTCCTCCAGCCGACTTGTCTCCAAGGGTCTGTTGCTGCCTCGGGCACCTTATGGTCGATCTCCTGTGAGTCTAGCTTTTCGAATCCGACGCAAAAATGATAGTTAATTGTAACGTTCTTCGCCTCCTGATGACGATGGAACACTCAAATTGCGTCGAGAGTTAATACATCGACCTCCAGCCGTTTTGTCTATAAGGGGATATTGCTGCCTCGGGCTCCATGTGGTCCGTCTCCTGTGAGTCTAGATTATCGAATCCGACGCAAAACTCATAGTTAATTGTAACGTTCAGGGCCTCCTATTGGCGATGGAACACTCAAATTGCGTCGAGATTCAATACATCGAACTGCAGCCGACTTGTCTCCAAGGGTCTATTGCTGCCTCGGGCACCTTATGGTCGTTCTCCTGTGAGTCTAGATTTTCGAATCCGCCGCAAAAATGATAGTGAATAGTAACGTTCAGCGCCTCCTGAAGACGATAGAACTCTCAAATTGCGTCGAGATTCAATCCATCGTCCTCCACCTGATTTGTCTCCAAGGGGATATTGCTGCATCGGGCACCCTATGGTCGTTCTCCTGTGAGTTTAGATTTTCGAATCCGACGAAAAACTGATGTTAATTGTAACATTCACGGCCCCCTAATGACGATAGAACACTCATTTTGCGTCGCGATCCAATACATCGCCCTCCATCCGACTTGTCTCCAAGGGTCAATAGCTGCCACGGGCACCTTGTGATCGTTCTGCTGTGAGTCTAGATTTTCGAACCCGACGCAAAACTGATTGTTAATTGTAACGTTCAGGGCCACCTAATGACGATGGAACACTCAAATTGCGTCGAGATTCAATACATCGGCCTCCAGCCGACTTGTCTCCAAGGGTCTATTGCTGTTTCGGGCACCTTATGGTCGTTCTCCTGTGAGTCTAGATTTTCGAATCCGACGCAAAAATGATAGTTAATTGTAACGTTCAGGGCCTTGTAATGACGATGGAACACTCAAATTGCGTCGAGATTCAATACATCGGCCTCCAGCCGACTTGTCTCCAAGGGTCTGTTGCTGCCTCGGGCACCTTATGGTCGTTCTCCTGTGAGTTTAGATTATCGAATCCGACGCAAAAATGATAGTTAATTGTAACGTTTAGGGCCTCCTAATGACGATGGGACACTCAAATTGCGTCGAGATTCAATACATCGTCCTCCAGCCGACTTGTCTCCAAGGGGTTATTGCTGTCTTGGGCACAATATGATCCTTCTCCTGTGAGTCTAGATTTTCGAATCCGACGCAAAACCGATAGTGAATTGTAACGTTCAGGGCCTCCTAATGACGATGGAACTCTCAAATTGCGTCGAGATTCAATACATCGTCCTCCAGCCGACTTGTCTCCAAGGGTCTATTGCTGCCTCGGGCACCTTATGGTCGTTCTCCTGTGAGTCTAGATTTTCGAATCCGACGCAAAAATGATAGTTAATTGTAACGTTCAGGGCCTTGTAATGACGATGGAACACTCAAATTGCGTCGAGATTCAATACATCGGCCTCCAGCCGACTTGTCTCCAAGGGTCTGTTGCTGCCTCGGGCACCTTATGGTCGTTCTCCTGTGAGTTTAGATTATCGAATCCGACGCAAAAATGATAGTTAATTGTAACGTTTAGGGCCTCCTAATGACGATGGAACACTCAAATTGCGTCGAGATTCAATACAACGGCCTCCAGCCGACTTGCCTCCAACGGGATATTGCTGGCTCGGGCACCATATGAGCCTTCTCCTGTGAGTAGATTTTCGAATCCGACGCTGAAATGACAGTTCATTGTAAAGTTCAGCGCCTCCTAATGACGATGGAAACTCAAATTGCGTCGCGATCCAATACATCGTCCTCCAGCCGACTTACCTCCAAAGGTCTATTGCTGCCTCGGGCACCCTATGGTCGTTCTCCTGTGCGTCTAGATTTTCGAATCCGACGCGTAACTGATAGTTAATTGTAACGTTCGGGGCTTCCTAATGACGAATGAACATTCAAACTGCGTCGAGATACAATATATCGGTATTCAGCCGATTTGTCTCCAAGGGTCTATTGCTGCCTGGCGCTCCTTATTGTCGTTCTCCTGTGAGTCTAGATATTATAATCCGACGCAAAACTCATAGTTAATTGTAAAGTTCAGGGCCTCCTAATGACGATGGAACACGCAAACAGCGTCGAGATTCAATACATCGGCCGCCAGCCGACTTGTCTCCAAGGGGATATTGCTGCCTCGGCACCATATGGTCCGTCACCTGTGAGTCTAGATTTTCGAATCCGACGCAAAAATGATAGTTAATTGTAACGTTTTGCGCCTCCTAATGATGACGGATCACTCAAATTGCGTCGAGAGTCAATACATCGACCTCCTGCCGACTTGTCTTCAAGGGGATATTGCTGCCTCGGGCTCCATGTGGTACGTCTCCTGTGAGCCTAGATTTTTGAATCCGACGCGAAAATGATAGGTGATTGTAACGTTCAGGGCCTCCTAATGAGGAAGAAGCACACAAATTGCGTTGCGATTCAATACATCGTCCTCCAGCGGACTGGTCTCCAAGGGGATATAGCCTCGGGCACCTTATGGTCCGTCTCCAGTGAGTGTAGATTTTCGAATCCGACGCAAAACTGATAGTCAATTGTAACATTCAGGGAATCCTAATGACGATGGAACCCTCAAATTGCGTCGAGATCAATACATTGTCCTCCAGCTGACTTGTCTCCAAGGGTCTATTGCTGCCTCTGAAACCTTATATTCCATCTCCAGTGAGTCTAGATTTTCGAATCTGACCAAAAACTGATAGTTAATTGTAACGTTCAGGGCCTCCTAATGACGATGGAGCACTCAAATTGCGTCGCGATTCAATACATCGTCCTCGAGCGAACTCGTCTAAAAGGGGATATTGATGCCTCGGGAACCTTATGGTCCATCTCCAGTGAGTCTAGATTTTCAAATCCGATGAGAAACTGATAGTTATTGTAACATTCAGGGCCTCAAAATGACGATAGAACCCCCACATTGCGTCGAGATTCAATACGTCGGCCTCCAGCTGACTTGTGTCCAAGGGGATATTGCTGCCTCGGCCACCATATGAGCCTTCACCTGTGAGTCTAGATTTTCGAATCCGACGCAAAAATGATAGTGAATTGTAACATTCAGCGCCTCCTAATGACGATGGAACATTCAAATTGCGTCGCGATCCAATAAATCGTCCTCCAGCCGACTTGTCTCCTAGGGTCTATTGCTGCCTAGGGCACCTTATGATCGTTCTCCTGTGAGTCTAGATTTTCTAACCCGACGCAAAAATTATAGTTAATTGTAACCTTCTTCGCCTCCTAATGTCGATGGAACACTCAAATTGCGTCGAGAGTCAATACATCGACCTCCAGCCGTTTTGCCTATAAGGCGATATTGCTGCCTCGGGCTCTATGTGGTCCGTCTCCTGTGAGTCTAGATTATCGAATCCGACGCGAAACTGATAGTTAATTGTAACATTCAGGGCTTCCAAATGACGATGGAACACTCAAATTGCGTCGAGATTCAATACATCGTCCTCCAGTCGACTTGTCTCCAAGGGTCTATTGCTGCCTCGGGCACCATATGATCGTTCTCCTGTGAGTCTAGACTTTCGAAACCGACGCAAAACTGATAGTTAATTGAAACGTTCAGGGCCACCTAATGACGATGGAACACTCAAATTGCGTCGAGATTCAATACATCGGCTTCCAGCCGACCTGTCTCCAAGGGGATATTGGTGGTTCGGGCACCATATGATCCTTCTCCTGTGAGTCTAGATTTGAGAATCAGACACAAGAATGATAGTGAATTGTAACGTTCAGCGCCTCCTAATGAAGGTAGAACACTCAAATTGCGTCGAGATTCAATTCATCGTCCTCCAGCCGACTTGATTCCAAGGGGATATTGCAGCCTCGGGCTCCAAATGGTCCGTCTCCCGCGAGTCTAGATTATTGAATCCGACGCGAAACTGATAGATAATTGTAACTTTAAGGGCCTCCTAATGACGATGGAACACTCAAATTGCGTCGAGATTCAATACATCGTCCTTCAGCCGACTTGTCTCCAAGGGTCTTTTGCTGCCTCGGGCACCCTATGGTCGTTCTACTGTGAGTCTAAATTTTCGAATCCGACGCGAAACTGATAGTTAATTGTAACGTTCAGGGCCTCCTAATGACGATAGAGCACTCAAATTGCGTCGCGATTCAATGCATCGTCCTCCAGCGGACTGGTCTCCAAGGGGATATTGCTGCTTCAGGCACCTTGTTCTCAGGTGTCTAGATTTTCGAATCCGGCGCAAAACAGATAGTTAGTTGTAACGTTCAGCGCTTCCTAATGAAGATGTAACACTCAAATTGCGTCGAGATTCAATACATCGGCCTCGAGCCGATTTGTCTCCAAGGATCTATTGCTGCCTCGGGCACCTTTGGTCGTTCTCTTGTCAGTCTAGATTTTCGAATCCGACGCAAAAATGATATTTAATTGTAACGTTCAGGGCCTCCTAATGACGATGGAACACTCAATGTGCGTCGAGATTCAACACATCGTCCTCCACACGACTTGTCTCCATGGGGATATTGCTGCCTCGGGCTAATTATGATCATTCTCCTGTGTTTCTGGATTTTCGAATCCGACGCAAAATTGATCGTTAATTGTAACGTTCTTCGCCTCCTGATGACGATGGAACACTCAAATTGCGTCGAGAGTCAATACATCGACCTCCAGCCGTTTTGTCTATAAGGGAATATTGCTGAATCGGGGTCCATGTGGTCCGCCTCCTGTGAGTGTAGATTATCGAATCCGACGCGAAACTGGTAGTTAATTGTAACATTCAGGGCTTCCAAATGACGATGGAACACTCAAATTGCGTCGCGATCCAATACATCGTCCTCCAGCCGACTTGTCTCCAAGGGTCTATTGGTGCCTGGTGCACCTTATGATCGTTCACCTGTGAGTCTAGACTTTCGAACCCGACGCAAAACTGATAATTAATTGAAACGTTCAGGGCCACCTAATGACGATGGAACACTCAAATTGCGTCGAGATTCAATACATCGGCCTTAAGCCGACCTGTCTCCAAAGGGATATTGCTGGCTCGGGCACCATATGATCCTTATCCTGTGAGTAGATTTTCGAATCCGACGCTAAAATGATAGTTAATTGTAACGTTCAGCGCCTCCTAATGACGATGGAACACTCAAATTGCGTCGAGAGTCAATACATCGTCCTCCAGCCGACTTGTCTCCAAGGGGATATCGCTGCCTCGGGCACCACATTGTCCGTCTCCGGTAATTCTACGTTTTAGAATCCGACGCAAAACTGATAGTTAATTGTAACAATCAGGGCCTCCTAGTTACGATGGACTACTCTAATTGCGCCGCGATCCAATACATCGTCCTCCAGCCGTCTTGTCTCCAAGGGTCTATTGGTGCCTGGGGCACCTTATGATCGTTCTCCTGTGAGTCTAGATTTTCGTATCCGACGCGAAACTGATAGTTAATTGTAACGTTCAGGGCCTCCTAATGACGATGGAACACTCAATTTGCGTCGAGATTCAATACATCGTCCTCCACCCGACTTGTCTCCATGGGGATATTGCTGCCTCGGGCTAATTATGATCGTTCTCCTGTGTTTCTGGATTTTCGAATCCGACGCAAAATTGATCGTTAATTGTAACGTTCTTCGCCTCCTGATGACGATGGAACACTCAAATTGCGTCGAGAGTTAATACATCGACCTCCAGCCGTTTTGTCTATAAGGGGATATTGCTGCCTCGGGCTCCATGTGGTCCGTCTCCTGTGAGTCTAGATTATCGAATCCGACGCGAAACTGATAGTTAATTGTAACGTTCAGGGCCTCCAAATGACGATGGAACACTCAAATTGCGTCGAGATTCAATACATCGGCCTCCAGCATACTTGACTCCAAGGGGATATTGCTGCCTCGGGCACCATATGGTCCGTCTGCTGTGAGTCTAGATTTTCGAATCCGACGCAAAAATGATAGTTAATTGTAATGTTCAGGGCCTCCTAATGACGATGGAACACTCAAACTGCGTTGAGATTCAATACATCGGCCTCCAGCCGAATTGTATCCAAGGGGATAGTGCTGTCTCGGGCACCATATGAACTTCTCCTGTGAGTAGATTTTCGAATCCGACGCTAATATGATAGGTAATTGTAACGTTCAGGGCCACCTAATGACGATGGAACACTCAAATTGCGTCGAGATTCACTACATCGTCCTCCAGCCGACTTGTCTCCAAGAGAATATCGCTGCCTCGGGCACCACATGGTCCGTCCCCGGTAATTCTACGTTTTAGAATCCGACGCAAAACTGATATTTAATTGTAACAATCAGGGCCTCTTAGTTACGATGGAACACTCACATTAAGTCGCGACCCAATACATCATCCTCCAGCCGACTTGTCTCCAAAGGTGTATTGCTGCCTGTAGCACCTTATGTTCGTTCTCCTGTGAGTCTAGATTTTCGAATCCGACGAATAACTGATACTTAATTGTAACGTTCAGGGCCTCCTATTGACGATGGAACACTCAAGTTGCGTCGAGAGTCAATACATCGACCTCCAGCCGTTTTGTCTATAAGGGATATTGCTGCCTCGGGCTCCATGTGGTCCGTCTCCTGTGAGTCTACAGTATCGAATCCGACGCGAAACTGATAGTTAATTGTAACGTTCAGGGCCTCCTAATGACGATGGAACACTCAAATTTCGTCTAGATTCAAAACAATGTCCTACAGTCGACTTGTCTCCAAGGGGAAATTGCTGTCTCGGGCACCATATGATCCTACTCCTGTGAGTAGATTTTCTAATCTGACGCTAAAATGATAGTTAATTGTAATGGTCAGGGCCTCCTAATGACGATGGAACACTCAAATTGCGTCGAGAGTCAATACATCGACCTCCAGCCAACTTGTCTTCAAGGGGCTTTTGCTGCCTCGGGCTGCATGTGATCCGTCTCCTGTGAGTCTACATTTTCGAATCCGACGGGAAACTGATAGTTAGTTGTAACGTTCAGGGCCTACTAATGACGATGGAACACTGAAATTTCGTCTAGATTCAAAACATCGTCCTTCATCCGACTTGTCTCCAAGGGGATATCGCTGCCTCGGGCACCACATGGTCCAGCTCCGGTGATTCTACGATTTCGAATCCGACGCAAAAATGATAGTTAATTGTAACGTTCAGCGCCTCCTAATGATGATGGATCACTTAAATTGCGTCGAGAGTCAATACATCGTCCTCCAGCCGACTTGTCTCCAAGGGTCTGTTGCTGCCTATGGCACCTTATGATCGTTCTCCTGTGAGTCTAGATTTTCTAACCCGACGCAAAACTGATAGTTAATTGTAACGTTCTTCGCCTCCTAATGACGATGGAACACTCAAATTGCGTCGAAAGTCAATACATCGACCTCCAGCCGTTTTGTCTATAAGGGGATATTGCTGCCTCGGGCTACATGTAGTCCGTCTGTTGTCAGTCTAGATAATCGAATCCGACGCGAAACTTATAGTTAATTGTAACATTCAGGGCTTCCAAATGACGATGAAACACTCAAATTGCGTTGAGATTCAATACATCGTCCTCCAGCCGACTTGTCTCCAATGGTCTATTGGTGCCTCGGGCACCATATGATCGTTCCCCTGTGAGTCTAGACTTTCGAAACCGACGCAAAACTGATAATTAATTGAAACGTTCAGGGCCACCTAATGACGATGGAACACTCAAATTGCGTCGAGATTCAATACATCGGCTTCCAGCCGACCTGTCTGCAAGGGGATATTGCTGGTTCGGGCACCATATGATCCTTCTCCTCTGAGTCTAGATTTGCGATTCAGACGCAAGAATGATAGTGAATTGTAACGTTCAGCGCCTCCTAATGAAGGTAGAACACTCAAATTACGTCGAGATTCAATACATCGTCCTTCAGCCGACTTGTTTCCAAGTGGATATTGCTGTCTCGGGCACCATATGATCCTTCTCCTGTGAGTAGATTTTCGAATCCGACGCTAAAATGATAGTTAATTGTAACGTTCAGCGCCTCCTAATGACGATGGAACACTCAAATTGCGTCGAGAGTCAATACATCGTCCTCCGGCCGACTTGTCTCGAACGGTCTATTGCTTCCTCGGGCACCTTATGGTAGTTCTCCTGTGAGTCTAGATTTTCGAATACGACGCAAAACTGATAGTTAGTTGTAACGTTCAGGGCGTCCTAACGACGATGGAACACTGAAATTGCGTCGAGATTCAATACATCGTCCTTCAGCCGACTTGTCTCCAAGGGTCTTTTGCTGCCTCGGGCACCTTATGGTCGTTCTCCTGTGAGTCTACATTTTCGAATCCGACGCGAAAATGATAGTTAATTGTAATGTTCAGGGCCTCCTAATGGCGATGGAACACACAAATTGGGTCGAGATTCAGTACATCGTCCTTCAGCCGACTTGTTTCCAAGTGGATATTGCTGTCTCGGGCACCATATGATCCTTATCCTGTAAGTAGATTTTCGAAGCCGACGCTAAAATGATAGTTAATTGTAACTTTCAGCGCCTCCTAATGACGATGGAACACTCAAATTGCAACGAGAGTCAATACATCGACCTCCAGCCGACTTGTCTTCAAGGGGATTTTGCTGCCTCGGGCTCCATGTGGTCCGTCTCCTGTGTGTCTACATTTTCGAACCCGACGCAAATCTGATAGATAATTGTTACGTTCAGGGCCTCCTAATGACGATGGAACACTCAAATTGCGTCTAGATTCAAAACAACGTCCTTCAGCCGACTTGTCTCCAAGGGGAAATTGCTGTCTCGGGCACCATATGATCCTACTCCTGTGAGTAGATTTTCTAATCCGACGCTAAAATGATAGTTAATTGTAATGGTCAGGGCCTCCTAATGACGATGGAACACTCAAATTGCGTCGAGATTCAAAACAACGTCCTTCAGCCGACTTGTCTCCAAGGGGAAATTGCTGTCTCGGGCACCATATGATCCTACTCCTGTGAGTAGATTTTCTAGTCCGACGCTAAAATGATAGTTAATCGTAATGGTCAGGGCCTCCTAATGACGATGGAACACTCAAATGGCGTCGAGATTCAATACATCGGCCGCGAGCCGAATTGCCACCATGGGTCTATTGCTGCCTCGGGCACCTTATTGTCGTTCTCCTGTGAGTCTAGATTTTCGAACCGGACGCAAAACTGATAGTTAATTGTAACATTCAGGGCCTCCTAATGACGATGGAACCCTCAAATAGCGTCGAGATTCAATACATCGGCCTCCAACCGACTTGTCTCCAATGGGATATTGCTGTCTCGGGCAACATATGAGCCTTCTTCTGTGAGTCTAGATTTTCGAATCCGACGCAAAAATGAAAGTGAATTGTAACGTTCAGCCCCTTCTATTGACGATAGAACTCTCAAATTGCGTCGAGATCAATACATCGTCCTCCAGCCGATTAGTCTCCATGGAATATTGCTGCCTCGGCATCCAAATGGTCCGTCTCCTGTGAGTCTAGATTTTTGAATCCGACGCGAAACTGATAGTTAATTGTAACGTTCAGGGCCTCCTAATGACGATGGAACACTCAAATTGCGTCGAGATTTAATATATCGTCCTTCAGCCGACTTGTCTCCAAGAGTCTATTGCTGCCTCGGGCACCTTATGGTCGTTCTCCGGTGAGTCTAGATTTTAGAATCCGGCAAAAAACAGATAGTTAATTGTAACGTTCAGCGCCTCCAAATGACGTTGGAACACTCAAATTGCGTCGAGAGTCAATACATCGACCTCCAGCCGACTTGTCTTCAAGGGGTTTTTGCTGCCTCGGGCTCCATGTGGTCCGTCTCCTGTGAGTCTACATTTTCGAATCCGACGGGAAACTGATAGTTAGTTGTAACGTTCAGGACCTCCTAATGACGATGGAACACTCAAATTTCGTCTAGATTCAAAACATCGTCCTTCAGCCGACTTGTCTCCAAGGGGATATTGCTGTCTCGGGCACCATATGATCCTTCTCCTGTGAGTAGATTTTCGAATCCGACTCTAAAATGATAGTTAATTGTGACGTTCAGGACCTCCTAATGTCGATGTAACACTCAAATTGCGTAGAGATTCAATACATCGGCCTCGAGCCGACTTGCCTCCAAGAGTCTATTGCTGCCTCGGGCACCTTATGGTCGTTCTCCTGTGAGTCTAGATTTTCGAATCTGACGCAAAACAGATAGTTAATTGTGACGTTCAAGGCCTCCTAATGACGATGGAAAACTCAAATTGCGTCGCGATCCAATACATCGTCCTTCAGCCGACTTGTCTCCAAGGGCCTATTGCTGCCTCGGGCACCTTATGATCGTTATCCTGTGAGTCTAGATTTTCGAACACGACGCAAAACTGATAGATAATTGTAACGTTCAGGGGCACCTATTGACGATGGAACACTCATATTGCGTGGAAATTGAATACAACGGCCTCCAGCCGACTTGACTCCAACGGGATATTGCTGTCTCGGGCACCATATGAGCTATCTCCTGTGAGTATATTTTCGAATCCGACGCTAAAATGATAGTTAATTGTAAACTTTAGCGCCTCCTAATGACGATGGGACACTCAAATTGCGTCGAGAGTCAATACATCGTCCTCCAGCTGACTAGTCTCCAAGAGTCTATTGCTGCCTAGGGCACCTTATGATCGTTCTCCTGTGAGTCTAGATTTTCGAACCCGACACAAAACTGACAGTTAATTATAACGTATTGGGCCACCTAATGACGATGGAACACTCAAATTGCGTCGCGATCCAATACATCGTGCTCCAGCCGACTTGTCTCCAAAGGTCTATTGCTGCCTCTGGCACCCTATGGTCGTTCTCCTGTGCGTCTAGATTTTCGAATCCGACGCAAAACTGATAGTTAATTGTAAAGTTCAGGGCCTCCTAATGACGATGGAACACTCAAATAGCGTCGAGATTCAATACATCGGCCGGCAGACGACTTGTCTCCAGGGGGATTTTGCTGCCTCGGGCACCTAATGATCCGTCTCCAGTGAGTCTAGATATTCGAATCCGACGAAAAACTGATAGCTAATTGTAACATTCAGGGCCTCCTAATGACGATGGAACACTCAAATTGCGTCGCGATCCAATACATCGTCCTCCAGCCGACTTGTCTCCAAGGGCCTATTGCTGCCTCGGGTACCTAATGATCGTTCTCCTGTGAGTCTAGACTTTCGAATCCGACGCAAAAATGATAGTGAATTGTAACGTTCAGCGCCTCCTAATGACGATAGAACACTCAAATTGCATCTAGATTCAATACATCGTCCTCCAGCCGACTTGTCTCCAAGTGTCTATTGCTACCTCGGGCACCAAATGGTCCGTCTCCTGTGAGTCTAGCTTTTCGAATCCGACGAAAAACTGATAGTTAATTGTAACATTCAGGGCCACCTAATGACGATGGAAAACTCAAATTGCGTCGCGATCCAATACATCGTCCTCCAGCCGACTTGTCTCCAAAAGTCTATTGCTGCCTCGGGCACCCTATGGTCGTTCTCCTGTGCGTCTAGATTTTCGAATCCGGCGCATTACTGATAGTTAATTGTAACGTTCGGGGCTTCCTAATGACGATGGAACATTCAAATTGCGTCGGGATACAATATATCGGTATTCAGCCGATTTGTCTCCAAGGGTCTATTGCTGCCTGGCGCTCCTTATGGTTGTTCTCCTGTGAGTCTAGATATTATAATCCGACGCAAAACTGATAGTTAATTGTAAAGTTCAGGGCCTCCTAATGACGATGGAACACTCAAATTTCGTCGAGATTCAATACGTCGTCCTCCAGCCGACTTGTCTTCGAGGGGATTTTGCTGCCTCGGGCTCCATGTGGTCCGTCTCCTGTGAGTCTACATTTTCGAATCCGACGGAAAACAGATAGTTAATTGTAAAGCTCATGGCCTCCTAATGACGATGGAACACTCAAATTTCGTCGAGAATCAATACATCGTCCTTCAGCTGACTTGTCTCCAGGGGTCTATTTCTGCCTCGGGCACCTTATGGTCGTTTGCCTGTGAATCAAGATTTTCGAATCCGACGACAAACTTATAATTAATTGTAACGTTCAAGACCTCCTAATGACGATGGAACACTCAAATTGCGTCGAGATACAATACATCGGCCTCCAGCCGACTTGTCTCCATGGGGATATTGCTGCCTCGGGCACCATATGGTCCGCCTCCTGTCAGTCTAGATTTTCGAATCCGACGCAAAAATGATGGTTAATTGTAACGATCAGCGCCTCCTAATGACGATGGAATACTCAAATTGAGTCGAGATTCAATGAATCGTCCTCCAGCAACTTGTCTCCAAGGGGATATAGTTGCCTCGGGCACCATATAGTCCGTCTCCTATGAGTCTAGATTTTCGAATCCGACGCGAAACTGATAGTTAATTGTAACGTTCAGGGCCTCCTAATGACGATGGGAAACTCAAATTGCGTCGAAATTCAATACATCGTCCTTCAGCCGACTTGTCACCAAGGGTCTATAGCTGCCTGTGGCACCTTATGGAGGTTCCCCTATGGGTCTAGACGTTCGAATCCGACGCAAAACAGATAGTTAATTGTAACGTTCAGAGCCTCCTAATGACGATGGAACACTCACATTGTGTCGAGATTCAATACATCGTCCTCCAGCCGACTTGTATTCAAGGGAATATTGCTGTCTCGGGCACCATATGGTCCTTCTCCTGTGAATAGATTTTCGAATCCGACGCTAAATTGTTAGTTAATTGTAAAGTTCAGCGCCTCCTAATGACGATGGAACACTCAAATTGCGTCGAGAGTCAATACATCGTCCTCCAGCCGACTTGTCTCCAAAAGTCTATTGCTGCCTCGGGCACCCTATGGTCGTTCTCCTGTGCGTCTAGATTTTCGAATCCGGCGCATTACTGATAGTTAATTGTAACGTTCGGTGCTTCCTAATGACGATGGAACATTCAAATTGCGTCGGGATACAATATATCGGTATTCAGCCGATTTGTCTCCAAGGGTCTATTGCTGCCTGGCGCTCCTTATGATTGTTCTCCTGTGAGTCTAGATATTATAATCCGACGCAAAACTGATAGTTAATTGTAAAGTTCAGGGCCTCCTAATGACGATGGAACACTCAAATTTCGTCGAGATTCAATACGTCGTCCTCCAGCCGACTTGTCTTCAAGGGGATTTTGCTGCCTCGGGCTCCATGTAGTCCGTCTCCTGTGAGTCTACATTTTCGAATCCGACGGAAAACAGATAGTTAATTGTAAAGCTCATGGCCTCCTAATGACGATGGAACACTCAAATTTCGTCGAGAATCAATACATCGTCCTTCAGCTGACTTGTCTCCAGGGGTCTATTTCTGCCTCGGGCACCTTATGGTCGTTTGCCTGTGAATCAAGATTTTCGAATCCGACGACAAACTTATAATTAATTGTAACGTTCAAGACCTCCTAATGACGATGTAACACTCAAATTGCGTAGAGATTCAATACATCGGCCTCGAGCCGACTTGCCTCCAAGAGTCTATTGCTGCCTCGGGCACCTTATGGTCGTTCTCCTGTGAGTCTAGATTTTCGAATCTGACGCAAAACAGATAGTTAATTGTGACGTTCAAGGCCTCCTAATGACGATGGAAAACTCAAATTGCGTCGCGATCCAATACATCGTCCTTCAGCCGACTTGTCTCCAAGGGCCTATTGCTGCCTCGGGCACCTTATGATCGTTATCCTGTGAGTCTAGATTTTCGAACACGACGCAAAACTGATAGATAATTGTAACGTTTAGGGGCACCTATTGACGATGGAACACTCATATTGCGTGGAAATTGAATACAACGGCCTCCAGCCGACTTGACTCCAACGGGATATTGCTGTCTCGGGCACCATATGAGCTATCTCCTGTGAGTATATTTTCGAATCCGACGCTAAAATGATAGTTAATTGTAAACTTTAGCGCCTCCTAATGACGATGGGACACTCAAATTGCGTCGAGAGTCAATACATCGTCCTCCAGCTGACTAGTCTCCAAGAGTCTATTGCTGCCTAGGGCACCTTATGATCGTTCTCCTGTGAGTCTAGATTTTCGAACCCGACACAAAACTGACAGTTAATTATAACGTATTGGGCCACCTAATGACGATGGAACACTCAAATTGCGTCGCGATCCAATACATCGTGCTCCAGCCGACTTGTCTCCAAAGGTCTATTGCTGCCTCTGGCACCCTATGGTCGTTCTCCTGTGCGTCTAGATTTTCGAATCCGACGCAAAACTGATAGTTAATTGTAAAGTTCAGGGCCTCCTAATGACGATGGAACACTCAAATAGCGTCGAGATTCAATACATCGGCCGGCAGACGACTTGTCTCCAGGGGGATTTTGCTGCCTCGGGCACCTAATGATCCGTCTCCAGTGAGTCTAGATTTTCGAATCCGACGAAAAACTGATAGCTAATTGTAACATTCAGGGCCTCCTAATGACGATGGAACACTCAAATTGCGTCGCGATCCAATACATCGTCCTCCAGCCGACTTGTCTCCAAGGGCCTATTGCTGCCTCGGGCACCTAATGATCGTTCTCCTGTGAGTCTAGACTTTCGAATCCGACGCAAAAATGATAGTGAATTGTAACGTTCAGCGCCTCCTAATGACGATAGAACACTCAAATTGCATCTAGATTCAATACATCGTCCTCCAGCCGACTTGTCTCCAAGTGTCTATTGCTACCTCGGGCACCAAATGGTCCGTCTCCTGTGAGTCTAGATTTTCGAATCCGACGCAAAAATGATAGTTAATTAGAACGTTCAGCGCCTCCTAGTGACGATGGAACACTCACATTGCGTCGAGAGTCAAAACATCGACCTCCAGCCGACTTGTCTACAAGGGGATATTGCTGCCTCGCGCACATTATGGTCCGTCTCCAGTGAGTCTAGCTTTTCGAATCCGACGAAAAACTGATAGTTAATTGTAACATTCAGGGCCACCTAATGACGATGGAAAACTCAAATTGCGTCGCGATCCAATACATCGTCCTCCAGCCGACTTGTCTCCAAAAGTCTATTGCTGCCTCGGGCACCCTATGGTCGTTCTCCTGTGCGTCTAGATTTTCGAATCCGGCGCATTACTGATAGTTAATTGTAACGTTGGGGGCTTCCTAATGACGATGGAACATTCAAATTGCGTCGGGATACAATATATCGGTATTCAGCCGATTTGTCTCCAAGGGTCTATTGCTGCCTGGCGCTCCTTATGATTGTTCTCCTGTGAGTCTAGATATTATAATCCGACGCAAAACTGATAGTTAATTGTAAAGTTCAGGGGCTCCTAATGACGATGGAACACTCAAATTTCGTCGAGATTCAATACGTCGTCCTCCAGCCGACTTGTCTTCAAGGGGATTTTGCTGCCTCGGGCTCCATGTGGTCCGTCTCCTGTGAGTCTACATTTTCGAATCCGACGGAAAACAGATAGTTAATTGTAAAGCTCATGGCCTCCTAATGACGAGGGAACACTCAAATTTCGTCGAGAATCAATACATCGTCCTTCAGCTGACTTGTCTCCAGGGGTCTATTTCTGCCTCGGGCACCTTATGGTCGTTTGCCTGTGAATCAAGATTTTCGAATCCGACGACAAACTTATAATTAATTGTAACGTTCAAGACCTCCTAATGACGATGGAACACTCAAATTGCGTCGAGATACAATACATCGGCCTCCAGCCGACTTGTCTCCATGGGGATATTGCTGCCTCGGGCACCATATGGTCCGCCTCCTGTCAGTCTAGATTTTCGAATCCGACGCAAAAATGATGGTTAATTGTAACGATCAGCGCCTCCTAATGACGATGGAATACTCAAATTGAGTCGAGATTCAATGAATCGTCCTCCAGCAACTTGTCTCCAAGGGGATATAGTTGCCTCGGGCACCATATAGTCCGTCTCCTATGAGTCTAGATTTTCGAATCAGACGCGAAACTGATAGTTAATTGTAACGTTCAGGGCCTCCTAATGACGATGGGAAACTCAAATTGCGTCGAAATTCAATACATCGTCCTTCAGCCGACTTGTCACCAAGGGTCTATAGCTGCCTGTGGCACCTTATGGACGTTCCCCTATGGGTCTAGACGTTCGAATCCGACGCAAAACAGATAGTTAATTGTAACGTTCAGAGCCTCCTAATGACGATGGAACACTCACATTGTGTCGAGATTCAATACATCGTCCTCCAGCCGACTTGTATCCAAGGGAATATTGCTGTCTCGGGCACCATATGGTCCTTCTCCTGTGAATAGATTTTCGAATCCGACGCTAAATTGTTAGTTAATTGTAAAGTTCAGCGCCTCCTAATGACGATGGAACACTCAAATTGCGTCGAGAGTCAATACATCGTTCTCCAGCCGACTTGTCTACAAGGGGATATTGCTGCATCGGGCTCATTTGGTCCGTCTCCTGTGAGTCTAGATTTTCGAATCCGACGCATAACGGATAGTTAATTGTAACTTTCAGCGCCTCCGAATGACGATGGAACACTCAAATTGCGTCGAGATTCAATACATCGTGCTCCAACCGACTTGTCTCCAAGGTGATATTGCTGCCTCAGGCACCAAATGGTCGTCTCCTGTGAGTCTAGATTGTCGAATCCGACGCGATACTGATAGTTAATTGTAACGTTCAGGGTCTCCTAATGACGATGGAACGATGAAATTGTGTCGAGATTCAATACATCGTCCTTCAGCCGACTTGTCTCTAAGAGTCTATTGCTGCCTCGGGCACCTTATGGTCGTTCTCCTGTAAGTCTAGATTTTCGAATCCGACGCAAAACTGAATGTTAACTGTAACGTTCAGGGCCTCCTAAAACGATGGAACACTCAAATTGCGTCGAGAGTCAATACATCGGCCTAAAGTCGACATGTCTCAAAGGGTCTATTGCTGCCTCGGGCACCATATGGACCGTCTCGTGTGATTCTACATTTTCGAATCCGACGCAAAACTTATAGTTAATTAAAACGTTCAGGGCCTCCTAATGACGATGGAGCACTCAAATTGCGTCGCGATTCAATACATCGTCCTCCAGCGGACTTGTCTCCAAGGGGATATTGCAGTCCCTGGCACCTTGTGGTACGTCTCCAGTGAGTCTAGATTTTCGAATCCGACGAAAAACTGATAGTTAATTGTGTCGTTCAGGGCTTCCTAATGACGATGGAACACTCAAATTGCGTCGAGATACAATACATCGGCCTCCAGCCGACTTGTCTCCATGGGGATATTGCTGCCTCGGGCACCATATGGTCCGTCTCCTGTCAGTCTAGATTTTCGAATCCGACGCAAAAATGATGGTTAATTGTAACGATCAGCGCCTCCTAATGACGATGGAATACTCAAATTGAGTCGAGATTCAATGAATCGTCCTCCAGCAACTTGTCTCCAAGGGGATATAGTTGCCTCGGGCACCATATAGTCCGTCTCCTATGAGTCTAGATTTTCGAATCCGACGCGAAACTGATAGTTAATTGTAACGTTCAGGGCCTCCTAATGACGATGGGAAACTCAAATTGCGTCGAAATTCAATACATCGTCCTTCAGCCGACTTGTCACCAAGGGTCTATAGCTGCCTGTGGCACCTTATGGACGTTCCCCTATGGGTCTAGACGTTCGAATCCGACGCAAAACAGATAGTTAATTGTAACGTTCAGAGCCTCCTAATGACGATGGAACACTCACATTGTGTCGAGATTCAATACATCGTCCTCCAGCCGACTTGTATCCAAGGGAATATTGCTGTCTCGGGCACCATATGGTCCTTCTCCTGTGAATAGATTTTCGAATCCGACGCTAAATTGTTAGTTAATTGTAAAGTTCAGCGCCTCCTAATGACGATGGAACACTCAAATTGCGTCGAGAGTCAATACATCGTTCTCCAGCCGACTTGTCTACAAGGGGATATTGCTGCATCGGGCTCATTTGGTCCGTCTCCTGTGAGTCTAGATTTTCGAATCCGACGCATAACGGATAGTTAATTGTAACTTTCAGCGCCTCCGAATGACGATGGAACACTCAAATTGCGTCGAGATTCAATACATCGTGCTCCAACCGACTTGTCTCCAAGGTGATATTGCTGCCTCAGGCACCAAATGGTCGTCTCCTGTGAGTCTAGATTGTCGAATCCGACGCGATACTGATAGTTAATTGTAACGTTCAGGGTCTCCTAATGACGATGGAACAATGAAATTGTGTCGAGATTCAATACATCGTCCTTCAGCCGACTTGTCTCTAAGAGTCTATTGCTGCCTCGGGCACCTTATGGTCGTTCTCCTGTAAGTCTAGATTTTCGAATCCGACGCAAAACTGAATGTTAACTGTAACGTTCAGGGCCTCCTAATGACGATGGAACACTCAAATTGCGTCGAGAGTCAATACATCGGCCTAAAGTCGACATGTCTCAAAGGGTCTATTGCTGCCTCGGGCACCATATGGACCGTCTCGTGTGATTCTACATTTTCGAATCCGACGCAAAACTTATAGTTAATTAAAACGTTCAGGGCCTCCTAATGACGATGGAGCACTCAAATTGCGTCGCGATTCAATACATCGTCCTCCAGCGGACTGGTCTCCAAGGGGATCAAGGGGATATTGCAGTCCCTGGCACCTTGTGGTACGTCTCCTGTGAGTCTAGATTTTCGAATCCGACGAAATACTGATTGTTAATTGTGTCGTTCAGGGCTTCCTAATGACGATGGAACACTGAAATTGCGTCGAGATACAATACATCGGCCTCCAGCCGACTTGTCTCCATGGGGATATTGCTGCCTCGGGCACCATATGGTCCGTCTCCTGTGAGTCTAGATTTTCGAATCCGACGCGAAACTGATAGTTAATTGTAAATTTCTGGGCCTCCTTATGACGATGGAACACTCAAATTGCGTGTAGATTCAATGCATCGTCCTCGAGCCCACTTGTCTCTAAGGGGATATTGCTGCCTCTGGCACTTTATGGTCGTGCTCCTGTGAGTCTAGATTTTGAATGCGACGCAAAACTGATAGTCAATTGTAACGTTAAGGGCCTCCTAATGACGATGGAACACTGAAATTGCGTCGATATTCAATATATCGTCCTCCAATGGGATATTGCTGCCTCGGGCAACATATGGTCCGTCTCCTGTGAGTCTAGATTTTCGAATCCGACGCGAAACTGATAGTTAATTGTAAATTTCTGGGCCTCCTTATGACGATGGAACACTCAAATTGCGTCGAGATTCAATACATCGTCCTTCAGCCGACTTGTCTCCAAGAGTCTATTGCTGCCTCGGGCACCTTGTGGTGGTTCTCTTGTGAGTCAAGATTTTCGAATCCGACGCAAAACTTATAGTTAATTGTAACATTAAGGACCTCGTAATGACGATGGATCACTCAAATTGCGTCGAGATTCAATACATCGGCCTCCAGATGACTTGTCTCCAAGGGGATATTGCTGCCTCGGGCACCATATGCTCCGTCTCCTGTGAGTCTAGATTTTCGAATCCGACGCATAAATGATAGTTAATTGTAACGTTCAGGGCCTCGTAATGACGATGGAACACTCAAATTGCGTCGCGATCTAAAACATCGTCCTCCAGCCGACTTGTATCCAAGGGTCTATTGCTGTCTCGGGCACCATGTGGTCCTTCTCCTGTGAGTAGACTTTCGAATCCGACGCAAAAATAATAGTGAATTGTAACGTTCAGCGCCTCCTAATGACGAAGAAACACTCAAATTGCGTCGAGATTCAATACATCGTGATCCAACCAACTTGTCTCCAAGGTGATATTGCTGCCTCAGGCACCAAATGGTCCGTCTCCTGTGAGTCTAGATTGTCGAATCCGACGCGATACTGATAGTTAATTCTAACGCTCAGGGCCACCTAATGACGATGGAACACTGAAATTGTGTCGAGATTCAATATATCGTCCTGCAGCCGACTTGTCTCCATGAGTCTATTGCTGCCTCGGGCACATTAAGGTCGGTCTCCTGTGAGTCTAGATTTTCGAATCCGACGCAAAACTGATAGTTAATTGTAACTTGCAGTGCCTCCTAATGACGATGGAACACTGAAATTGCGTCGAGATTCAATACATCGGCCTCCAGCCGACTTGTCTCAAAGGGTCTATTGCTGCCTCGGGCACCTTATGGTCGTTCTCCTGTGAGTCTAGATTTTCGAATCAGACGCAAAACTGACTGTTAACTGTAACGTTCAGGGCCTCCTAATGACGATGGGGCACTCAAATTGCGTCGCAATCCAATACATCGTGCTCCAACCGACTTGTCTCCATGGGGATATTGCTGCCTCGGGCACCATATGGCCCGTCTCCTGAGATTCTACATTTTCGAATCCACGCAAAACTGATAGTTAATTGTAACGTTCAGGGCCTCCAAATGACGAAGGAACACTCAAATTGCATCGCGATACATTACTTCGTCCTCCAGCGGACTGGTCTCCAAGGGTCTATAGCTGCCTCGGGCACCTTATGGTCGATCACCTGTGAGTCTAGATTGTCGAATCCGACGCAAAACTGATTGTTAATTGTAACGTTCAGGGCCTCCTAATGACGATGGAACACTCAAATTGCGTCGAGATTCAATACATCGGCCTCTAGCCGACTTGTCTCCAAGGGTCAATTGCTGCCTGTGGCACCTTATGGTCGTTCCCCTATGGGTCTAGACTTTCGAATCCGACGCAAAACAGACAGTTAATTGTAACGTTCAGGGCCTCCTAATGACGATGGAACACTCAAATTGCGTCGCGATCCAAAACATCGTCCTCCAGCCGTCTCCAAGGGGATATTGCTGCCTCGGGCACCATATGGTCCGTCTCCTGTGAGTCTAGATTTTCGTATCCGACGCAAAACTGATGGTTAATTGTAACGCTCATGGCCTCCTAATGACGATGGAACACTCAAATTGCGTCGAGATTCAATACATCGTCCTCCAGCCTACTTGACTCCAAGGGGATATTGCTGCCTCGGGCACCATATGGTCCGTCTCCTGTGAGTCTAGTTTTTTGGATCCGACGCGAAACTGATAGATAATTGTAACGTTCAGGGCCTCCTAATGACGATGGAACACTCAAATTGCGTCGAGATTCAATACCTCGTCCTCCAGCCGACTTGTCTCCAAGGGGACAACGCTGCCTCGGGCACCATATGGTCCGTCTATTGTGAGTCTAGATTTTCGAGTCCGACGCAAAACTGACATTGAATTAGAACGTTACGACTATGCTAACGACGATGGAACTCACAAATTGCGTTGCGTATCAATACGTCGTCCAGCCGACTTGTCTCCAAGGGTCTATTGCTGCCTCTTGCACCTTATGATCGTTCTCCTGTGAGTCTAGCTTTTCGAATGCGACGCAAAACTGATAGTTAATTGTGAGGTTCAGGGCCTCCTACTGACGATGGAACACTCAAATTGCGTCGAGATTTAATACATCGGCCTCCAGCCGAGTTGTCTCCAAGGGAATATTGCTGCCTCGGGCGCCATATGTTCCGTCTCCTGTGAGTCTAGCTTTTCGTATCCGACGCAAAACTGATGGTTAATTGTAACGTTCAGGGCCTCCTACTGACGATGGAACACTCAAATTGCGTCGAGATTTAATACATCGGCCTCCAGCCGAGTTGTCTCCAAGGGTCTATTGCCGCCTCGGGCACCATATGGTCCGTCTCCTGTGAGTCTAGATTTTCGAATCCGACGCAAAACGGACTGTTAATTCTAACGTTCCGACCCTGCTAAAGACGATGGCACACACAAATTGCGTCGCGATTCAATACATCGTCCTTAGCCGACTAGTCTCTTAACGGTCTATTACTGCCTCCTGTGAGTCTAGATTTTTGAATCCCACGCTAAACTGATAGTTAATTGTTACTTTCAACGCCTCCTAATGGCGGTGGAACACTCAAATCGCGTCGAGATTCAATACATCGTCCTCCAGCCGACTTGCCTCCAAGGGGTTATTGCTGCCTCGGGCACCTAATGGTCGTTCTCCTGTGAGGCTAGATTTTCAAATCAGAGGGAAAACTGATAGTTAATTCTAACGTTCGGGGCCTCCTAATGACGATGGAACACTCTAATTACGTTGTGATTCAATACATCGTCCTCAAGCCGACTTGTCTCCAAGGGGATATTGCTGCATCGGGCACCTAATGGTCGTTCTCCTGTGAGGCTAGATTTTCAAATCAGAGGGAAAACTGATAGTTAATTCTAACGTTCAGGGCCTCCTAATGACGATGGAACACTCTAATTACGTTGTGATTCAATACATCGTCCTCAAGCCGACTTGTCTCCAAGGGGATATTGCTGCATCGGGCACCTAATGGTCGTTCTCCTGTGAGGCTAGATTTTCAAATCAGAGGGAAAACTGATAGTTAATTCTAACGTTCAGGGCCTCCTAATGACGATGGAACACTCAAATTGCGTCGAGATTCAATACATCGTCCTCCAGCCTACTTGACTCCAAGGGGATATTGCTGCCTCGGGCACCTTATGGTCGATCTCCTGTGAGTCTAGATTGTCGAATCCGACGCAAAACTGATTGTTAAGTGTAACGTTCAGGGCCTCCTAACGACGATGGAACACACAAATTGCGTTGCGTTTGTTTACATCGTCCTTCAGCCGACTTGTCTCCGAGAGTCTATTGCTGCCTCGGGCACCTAATGGTCGTTCTCCTGTGAGGCTAGATTTTCAAATCACAGGAAAAACTGATAGTTAATTGTAACGTTCAGGGCCTCCTAATGACGATGGAACACACTAATTGCGTAGAGATGCAATACATCGTCATCATGCCGACTTGTCTCCACGGTATTGCTGCCTCGGTCACCTTATGGTCGTACTCCTGTGTGTCTAGTATTTCGAATCCGACGCAAAATTGACATTTAATAATAACGTTACGACTATGCTAACGACGATGGAACACACAAATAGCGTTGCGTTTCTTTACATCGTCCTCCAGTCGAGTTGTCTCCAAGGGGATATGGCTGCCTCGGGCGCCATATGTTCCGTCTCCTGTGAGTCTAGCTTTTCGTATCCGACGCAAAACTGATGGTGAATTGCAACGTTCAGAGCCTCCTACTGACGATGTAACACTCAAATTGCGTCGAGATTTAATACATCGGCCTCCAGCCGACTTGTCTCCAAGGGTCTATTGCTGCCTCGGGCGCCATATGGTCCGTCTCCTGTGAGTCTAGAGTTTCGAATCCGACGCGAAACTGATAGTTACTTGTAAAGTTCTGGGCCTCTTTATGACGATGGAACAATCAAATTGCGTCGAGATTCAATACATCGTCCTTCAGCAGACTTGTCTCCAAGAGTCTATTGCTGCCTCGGGCACCTTATGGTGGTTCTCCTGTGAGTCAAGATTTTCGAAACAGACGCAAAACTTATAGTTAATTGTAACATTCAGGATCTCGTAATGACGATGGAACACTCAAATTGCGTCGAGATTCAATACATCGGCCTCCAGCTGACTTGTCTCCAAGGGGATATTGCTGCCTCGGGCACCATATGCTCCGTCTCCTGTGAGTCTAGATTTTCGAATCCGACGCATAAATGATAGTTAATTGTAACGTTCAGGGCCTCGTAATGACGATGGAACACTCAAATTGCGTCGCGATCCAAAACATCGTCCTCCAGCCGACTTGTATCCAAGGGTCTATTGCTGTCTCGGGCACCATATGGTCCTTCTCCTGTGAGTAGACTTTCGAATCCGACGCAAAAATAATAGTGAATTGTAACGTTCAGCGCCTCCTAATGACGAAGAAACACACAAATTGCGTCGAGATTCAATACATCGTGCTCCAACCGACTTGTCTCCAAGGTGATATTGCTGCCTCAGGCACCAAATGGCCCGTCTCCTGTGAGTCTAGATTTTCGAATCCGACGCGATACTGATAGTTAATTCTAACGCTCAGGGCCTCCTAAATACGATGGAACACTGAAATTGTGTCGAGATTCAATATAACGTCCTTCAGCCGACTTGTCTCCATGAGTCTATTGCTGCCTCGGGCACATTAAGGTCGGTCTCCTGTGAGTCTAGATTTTCGAATCTGACGCAAAACTGATAGTTAATTGTAACTTGCAGTGCCTCCTAATGACGATAGAACACTGAAATTGCGTCGAGATTCAACACATCGGCCTCCAGCCGACTTGTCTCCAAGGGTCTATTGCTGCCTCGGGCACCTTATGGTCGTTCTCCTGTGAGTCTAGACTTTCGAATCAGACGCAAAACTGATTGTTAACTGTGACGTTCAGGGCCTCCTAATGACGATGGGGCACTCAAATTGCGTCGCAATCCAATACATCGTGCTCCAACCGACTTGTCTCCATGGGGATATTGCTGCCTCGGGCACCATATGGCCCGTCTCCTCAGATTCTACATTTTCGAATCCACGCAAAACTGATAGTTAATTGTAACGTTCAGGGCCTCCTAATGACGAAGGAACACACAAATTGCATCGCGATACAACACTTCGTCCTCCAGCGGACTGGTCTCCAAGGGTATAATGCTGCCTCGGGCACCTTATGGTCCGTCTCCAGTGAGTCTAGATTTTCGATTCCGACGCAAAAATGATAGTTAATTATAACGTTCAGCGCCGACTAATGTCGATGGAACACTCAAATAGCGTCGTGATTCAATACATCGTCCTCCAGCCGACTAGTCTCCAAGGGTCTATAGCTGCCTCGGGCACCTTATGGTCGATCTCCTGTGAGTCTAGATTGTCGAATCCGACGCAAAACTGATTGTTAATTGTAACGTTCAGGGCCTCCTAATGACGATGGAACACTCCAATTGCGTCGAGATTCAATACATCGGCCTCCAGCCGACTTGCCTCCAAGGGGTTATTGCTGCCTCGGGCACCTAATGGTCGTTCTCCTGTGAGGCTAGATTTTCAAACCAGAGGGAAAACTGATAGTTAATTCTAACGTTCAGGGCCTCCTAATGACGATGGAACACTCTAATTACGTTGTGATTCAATACATCGTCCTCAAGCCGACTTGTCTCCAAGGGGATATAGCTGCATCGGGCACCTAATGGTCGTTCTCCTGTGAGGCTAGATTTTCAAGTGAGAGGGATAAGTGATAGTTAATTCTAACGTTCAGGGCCTCCTAATGACGATGGAACACTCTAATTACGTTGTGATTCATTACATCGTCCTCATGCCGACTTGTCTCCAAGGTATTGCTGCCTCGGTCACCTTATGGTCGTTCTCCTGTGAGTTTAGTTTTTCGAATCCGACGCAAAATTGACAATTAATTATAACGTTACGACTATGCTAACGACGATGGAACACACAAATTGCGTTGCGTTTGTTTACATCGTCCTTCAGCCGACTTGTCTCCGAGAGTCTATTGCTGCCTCGGGCACCTAATGGTCGTTCTCCTGTGAGGCTAGATTTTCAAATCACAGGAAAAACTGATAGTTAATTGTAACGTTCGGGGCCTCCTAATGACGATGGAATACACTAATTGCGTAGAGATGCAATACATCGTCATCAAGCCGACTTGTCTCCACGGTATTGCTGCCTCGGTCACCTTATGGTCGTACTCCTGTGTGTCTAGTATTTCGAATCCGACGCAAAATTGACATTTAATAATAACGTTACGACTATGCTAACGACGATTGAACACACAAATAGCGTTGCGTTTCTTTACATCGTCCTCCACTCGACTTGTCTCCAAGGGGATATTGCTGCCTCGGGCGCCATATGTTCCGTCTCCTGTGAGTCTAGCTTTTCGTATCCGACGCAAAACTGATGGTTAATTGTAACGTTCAGAGCCTCCTACTGACGATGGAACACTCAAATTGCGTCGAGATTTAATACATCGGCCTCCAGCCGACTTGTCTCCAAGGGTCTATTGCTGCCTCGGGCGCCATATGGTCCGTCTGCTGTGAGTCTAGAGTTTCGAATCCGACGCAAAACGGACTGTTAATTCTAACGTTCCGACCCTGCTAACGACGATGGCACACACAAATTGCGTCGCGATTCAATACATCGTCCTTAGCCGACTAGTCTCTTAACGGTCTATTACTGCCTCCTGTGAGTCTAGATTTTCGAATCCGACGCTAAACTGATAGTTAATTGTAACTTTCAGCGCCTGCTAATGGCGATGGAACACTCAAATCTCGTCGAGATTCAATACATCGTCCTCCAGCCGACTTGCCTCCAAGGGGATACTGCTGCCTCGGGCACCATGTGAACGGTCTGCTAGTCTAGATTTTCGAATCCGAAGCAGAAATGATTGTTAATTGTAACGTTCAAGGCCCCCTAATGACGATGGAACACTCAAATTGCGTCGAGATTAAACACATCGTCCTTCAGCCGACTTGTCTCCAATGGGATATTGCTGCCCCTGGCACCATATGGTCCGTCTCCTGTAGATTTTCGAATCCGACGCGAAACTGATAGTTAATTGTAACGTTCAGGGCCTCCTAATGACGATGGAATACTCAAATTGCGACGAGATTCAATACATCGGCCTCTAGCCGACTTGTCTCCAAGGGTCTATTGATGTCTCGGGCACCATATGGTCCGTCTCCTGTGAGTCTAGATTTTCGTATCCGACCCAAAACTGATGGTTAATTGTAACGTTCAGGGCCGTCATGGCCTCCATCCGACTTGTCTCCAAGGGAATGTTTCTGCTTCGGGCACCTAATGGTCGTTCTCCTGTGAGTCTAGATTTTCAAATCAGAGGCAAAACTGATAGTTAATTGTAACGTTCAGGGCCTCCTAATGACGATGGAACACTCTAATTGCGTCGACATTCCATACATCGTCCTCAAGCCGACTTGTCGCCAAGGTAACGCTGTCTCGGTCACCTTATGGTCGTTCTCCTGAGAGTCTAGTTTTTCGAATCCGACCCAAATTGACATTAAATTATATATTTTAAGACTATGCTAACGACGATGGAACTCACAAATTGCGTTGCGTTTTTGTACATCGTCCTCCAGACGAATTGTCTCCATGGGTCTATTGCTGAAACGGTCACCTTATGGTATTTCTCCCGGCAGTCCAGATTTTCGAATCCGACGCAAAAATGACTGTTAATTCTAACGTTCCGACCCTGCTAACGAGGATGGAGCACACTAATTGCGTCGCGATTCAATACATCGTCCTCCAGCCGACTTTTCTCCCAACGGTCTATTACTGCCTCGGGTACCTTACGGTCGTTCACTTGTGAGTCTAGGTTTTCGAATCCGAGGCAAAACTGATAGTTAATTGTAACGTTCAGGGCCTCCTAATGACGATGGAACACTCAAATTGCGTCGAGATTCAATACATTGTCCTCCAGCCGACTTGCCTCCAAGGGTCTATTGCTGCCTGTGGCACTTTATGGTCGTTCTCCAATGGCTCTAGACTTTCGAACCCGACGCAAAACAGGTAGTTAATTGTAACGTTCAGGGCCTCCTAATGACGATGGAACACTCAAATTGCGTCGAGAGTCAATACATCGTCCTCCAGCCGACTTGTCTCCAAGGGGATAACGCTGCCTCGGGCACCGTATGTTCCGTCTCCTGTGATTCTACAATTTCGAATCCGACGCAAAACTGATAGTTAATTGTAACGTTCAGGAACTCCTAATGACGATGGAGCACTCAAATTGCGTCGCGATTGCATACATCGTCCTCCAGCGGACTTGTCTCCAAGGGTCTATTGCTGCCTCGGGCACCTTATGGTCGTTCTCCTGTGTGTCTAGATTTTCGTATCCGACGCAAAACTGATAGTTTATTGAAACGTTCAGCGCCTCCTAATGACGATGGAACACTCAAATTGCGTCGAGAGTTAATACATCGTCCTCGAGCCGACTTGTCTACAAGGTGACATTGCTGCCTCGGGCAACATGTGGTCCGTCTCTTGTGAGTCTAGATTTTCGAATCCGACGCAAAACTGATTGTTAATTGTTACGTTCAGGGCATCCTAATGACGATGGAACACTCAAATTGCGTCGAGATTCGATACATCGCCTCCAGCCAACTTGTCTCCAAGGGTCTAATGCTGCCTCGAGCACCTTATGGTCGTTCTCCTGTGAGTCTAGATTGTCGAATCCGACGCATACCTGATAGCTAATTGTAACGATGGACCACTGAAATTGCGTCGAGAGTCAATACATCATCCTCCAGCCGACTTGCCTACATGGGGATATTGCTGCCTCGGGCACCATGTAGTCCGTCTCCTGTGAGTCTAGATTTTCGAATCCGACGCAAAACTGATTGTTAATTGTAACGTTCATGGCCTCCTAATGACGATGGAACACTCAAATTGCGTCGAGATTCAATACATCGTCCTCCATCCGACTTGTATCCAAGTGTCTATTGCTGTCTCGGGCACTATATGGTCCATCTCCTGTGAGTAGATTTTCGAATCCCACGCAAAAATGATAGTGCATTGTGACGTTCAGCGCCTCTTAATGACGAATGATCACTCAAATTGCGTCGAGATTCAAATCATCGTCCTCCAGCCGACTTGTCTCCAAGGGGATATTGCCGCCTGGGGCACCATGTGGTCCGTCTCCTGTGGGTCTAGATTTTCGAATCCGACGCAGAAATCATAGATAATTGTGACGTTCATGGCCTCCTAATGTCGATGGAATACTCAAAATACGTCGAGAGTCAATACATCGTCCTCCAGCCGTCTTGTCTACAAGGGGATATTGCTGCCTCGGGCTCCATGTGGTCCGTCTCCTGTGAGTCTAGATTTTCGAATCCGACGCAAAACTGATTGTTAATTGTAACGTTCAGGGCCTCCTATTAACGATGGAACACTCAAATTGCAGCGAGATTCAATACATCGGCCTCCAGCCGACTTGTATCCAAGTGATATTGCTGCCTCGGGCACCATGTGGTCCGTCTCCTAGCCTAGATTTTCGAATCCGACGCAGAAATGATAGTTAATTGTAACGTTCAGGGCTTCCTAATGACGGTGGAACACTCAAATTGCGACGAGATTCAATACATCGTCCTCCAGCCGACTTGTCTCCAAGGGGATATTGCTGCCTCGGGCACCATGTGGTCCGTCTCCTAGCCTAGATTTTCGAATCCGACGCAGAAATGATAGTTAATTGTAACGTTCAGGGCTTCCTAATGACGGTGGAACACTCAAATTGCGTCGAGATTCAATACATCGTCCTCCAGCCGACTTGTCTCCAAGGGGATATTGCTGCCTCGGGCACCATGTCTGGTTTTCGAATCCGACGCAGAAATGATAGTTAATTGTAACGTTCAGGGCTTCCTAATGACGGTGGAACACTCATACTGCGTCGAGGCTCAATACATGGTCCTTTAGCCGACTTGTCTCCAAGGGTCTATTGCTGCCTCGGGCACCTTATGGTCGTTCTCCTGTGAGTCTAGATTTTCGAATTCGACGCAAAACTGATTGTTAATTGTAACGTTCAAGGCCTCCTAATGACGATGGAACACTCAAATTGCGTCGATATTCAATACTTCGGCCTCCAGCCGACTTGTCTCCAAGGGTCTATTGCTGCCTCGGGCACGTTATGGTCGTTCTCCGGTGAGTCTAGATTTTCGAATACGAAGCAAAACTGATAGTTAATTGTAACGTTCAGGGCCTCGTAATGACGATGGAATACTTATATTGCGTCGATATTCAATACATCGCCCTCCAGCCGACTTGTCTCCAAGGGTCTATTGCTGCCTAGGGCACCTTATGGTCGTTCTCCTGTAAGTGTAGATTGTCGAATCCGACTCAAAACTGATAGTTAATTGTAACGTTCACAGCCTTCTAATCACGATGGAACACTCAAAATGCGTCGAGATTCAATACATCGTCCTCCTGCCGACTTGTCTCCAAGGGGATATTGCTGCCTCGGGCACCTTATGGTCGTCCTCCTGTGAGTCTAGATCTTTGAATCTGACGCAAAACTGATAGTTAATTGTAACGTTCAGGGCCTCCTAGTGAGGATGGAACTCTCAAATTGCGTCGAGAATCAATACATCGTCCTTCAGCCGACTTGTCTCCAAAGGTCTATTGCTGCCTCGGGCACCTTATGGTCGTCCTCCTGTGAGTCTAGATTTTCGAATCCGACGCAAGTCTGATAGTTAATTGTAACGTTCAGGGCCTTCTAATGACGATGGAACACTCAAATTGCGTCGAGATTCAATATATCATCCTCCAGCCGACTAGTCTCCAAGGGTCTATTGCTGCATCGGGCACATTATGGTAGTTCTCCTGTAAGTCTAGATTGTCGAATCCGACGCAAAACTGATTGTTAATTGTTACGTTCAGGGCTTCCTAATGACGATGGAACACTCTTATTGCGTCGATATTCAATACATCGTCCTCCAGCCGATTTGTCTTCAAGGGGGTATTGCTGACTCGGGCACCATATGGTCCGTCTCCTGTGCGTTTAGATTTTGGAATCCGACGCGAAACTGATAGATAATTGTAACGTTCAGGGCCTCCTAATGACGATGGAACACTCTTATTGCGTCGAGACTCAGTTCATCGTCCTCCAGCCGACTTGCCTCCAAGGGTCAATTGCTGCCTCGGGCACCTTATGGTCGTTCTCCCGTGAGTCTAGGTTTTCGAATACGATGCAAAACTGATAGTTAATTTTAACGTTCAGGGCCTCCTAATGACGATGAAACACTCAAATTGCGTCGAGATTCGTTACATCGACCTTCCGCCGACCTGTCTCCAAGGGTCTATAGCTGCCTCGGGCACCTTGTGTTCGTTCTCCTGTGAGTCTAGATTTTCGAATCCGACGCATAACTGTTAGTTAATTGTAACAATCAGGGCCTCGTAATGACGATTGAACTCTCAAATTGCATCGAGATTCAATACATCGTCCTACAGCCGACTTGTCTCCAAGGGGATAATGCTGCCTGTGGCACCTTATGGTCGTTCTCCTATGGGTCTAGACTTTCGAACGCGACGCAAAACTGATAGTTAATTGTAACGTTCAGGGCCTCCTATCGACAATGGAACACTCAAATTGCGTCGAGATTCAATACATCGTCCTTCAGCCGACTTGTCTCCAAGGGTCTATTGCTGCATCGGGCACCTTATGATCGTTCTCTTGTGAGTCTAGATTTTCGAATCCGACGCAATACTGATAGTTAATGGTAACGTTCAGGGCCTCGTAATGACGATGGAACACTTATATTGCGTCGATATTCAATACATCGCCCTCCAGCCGACTTGTCTCCAAGGGTCTATTGTTGCCTCGGGCACCTTATGGTCGTTCTCCTGTAAGTCTACATTGTCGCATCCGATTCATATCTGATAGTTAATTGTAACGTTCACGGCCTCCTAATCACGATGGAACACTCAAAATGCGTCGAGATTCAATACATCGTCCTCCAGCCGACTTGTCTCCAAGGGTCTATTGCTGCCTCGGGCACCTTATGGTCGTCCTCCTGTGAGTCCAGATTTTCGAATCCGACGCAAAACTGATAGTTAATTGTAACGCTCAGGGCCTTCTAATGACGATGGAACACTCAAATTGCGTCGAGATTCAATACATCATCCTCCAGCCGACTTGTCTCCAAGGGTCTATTGCTGCATCGGGCACCATATGGTCCGTCTCCTGTGCGTCTAGATTTTCGAATCCGACGCGAAACTGATAGATAATTGTAACGTTCAGGGCCTCCTAATGACGATGGAACACTCTTATTGCGTCGAGAATCTGTTCATCGTCCTTCAGCCGACTTGCCTCGAAGGGTCTATTGCTGCCTCGGGCACCTTATGGTCGTTCTCCTGTGAGTCTAGATTTTCGAATACGACGCAATACTGATAGTTAATTTTAACGTTCAGGGCCTCCTAATGACGATGGAACACTCAAATTGCGTCGAGATTCGTTACATCGACCTTCAGCCGACCTGTCTCCAAGGGTCTATAGCTGCCTCGGGCACCTTGTGGTCGTTCTCCTGTGAGTCTAGATTTTCGAATCCGACGCATAACAGTTAGTTAATTGTAACAATCAGGGCCTCGTAATGACGATTGAACTCTCAAATTGCGTCGAGATTCAATACATCGTCCTCCAGCCGACTTGTCTCCAAGGGGATAATGTTGCCTGTGGCACCTTATGGTCGTTCTCCTATGGGCCTAGACATTCGAACGCGACGCAAAACAGATAGTTAATTGTAACGTTCTGGGCCTCCTATCGACAATGGAACACTCAAATTGCGTCGAGATTCAATACATCGTCCTTCAGCCGACTTGTCTCCAAGGGTCTATTGCTGCCTCGGGCACCTTATGATCGTTCTCTTGTGAGTCTAGATTTTCGAATCCGACGCATTACTGATAGTTAATTGTAACGTTCAGGGCCTCCTAATGACGATGGAACACTCAAATTGCGTCGAGTTTCAATACATCGTCCGCCAGCCTACTTGTATCCAAGGGGATATTGCTGTCTCGGGCACCATATGGTCCTCCTCCTGTGAGTAGATCTTCGTATCCATCGCTAAAATGATAGTTAATTGTAACGTTAAGAGCCTCCTAATGACGATGGAACACTCAAATTGCGTCGAGAGTCAATACATCGTCCTCCAGGCGACTTGTCTACAAGGGGATATTGTTGCCTCGGGCACCATGTGGTCTGTCTCCTGTGAGTCTAGATTTTCGAATCCGACGCAAAAATGATAGCTAATTGTAATGTTCAGGGCCTCCTAATGACGATGGAACACTCAAATTGCGTCGATATTCAATACATCGTCCTCCGGCGGACTTGTCTCCAAGGGGATGTTGATGCCTCGGGCACCTTATGGTCCGTTTCCAGTGAGTCTGGATATTCGAATCCAACGAAAAACTGATAGTTAATTGTAACTTTCAGGGCCTCCTAATGACGATGGAACACTCAAATTGCGTCGCGATTCAATACATCGTCCTTCAGCCGACTTGTCTCCAAGGGTCTATTGCTGCCTCGGGCACCTTATGATCGTTCTCTTGTGAGTCTAGATTTTTGAATCCGACGCAATACTGATAGTTAATTGTAACTCTCAGGGCTTCCTAATGACGATGGAACACTCAAATTGCGTCGCGATTCAATACATCGTCCTCCAGCCGACTTGTCTCCAAGGGTCTATTGCTGCCTCTGGCACCTTATGGTCGTGCTCCTGTGCGTCTACATTTTCGAATCCGTCGCAAAACTGATAGTTAATTGTAACATTACGGGCTTCCTAATGACGATGGAACACTCAAATTGCGTCGAGATTCAAAACATCGTCCTCCAGCCGACTTCTCTCCAAGAAGATATTGCTGCCTCGGGCACAATATGGACGTCCTCCTGTGTGTCTAGATTTTCGAATCCGTCGCAAAACTGATAGTTAATTGTAACGTTCAGGGCCTCCTAATGACGATGGAACACTCAAATAGCGTCGAGATTCAATACATCGTCCTCCAGCCGAATAGTCTCCAACGGGCTATTGCTGCCTCGGGCACCGTATGGTCCGACTCCTGTGAGTCTAGATTTTTGAATCCGACGCGAAACTGATAGATAGGGCCTCCTTATGACGATGGAACACTCATATTGCGTCGAGGTTCAGTACATCGTCCTTCAGCCGACTTGTCTCCAAGGGTCTATTGCTGCCTCGGGCACCTTATGGTCGTTCTCCTGTGAGCCTAGATTTTCGAATGCGATGCAAAACTGATAGTTAATTTTAACGTTCAGGGACTCCTAATGACGATGGAGCACTCAAATTCCGTCACGATTCAATACATCGTCCTCCGGCGGACTTGTCTCCAAGGGGATATTGATGCCTCGGGCACCTTATGGTCCGTCTCCAGTGAGTCTGGATATTCGAATCCAACGAAAAACTGATAGTTAATTGTAACGTTCAGGGCCTCCTAATGACGATGGAACACTCAAATTGCGTAGCGATCCAATACATCGTCCTCCAGCCGACTAGTCTCCAAGGGGATATTGCTGCCTCGGGCACCTTATGGTCGTCCTCCTGTGAGTCCTGAATTTCGAATCCGACGCAAAACTTATAGTTAATTGTAACGTTCAGGGCCTCCTAATGACGATGGAACACTCAAATTGCGTCGAAATTCAATACATCGTCCTCGAGCCGACTAGTCCTCAACGGGATATTGCTGCCTCGGGCACCGTATGGTCCGACTCCTGTGAGTCTAGATTTTTGAATCCGACGCGAAACTGATAGATAGGGCCTCCTTATGACGATGGAACACTCATATTGCGTCGAGATTCAGTACATCGTCCTTCAGCCGACTTGTCTCCAAGGGTCTATTGCTGCCTCGGGCACCTTATGGTCGTTCTCCTGTGAGTTTAGATTTTCGAATACGATGCAAAACTGATAGTTAATTTTAACGTTCAGGGCCTCCTAATGACGATGGAACACTCAAATTGCGTCGAGATTCGTTACATCGACCTTCAGCCGACCTGTCTCCAAGGGTCTATAGCTGCCTCGGGCACCTTGTGGTCGTTCTCCCGTGAGTCTAGATTTTTGAATCCGACGCATAACTGTTAGTTAATTGTAACAATCAGGGCCTCGTAATGACGATTGAACTCTCAAATTGCGTCGAGATTCAATACGTCGTCCTCCAGCCGACTTGTCTCCGAGGGGATAATGCTGCCTGTGGCACCTTATGGTCGTTCTCTTATGGGCCTAGTCTTTCGAACGCGACGCAAAACAGATAGTTAATTGTAACGTTCAGGGCCTCCTATCGACAATGGAACACTCAGATTGCGTCGAGATTCAATACATCGTCCTTCAGCCGACTTGTCTCCAAGGGTCTATTGCTGCCTCGGGCACCTTATTGTCGTACTCCGGTGAGTCTAGATTTTCGAATCCGTCGCAAAACTGATAGTTAATTGTAACGTTCAGGGCCTCCTAATGACGGTGGAACACTCAAATTGCGTCGAGATTCAATACATCGTCCTTCAGCCGACTTGTCTCCATAGGGTCTATTGCTGCCTCGGGCACCTTATGATCGATCTCTTGTGAGTCTAGATTTTCGAATCCGACGCAATACTGATAGTTAATTGTAACTCTCAGGGCCTCCTAATGACGATGGAACACTCAAATTGCGTCGCGATTCAATACATCGTGCTCCAGCCGACGTGTTTCCAAGGGTCTATTGCTGCCTCTGGCACCTTATGGTCGTGCTCCTGTGCGTCTACATTTTCGAATCCGACGCAAAACTGATAGTTAATTGTAACATTACGGGCCTCCTAATGACGATGGAACACTCAAATTGCGTCGAGATTCAATACATCGTCCTCCAGCCGACTTCTCTCCAGGGGGATATTGCTGCCTCGGGCACAATATGGTCGTTCTCCTGTGGGTCTAGATTTTCGAATCCGTCGCAAAACTGATAGTTAATTGTAACGTTCAGGGCCTCCTAATGACGATGGAACACTCAAATTGCGTCGAGATTCAATACATCGTCCTCCAGCCGACTTCTCTCCAAGGGGATGTTGCTGCCTCGGGCACAATATGGACGTTCTCCTGTTGGTCTAGATTTTCGAATCCGTCGCAAAACTGGTAGTTAATTGCAACGTTCAGGGCCTCCTAATGACGATGGAACACTCATATTGCGTCGAGGTTCAGTACATCGTCCTTCAGCCGACTTGTCTCCAAGGGCCTATTGCTGCCTCGGGCACCTTATGGTCGTTCTCCTGTGAGCCTAGTTTTTCGGATGCGATGCAAAACTGATAGTTAATTTTAACGTTCAGGGCCTCCTAATGACAATGGGACACTAAAATTGCGTCGAGTTTCAATACATCGTCCTCCAGCCACCTTGTATCCAAGGGGATATTCCTGTCTCGGGCACCGTATGGTCCTTATCCTGTGAGTAGGTTTTCGAATCCAACGCCAAAATGATAGTTAATTGTAACGCTCAGGGCCTCCTAATGTGATGGAACACTCAAATTGCGTCGAGATTCAATACATCGTTCTCCAGGCGACTTCTCTCCAAGGGGATTTTGCTGCCTCGGGCACCATATGGTCCTTCTCCTATGAGTAGATTTTCGAATCCAACGCCAAAATGATAATTAATTGTAACGTTCAGGGACTCCTAATGTCGATGGAGCACTCAAATTGCGTCGCGATTCAATACATCGTCCTCCGGCGGACTTGTCTCCAAGGGGATATTGATGCCTCGGGCACCTTATGGTCCGTCTCCAGTGAGTCTGGATATTCGAGTCCAACGAAAAACTGATAGTTAATTGTAACGTTCAGGGCCTCCTAATGACGATGGAACACTCAAATTGCGTAGCGATCCAATACATCGTCCTCCAGCCGACTATTCTCCAAGGGGATATTGCTGCCTCGGGCACCTTATGGTCGTCCTCCTGTGAGTCCAGATTTTCGAATCCGACGCAAAACTTATAGTTAATTGTAACGTTCAGGGCCTCCTAATGACGATGGAACACTCAAATTGCGTCGAAATTCAATACATCGTCCTCCAGCCGACTAGTCCTCAACGGGATATTGCTGCCTCGGGCACCGTATGGACCGACTCCTGTGCGTCTAGATGTTTGAATCCGACGCGAAACTGATAGATAGGGCCTCCTTATGACGATGGAACCCTCATATTGCGTCGAGATTCAGTACATCGTCCTTCAGCCGACTTGTCTCCAAGGGTCTATTGCTGCCTCGGGCACCTTATGGTCGTTCTCCTGTGAGTCTAAATTTTCGAATACGATGCAAAACTGATAGTTAATTTTAACGTTCAGGGCCTCCTAATGACAATGGAACACTTAAATTGCGTCGAGATTCGTTACATCGACCTTCAGCCGACCTGTCTCCAAGGGTCTATAGCTGCCTCGGGCACCTTGTGGTCGTTCTCCTGTGAGTCTAGATTTTCGAATCCGACGAATAACTGTTAGTTAATTGTAACAATCAGGGCCTCGTAATGACGATTGAACTCTCAAATTGCGTCGAGATTCAATACGGTGTCCTCCAGCCGACTTGTCTCCGAGGGGATAATGGTGCCTGTGGCACCTTATGGTCGTTCTCTTATGGGCCTAGACTTTCGAACGCGACGCAAAGCAGATAGTTAATTGTAACGTTCAGGGCCTCCTATCAACAATGGAACACTCAAATTGCGTCGAGATTCAATACATCGTCCTTCAGATGACTTGTCTCCGAGGGTCTATTGCTGCCTCGGGCACCTTATGATCGTTCTCTTGTGAGTCTAGATTTTCGAATCCGACGCAATACTGATAGTTAATTGCAACGTTCAGGGCCTCCTAATGACGATGGAACACTCAAATTGCTTCGAGTTTCGATACATCGTCCTCCAGCCTACTTGTATCCAAGGGGATATTGCTGTCTCGGGCACCATATGGTCCTGCTCCTGTGAGTAGATTTTCGAATCCAACGCTAAAATGATAGTTAATTGTAACGTTAAGAGCCTCCTAATGACGATGGAACACTCAAATTGCGTCGAGAGTCAATACATCGTCCTCCAGGCGACTTGTCTACAAGGGGATATTGCTGCCTCGGGCACCATGTGGTCTGTCTCCTGTGAGTCTAGATTTTCGAATCCGACGCTAAAATGATAGCTAATTGCAATGTTCAGGGCCTCCTAATGACGATGGAACACTCAAATTGCGTCGAGATTCAATACATCGACCTCCGGCGGACTTGTCTCCAAGGGGATGTTGATGCCTCGGGCACCTTATGGTCCGTCTCCAGTGAGTCTGGATATTCGAATCCAACGAAAAACTGATAGTTAATTGTAACGTTCAGGGCCTCCTATTGACGATGGAACACTCAAATTGCGTCGAGATTCAATACATCGTCCTCCAGCCGACTTCTCTCCAGGGGGATATTGCTGCCTCGGGCACGATATGGTCGTTCTCCTGTGGGTCTAGATTTTCAAATCCGTCGCAAAACTGATAGTTAATTGTAACGTTCAGGGCCTCCTAATGACGATGGAACACTCAAATTACGTCGAGATTCAATACATCGTCCTCCAGCCGACTTGTCTCCAAGGGTCTATTGCTGCCTCTGGCACCCTATGGTCGTGCTCCTGTGCATCTACATTTTCGAATCCGACGCAAAACTGATAGTTAATTGTAACATTCAGAGTCTCCTAATGACGATGGAACACTCAAATTGCGTCGATATTCAATACATCGTCCTCCAGCCGACTAGTCTCCAACGGGATATTGCTGCCTCGGGCACCGTATGGTCCGACTCCTGTGAGTCTAGATTTTTGAATCCGACGCGAAACTGATAGATAGGGCCTCCTTATGACGATGGAACACTCATATTGCGTCGAGGTTCAGTACATCGTCCTTCAGCCGACTTGTCTCCAAGGGTCTATTGCTGCCTCGGGCACCTTATGGTCGTTCTCCTGTGAGTCTAGATTTTCGAATGCGATGCAAAACTGATAGTTAATTTTAACGTTCAGGGCCTCCTAATGACAATGGGACACTAAAATTGCGTCGAGTTTCAATACATCGTCCTCCAGCCTCCTTGTATCCAAGGGGATATTCCTGTCTCGGGCACCGTATGGTCCTTCTCCTGTGAGTAGGTTTTCGAATCCAACGCCAAAATGATAGTTAATTGTAACGTTCAGAGCCTCCTAATGTGATGGAACACTTAAATTGCGTCGAGATTCGTTACATCGACCTTCAGCCGACCTGTCTCCAAGGGTCTATAGCTGCCTCGGGCACCTTGTGGTCGTTCTCCTGTGAGTCTAGATTTTCGAATCCGACGCATAACTGTTAGTTAATTGTAACAATCAGGGCCTCGTAATGACGATTGAACTCTCAAATTGCGTCGAGATTCAATACGTTGTCCTCCAGCCGACTTGTCTCCGAGGGGATAATGGTGCCTGTGGCACCTTATGGTCGTTCTCCTATGGGCCTAGACTTTCGAACGCGACGCAAAACAGATAGTTAATTGTAACGTTCAGGGCCTCCTATCGACAATGGAACACTCAAATTGCGTCGAGATTCAATACTTCGTCCTTCAGATGACTTGTCTCCAAGGGTCTATTGCTGCCTCGGGCACCTTATGATCGTTCTCTTGTGAGTCTAGATTTTCGAATCCGACGCAATACTGATAGTTAATTGCAACGTTCAGGGCCTCCTAATGACGATGGAACACTCAAATTGCGTCGAGTTTCAATACATCGTCCCCCAGCCTACTTGTATCCAAGGGGATATTGCTGTCTCGGGCACCATATGGTCCTGCTCCTGTGAGTAGATTTTCGAATCCAACGCTAAAATGATAGTTAATTGTAACGTTAAGAGCCTCCTAACGACGATGGAACACTCAAATTGCGTCGAGAGTCAATACATCGTCCTCCAGGCGACTTGTCTACAAGGGGATATTGCTGCCTCGGGCACCATGTGGTCTGTCTCCTGTGAGTCTAGATTTTCGAATCCGACGCAAAAATGATAGCTAATTGTAATGTTCAGGGCCTCCTAATGACGATGGAACACTCAAATTGCGTCGAGATTCAATACATGGACCTCCAGCCGACTTGTCTCCAAGGGTCTATTGCTGCCTCTGGCACCTTATGGTCGTACTCCGGTGAGTCTAGATTTTCGAATCCGTCGCAAAACTGATAGTTAATTGTAACGTTCAGGGCCTCCTAATGACGGTGGAACACTCAAATTGCGTCGAGATTCAATACATCGACCTCCGGCGGACTTGTCTCCAAGGGGATGATGATGCCTCGGGCACCTTGTGGTCCGTCTCCAGTGAGTCTGGATATTCGAATCCAACGAAAAACTGATAGTTAATTGTAACGCTCAGGGCCTCCTATTGACGATGGAACACTCAAATTGCGTCGCGATTCAATACATCGTCCTTCAGCCGACGTGTCTCAAAGGGTCTATTGCTGCCTCTGGCACCTTATGGTCGTACTCCTGTGCGTCTACATTTTCGAATCCGACGCAAAACTGATAGTTAATTGTAACATTACGGGCCTCCTAATGACGATGGAACACTCAAATTGCGTCGAGATTCAATACATCGTCCTCCAGCCGACTTCTCTCCAGGGGGATATTGCTGCCTCGGGCACAATATGGTCGTTCTCCTGTGGGTCTAGACTTTCGAATCCGTCGCAAAACTGATAGTTAATTGTAACGTTCAGGGCCTCCTAATGACGATGGAACACTCAAATTGCGTCGAGATTCAATACGTCGTCCTCCAGCCGACTTGTCTCCAAGGGTCTATTGCTGCATCGGGCACCTTATGGTCGTGCTCCTGTGCATCTACATTTTCGAATCCGTCGCAAAACTGATAGTTAATTGTAACATTCAGAGTCTCCTAATGACGATGGAACACTCAAATTGCGTCGAAATTCAATACATCGTCCTCCAGCCGACTAGTCTCCAACGGGATATTGCTGCCTCGATCGCCGTATGGTCCGACTCCTGTGAGTCTAGATTTTTGAATCCGACGCGAAACTGATAGATAGGGCCTCCTTATGACGATGGAACACTCATATTGCGTCGAGGTTCAGTACATCGTCCTTCAGCCTACTTGTCTCCAAGGGTCTATTGCTGCCTCGGGCACCTTATGGTCGTTCTCCTATGAGTCTAGATTTTCGAATGCGATGCAAAACTGATAGTTAATTTTAACGTTCAGGGCCTCCTAATGACAATGGGACACTAAAATTGCGTCGAGTTTCAATACATCGTCCTCCAGCCTCCTTGTATGCAAGGGGATATTCCTGTCTCGGGAACCGTATGGTCCTTCTCCTGTGAGTAGGTTTTCGAATCCAACGCCAAAATGATAGTTAATTGTAACGTTCAGGGCCTCCTAATGTGATGGAACACTCAAATTGCGTCGAGATTCAATACATCGTCCTCCAGGCGACTTCTCTCCAAACGGATATTGCTGCCTCGGGCACTATATGGTCCTTCTCCTATGAGTAGATTTTCGAATCCAACGCCTAAATGATAATTAATTGTAACGTTCAGGGACTCCTAATGACGATGGAGCACTCAAATTGCGCCGCGATTTAATACATCGTCCTCCGGCGGACTTGTCTCCAAGGGGATATTGATGCCTCGGGCACCTTATGGTCCGTCTCCAGTGAGTCTGGATATTCGAATCCAACGAAAAACTGATAGTTAATTGTAACGTTCAGGGCCTCCTAATGACGATCTAACACTCAAATTGCGTAGCGATCCAATACATCGTCCTCCAGCCGACTAGTCTCCAAGGGGATATTGCTGCCTCGGGCACCTTATGGTCGTCCTCCTGTGAGTCCAGATTTTCGAATCCGACGCAAAACTGATAGTTAATTGTAACGTTCAGGGCCTCCTAATGACGATGGAACACTCAAATTGCGTCGAAATTCAATACATCGTCCTCCAGCCGACTAGTCCTCAACGGGATATTGCTGCCTCGGGCACCGTATGGTGCGACTCCTGTGAGTCTAGATTTTTGAATCCGACGCGAAACTGATAGATAGGGCCTCCTTATGACGAAGGAACACTCATATTGCGTCGAGATTCAGTACATCGGCCTTCAGCCGACTTGTCTCCAAGGGTCTATTGCTGCCTCGAACACCTTATGGTCGTTCTCTGGTGACTCTAGATTTTCGAATCCGTCGCAAAACTGATAACTAATTGTAACTTTCAGGGCCTCCTAATGACGGTGGAACACTCAAATTGCATCGAGAATCAATACATCGTCCTTCAGTAGACTTGTCTACAAGAGTCTATTGCTGCATTCGGCACCTTATGGTCGTTCTCCTGTGAGTCTAGATCTTCGAATCCGACGCATAACTGGTAGTTAATTGTAAGGTTCAGGGCCTCCTAATGACGATGGAACACTCAAATTGCGTCGAGATTCAATACATCGGACTCCAGCCGACTTGTCTCCAAGGGTCTATTGCTGCCTCGAGCACCTTATGGTCGTTCTCCGGTGACTCTAGATTTTCGAATCCGTCGCAAAACTGATAGCTAATTGTAACTTTCAGGGCTCCTAATGACGGTGGAACACTCAAATTGCGACGAGATTCAATACATCGTCCTCCAGCCGACTAGTCTCCAACGGGATATTGCTGCCTCGGGCACCGTATGTTCCGACTCCTGTGAGTCTAGACTTTTGAATCCGACGCGAAACTGATAGTTAATTGTAACGTTCAGGGCCTCCTAATGTGATGGAACACTAAAATTGCGTCGAGATTCAATACAACGTCCATCAGCCGACTTGTCTCCAAAGGTCTATTGCTGCCTCGGGCACCTTATGGTCTTTGTCCTGTGAATCTAGATTTTCGAATCCGACGCAAAAGTGATAGTTAATTGTAACGTTGAGGGACTCCTATCGAAAATGGAACACTCAAATTGCGTCGAGATTCAATACATCGTCCTTCAGCCGACTTGTCTCCAAGGGTCTATTGCTGCCTCGGGCACCTTATCATCGTTCTCTTGTGAGTCTAGATTTTCGAATCCGACGCAATACTGATAGTTAATTGTAACGTTCAGGGCCTCCTAATGTGATGGAACACTCAAATTGCGTCGAGATTCAATTCATCGTCCTCCAGCCGACTAGTCTCCAAGGGGATATTGCAGCCTCGGGCACCTTATGATCGTCCTCCTGTGAGTCCAGATTTTCGAATCCGACGCAAAACTTATAGTTAATTGTAACGTTCAGGGCCTTCTAATGGCGATGGAAAACTCAAATTGCGTCGAGATTCAATACATCGTCCTCCAGCCGACTAGTCACCAAGGGTCTATTGCTGCATCGGGCACCTTATGGTCGTTCTCCTGTGAGCCTAGATTTTCGAATCTGACGCAAAACTGATAGTTAATTGTAACGTTCAGGGCCTCCTAATGACGATGGAACACTCAAATTGCGTCGAGGACCGTTACATCGACCTTCAGCCGACTTGTCTCCAAGGGTCTATTGCTGCCTCGGGCACCTTCTGGTCGTTCTCCTGTGAGTCTAGATTTTCGAATCCAAGGCAAAACTGATAGTTAATTGTAACAATCAGGGCCTCCTAATGACGATGAAACTCTCAAATTTCGTCGAGATTCAATACATCGTCCACCAGCCGACTTGTCTCCAAAGGTCTATTGCTACCTCGGGCACCGTATGGTCGTTCTCGTGTAAGTCTAGATTGTCGAATCCGACGCAATACTGATAGTTAATTGTAACGTCAGGGCCTCCTAATGACGCTGGACACTCAATTTGCGTCGAGATTCAATACATCGTCCTCCAGCCAACTAGTCTGTAATGGGATATTTCTGCCTCGGGCACCGTATGGTCCGTCTCCTGTGAGCCTAGATTTTTGAATCCGACGCAAAACTGATAGTTAATTGTAACGTTCAGGGCCTCCTAATGACGATGGAACACTCAAATTGCGTCGAGATTCAATACATCGTCCTCCAGCCGACTTGTCTCCAAGGGGATATCGCTGCCTCGGGCACCATATGTTCCGTGTCCTGTAATTCTACATTTTCGAATCCGACACAAAACTGATAGTTAATTGTAACGTTAAGGGCCTCCTAATGATGATGGAATACTCAAATTGCGTCGAGATTCAATACATCGTCCTCCAGCCGACTTCTCTTCAAAGGTCTATTGCTGCCTCGGGCACCAAATGGTCGTCCTCCTGTGAGTCTAGATTTTCGAATCCGACGCAAAACTGATGGTTAAGTGTCACGTTCAGGGCCTCCTAATGACGATGGAACACTCAAATTGCGTCGAGATTCAATACATCGTCCTCCAGCCGACTAGTCTCCAACGGGATATTGCTGCCTCGGGCACCGTATGGTCCGACTCCTGTGAGTCTAGACTTTTGTATCCGACGCGAAACTGATAGTTAATTGTAACGTTCAGGGCCTCTTAATGTGATGGAACACTCAAATTGCGTCGAGATTCAGTACAACGTCCATCAGCCGACTTGTCTCCAAAGGTCTATTACTGCCTCGGGCACCTTATGGTCTTCGTCCTGTGAGTCTAGATTTTCGAATCCGACGCAAAACTGATAGTTAATTGTAACGTTGAGGGCCTCCTATCGACAATGGAACACTCAATTTGCGTCGAGTTTCAATACTTCGTCCTCCAGCCTACTTGTATCCAAGGGGATTTTGCTGTCTCGGGCACCATCTGGTCCTTCTCCTGTGAGTAGATTTTCGAATCCAACGCTAAAATGATAGTTAATTGTAACGTTAAGGGCCTGCTAATGACGATGGAACACTCAAATTGCGTCGAGAGTCAATACATCGTCCTCCAGGCGACTTGTCTACAAGGGGATATTGCTGCCTCGGGCACCATGTGGTCTGTCTCCTGTGAGTCTAGATTTTCGAATCCGACGCAAAAATGATAGCTAATTGTAATGTTCAGGGCCTCCTAATGACAATGGAACACTCAAATTGCGTCGCGATTCAATACATCGGCCTCCAGCCGACTTGTCTCCATGGGTCTATTGTTGCCTCGGGCACCTTATGGTCGTTCTCCGGTGAGTCTAGATTTTCGAATCCGTCGCAAAACTGATAGTTAATTGTAGCGTTCAGGGCCTCTTAATGACGGTGGAACACTCAAATTGCGTCGAGATTCAATACATCGTCCTCCTACCGACTTGTCTCCAAGGGGATATCGCTGCCTCGGGCACCATATGTTCCGTCTCCTGCAATTCTACATTTTCGAATCCGACACAAAACTGATAGTTAATTGTAACGTTCAGGGACTCCTAATGACGATGGAGCACTCAAATAGCGTCGCGATTCAATACATCGTCCTCCGGCGGGCTTGTCTCCAAGGGGATATTGATGCCTCGGGCACCTTAAGGTCCGTCTCCAGTGAGTCTGGATATTCGAATCTAACGAAAAACTTATAGTTAATTGTAACGTTCAGGGCCTCCTAATGACGTAGGAACACTCAAATTGCGTAGCGATCCAATACATCGTCCTTCAGCCGACTTGACTCCAAGGGTCTATTGCTGCCTCGGTTACCTTATGATCGTTCTCTTGTGAGTCTAGATTTTCGAATCCGACGCAATACTGATAGTTAATTGTAACTCTCAGGGCCTCCTAATGACGATGGAACACTCAAATTGCGTCGCGATTCAATACATCGTCCTCCAGTCGATTTGTCTCCAAGGGTCTATTGCTGCCTCTGGGACCTTATGGTCGTGCTCCTGTGCGTCTATATTTTCGAATCCGACGCAAAACTGATAGGTAATTGTAACATTACGGGCCTCCTAATGACGATGGAACACTCAAATTGCGTCGAGATTCAATACATCGTCCTCCAGCCGACTTCTCTCCAAGGGGATATTGCTACCTCGGGCACCATATGGTCCTTCTCCTATGAGTAGATTTTCGAATCCAACACCAAAATGATAGTTAATTGTAACGTTCAGGGCCTCTTAATGACGGTGGAACACTCAAATTGCGTCGAGATTCAATACATCGTCCTCCAGCCGACTTGTCTCCAAAGGTCTATTGCTGCCTCGGGCACCTTATGGTCGTTCTCGTGTAAGTCTAGATTGTCGAATCCGACGCAATACTGATAGTTAATTGTAACGTCAAGGCCTCCTAATGACGCTGGACACTCAATTTGCGTCGAGATTCAATAGATCGTCCTCCAGCCAACTAGTCTCCAATGGGATATTGCTGCCTCGGGCACCGTATGGTACGTCACCTGTGAGTCTAGATTTTTGAATCCGACGCAAAACTGATAGTTAATTGTAACGTCAGGGCCTCCTAATGACGATGGAACACTCAAATTGCATCGAGATTCAATACATCGTCATTCAGTAGACTTGTCTCCAAGAGTCTATTGCTGCATTCGGCACCTTATGGTCGTTCTCCTGTGAGTCTAGATTTTCGAATCCGACGCATAACTGGTAGTTAATTGTAAGGTTCAGGGCCTCCTAATGACGATGGAACACTCAAATTGCGTCGAGATTCAATACATCGGACTCCAGCCGAGTTGTCTCCAAGGGTCTATTGCTGCATCGGGCACCTTATGGTCGTTCTCCGGTGACTCTAGATTTTCGAATCCGTCGCAAAACTGATAGTTAATTGTAACGTTCAGGGCCTCCTAATGACGTTGGAACACTGAAATTGCGACGAGATTCAATACATCGTCCTCCAGCCGACTTGTCTCCAAGGGGATATCGCTGCCTCGGGCACCATATGTTCCGTGTCCTGTAATCTACATTTTCGAATCCGACGCAAAACTGTTAGTTAATTGTAACGTTAAGGGCCTCCTAATGATGATGGAACACTCAAATTGCGTCGAGTTTCAATACATCGTCCTCCAGCCGACTTATCACCAAAGGTCTATTGCTGCCTCGGGCACCAAATGGTCGTCCTCCTGTGAGTCTACATTTTAGAATCCGACGCAAAACTGATGGTTAATTGTCACGTTCAGGGCCTCCTAATGACGATGGAACACTCAAATTGCGTCGAGATTCAATACATCGTCCTCCAGCCGACTAGTCTCCAACGGGATATTGCTGCCTCGGGCACCGTATGGTCCGACTCCTGTGAGTCTAGACTTTTGAATCCGACGCAAAACTGATAGTTAATTGTAACGTTCAGGGCCTCCTAATGTGATGGAACACTCAAACTGCGTCGAGATTCAATACAACGTCCATCAGCCGACTTGTCTCCAAAGGTCTATTGCTGCCTCGGGCACCTTATGGTCTTCGTCCTGTGAGTCTAGATTTTCGAATCCGACGGAAAACTGATAGTTAATTGTAACGTTCAGGGCCTCCTAATGACGATGGAACACTCAAATTGCGCCGAGGATCGTTACATCGACCTTCAGCCGACTTGTCTAAAAGGGTCTATTGCTGCCTCGGGCACCTTATGATCGTTCTCATGTGAGTCTAGATTTTCGAATCCGACGCAATACTGATAGTTAATTGTAACGTTCAGGGCCTCCTAATGACGATGGAACACACAAATTGCGTCGAGATTCGTTACATCGACCTTCAGCCGACCTGTCTCCAAGGCTCTATAGCTGCCTCGGGCACCTTGTGGTCGTTCTCCTGTGAGTCTAGATTTTCGAATCCGACGCATAACTGTTAGTTAATTGTAACAATAAGGGCCTCGTAATGACGATTGAACTCTCAAATTGCGTCGAGATTCAATACATCGTCCTCCAGCCGACTTGTCTCCAAGGGAATAATGCTGCCTGTGGCACCTTATGGTCGTTCTCCTATGGGCCTAGACTTTCGAACGCGACGCAAAACATATAGTTAATTGTAACGTTGAGGGCCTCCTATCGACAATGGAACACTCAAATTGCGTCGAGATTCAATACATCGTCCTTCAGCCGACTTGTCTCCAAGGGTCTATTGCTGCCTGGGGCACCTTATGATCGTTCTCTTGTGAGTCTAGATTTCCGAATCCGACGCAATACTGATAGTTAATTGTAACTCTCAGGGCCTCCTAATGACGATGGAACACTCAATTTGCGTCGAGATTCAATACATCGTCCTCCAGCCGACTTCTCTCCAAGGGGATATTGCTACCTCGGGCACCATATGGTCCTTCTCCTATGAGTAGATTTTCGAATCCAACGCCAAGATGATAGTTAATTGTAACGTTCAGGGCCTCCTAATGTGATGGAACACTCAAATTGCGTCGAGATTCAATTCATCGTCCTCCAGCCGACTAGTCTCCAAGGGGATATTGCTGCCTCGGGCACCTTATGGTCGTCCTCCTGTGAGTCCAGATTTTCGAATCAAACGCAAAACTGATAGTTAATTGTAACAATCAGGGCCTCCTAATGACGATGAAACTCTCAAATTGCGTCGAGATTCAATACATCGTCCTCCAGCTGACTTGTCTCCAAAGGTCTATTGCTGCCTCGGGCACCTTATGGTCGTTCTCGTGTAAGTCTAGATTGTCGAATCCGACGCAATACTGATAGTTAATTGTAACGTCAAGGCCTCCTAATGACGCTGGACACTCAATTTGCGTCGAGATTCAATACATCGTCCTCCAGCCAACTAGTCTCCAATGGGATATTGCTGCCTCGGGCACCGTATGGTACGTCTCCTGTGAGTCTAGATTTTTGAATCCGACGCAAAACTGATAGTTAATTGTAACGTCAGGGCCTCCTAATGACGATGGAACACTCAAATTGCGTCGAGATTCAAAACATCGTCCTCCAGCCGACTTGTCTCCAAGGGGGTATTGCTGCCTCGGGCACCATATAGTCCGTCTCCTGAGCGTCTAGATTTTCGAATCCGAGGCGAAACTGATAGATAATTGAAACGTTCAGGGCCTCCTAATGACGATGGAACACTCAAACTGCATCGTGATTCAATACATCGTCATTCAGTAGACTTGTCTCTAAGAGTCTATTGCTGCATTCGGCACCTTATGGTCGTTCTTCTGTGAGTCTAGATTTTCGAATCCGACGCATAACTGGTAGTTAATTGTAAGGTTCAGGGCCTCCTAATGACGATGGAACACTCAAATTGCGTCGAGATTCAATACATCGGACTCCAGCCGACTTGTCTCCAAGGGTCTATTGCTGCCTCGGGCACCTTATGGTCGTTCTCCGGTGACTCTAGATTTTCAAATCCGTCGCAAAACTGATAGTTAATTGTATCGTTCAGGGCCTCCTAATGACGGTGGAACACTGAAATTGCGACGAGATTCAATACATCATCCTCCAGCCGACTTGTCTCCAAGGGGATATCGCTGCCTCGGGCACCATATGTTCCGTGTCCTGTAATTCTACATTTTCGAATCCGACGCAAAACTGTTAGTTAATTGTAACGTTAAGGGCCTCCCAATGATGATGGAACACTCAAATTGGGTCGAGTTTCAATACATCGTCCTCCAGCCGTCTTCTCTCCAAAGGTCTATTGCTGCCTCGGGCACCAAATGGTCGTCCTCCTGTGAGTCTAGATTTTCGAATCCGACGCAAAACTGATGGTTAATTGTCACGTTCAGGGCCTCCTAATGACGATGGAACACTCAAATTGCGTCGAGATTCAATACATCGTCCTCCAGCCGACTAGTCTCCAACGAGATATTGCTGCCTCGGGCACCGTATGGTCCGACTCCTGTGAGTCTAGACTTTTGAATCCGACGCAAAACTGATAGTTAATTGTAACGTTCAGGGCCTCCTAATGTGATGGAACACTCAAATTGCGTCGAGATTCAATACAACGTCCATCAGCCGACTTGTCTCCAAAGGTCTATTGCTGCCTCGGGCACCTTATGGTCTTCGTCCTGTGAGTCTAGATTTTCGAATCCGACGCAAAACTGATAGTTAATTGTAACGTTCAGGGTCTCCTAATGACGATGGAACACTCAAATTGCGTCGAGGATCGTTACATCGACCTTCAGCCGACTTGTCTCCAAGGGTCTATTGCTGCCTCGGGCACCTTCTGGTCGTTCTCCTGTGAGTCTAGATTTTCGAGTCCAACGCAAAACTGATAGTTAATTGTAACAATCAGGGCCTCCTAATGACGATGAAGCTCTCAAATTGCGTCGAGATTCAATACATCGTCCTCCAGCCGACTTTTCTCCAAAGGTCTATTGCTGCCTCGGGCACCTTATGGTCGTTCTCGTGTAGGTCTAGATTGTCGAATCCGACGCAATACTGATAGTTAATTGTAACGTCAGGGCCTCCTAATGACGCTGGACACTCAATTTGCGTCGAGATTCAATACATCGTCCGTCAGCCGACTTGTCTCCAAGGGTCTATTGCTGCCTCTGGCACCTTATGATCGTTCTCTTGTGAGTCTAGATTTTCGAATCCGACGCAATACTGATAGTTAATTGTAACGTTCAGGGCCTCCTAATGACGATGGAACACTCAAATTGCGTCGAGTTTCAATACATCGTCCTCCAGCCTACTTGTATCCAAGGGGATATTGCTGTCTCGGGCACCATCTGGTCCTTCTCCTGTGAGTAGATTTTCGAATCCAACGCTAAAATGATAGTTAATTGTAACGTTAAGAGCCTCCTAATGACGATGGAACACTCAAATTGCGTCGAGAGTCAATACATCGTCCTCCTGGCGACTTGTCTGCAAGGGGATATTGCTGCCTCGGGCACCATGTGGTCTGTCTCCTGTGAGCCTAGATTTTCGAATCCGACGCAAAAATGATAGCTAATTGTAATGTTCAGGGCCTCCTAATGACGATGGAAAACTCAAATTGCGGCCCGATTCAATACATCGTCCTCCAGCCGACTTGTCTCCAAGGGAATATCGCTGCCTCGGGCACCATATGTTCCGTCCCCTGTAATTATACATTTTCGAATCCGACGCAAAACTGATAGTTAATTGTAACGTTCAGGGACTCCTAATGACGATGGAGCACTCAAATTGCGTCGCGATTCAATTAATCGTCTTCCGGCGGACTTGTCTCCAAGGGTGTATTGCTGCCTCTGGCACCTTATGGTCGTGCATCTGTGCGTCTATACTTTCCAACCCGACGCAAACCTGGTAGTTAATTGTAACATTACGGGCCTCCTAATGACGATGGAACACTCAAATTGCGTCGAGATTCTTTACATCGTCCTCCAGCCGACTTCTCTCCAAGGGGATATTGCTGCCTCGGGCGCCATATGGTCCTTCTCCAATGAGTAGATTTTCGAATCCAACGCCAAAATGATATTTAATTGTAACGTCCAGGTCCTCCTAATGTGATGGAACACTCAAATTGCGTCGAGATTCAATTCATCGTCCTCCAGCCGACTAGTCCTCAAGGGGATATTGATGCCTCGGGCACCTTATGATCGTCCTCCTGTGAGTCCAGATTTTCGAATCCGACGCAAAACTGATAGTTAATTGTAACGTTCAGGGCCTTCTAATGACGATGGAAAACTCAAATTGCGTCGAGATTCAATACATCGTCCTCCAGCCGACTAGTCTTCAAGGGTCTGTTGCTGCATCGGGCACCTTATGGTCGTTCTCCTGTGAGTCTAGATTTTCGAATCTGACGCAAAACTGATAGTTAATTGTAACGTTCAGGGCCTCCTAATGACGATGGAACACTCAAATTGCGTCGAGGATCGTTACATCGACCTACAGCCGACTTGTCTCCAAGAATCTATTGCTGCCTCGGGCACCTTCTGGTCGTTCTCCTGTGAGTCTAGATTTTCGAATCCAACGCAAAACTGATAGTTAATTGTAACAATCAGGGCCTCCTAATGACGCTGGACACTCAATTTGCGTCTAGATTCAATACATCGTCCTCCAGCCGACTTGTCTCCAAAGGTCTATTGCTCCCTCGGGCACCTTATGGTCGTTCTCGTGAAAGTCTAGATTGTCGAATCCGACGCAATATTGATAGTTAATTGTAACGTCAGGGCCTCCTAATGACGCTGGACACTCAATTTGCGTCGAGATTCAATACATCGTCCTCCAGCCAACTAGTCTCCAATGGGATATTGCTGCCTCGGGCACCGTATGGTCCGTCTCCTGTGAGCCTAGGTTTTTGAATCCGACGCAAAACTGATAGTTAATTGTAACGTTCAGGGCCTCCTAATGACGATGGAACACTCAAATTGCGTCGAGAGTCAATACATCGTCCTCCAGGCGACTTGTCTACAAGGGGATATTGCTGCCTCGCGCACCATGTGGTCTGTCTCCTGTGAGTCTAGATTTTCGAATCCGACGCAAAAATGATAGCTAATTGTAATGTTCAGGGCCTCCTAATGACGATGGAACACTCAAATTGCGTCGCGATGCAATACATCGGCCTCCAGCCGACTTGTCTGCAAGGGTCTATTGCTGCCTCGGGCACCTTATGGTCGTTCTCCGGTGAGTCTAGATTTTCGAATCCGTCGCAAAACTGATAGTTAATTGTAACGTTCAGGGCCTCCTAATGACGGTGGAACACTCAAATTGCGTCGAGATTCAATACATCGTCCTCCAGCTGACTTGTCTCCAAGGGGATATCGCTGCCTCGGGCACCATATGTTCCGTCTCCTGTAATTATACATTTTCGAATCCGACGCAAAACTAATAGTTAATTGTAACGTTCAGGGACTCCTCATGACAATTGAGCACTCAAATTGCGTCGTGATTCAATACATCATCCTCCGGCGGACTTGTCTCCAAGGGGATATTGATGCCTCGGTCACCTTATGGTCCGTCTCCAGTGAGTCTGGATATTCTAAACCCACGAAAAACTGATAGGTAATTGTAACGTTCAGGGCCTCCTAATGACGAAGGAACACTCAAATTGCGTAGCGATCCATTACATCGTCCTTCAGCCGACTTGTCTCCATGGGTCTATTGCTGCCTCTGGGACCTTATGGTCGTGCTCCTGTGCGTCTATATTTTCGAATCCGACGCAAAACTGATAGGTAATTGTAACATTACGGGCCTCCTAATGACGATGGAACACTCAAATTCCGTCGAGATTCAATACATCGTCCTCCAGCCGACTTGTCTCCAAGGGTCTATTGCTGCCTCTGGGACCTTATGGTCGTGCTAGTGTGCGTCTATATTTTCGAATCCGACGCAAAACTGATAGGTAATTGTAACATTACGGGCCTCCTAATGACGATGGAACACTCAAATTGCGTCGATATTCAATACATCGTCCTCCAGCCGACTTCTCTCCAAGGGGATATTGCTGCCTCGGGCACCATATGGTCCTTCTCTAATGAATAGATTTTCGAATCCAACGCTGAAATGACAGTTAATTGTAACGTTCAGGGCCTCCTAATGTGATGGAACACTCAAATTGCGGCGAGATTCAATTCATCGTCCTCCAGCCGACTAGTCTCCAAGGGGATATTGCTGCCTCGGGCACCTTATGGTCGTCCTCCTGTGAGTCCAGATTTTCGAATCCGACGCAAAACTGATAGTTAATTGTAACGTTCAGGGCTTTCTAAAGACGATGGAAAACTCAAATTGCGTCGAAATTCAATATATCGTCCTCCAGCCGACTAGTCTCTAAGGGTCTATTGCTGCATCGGGCACATTATGGTCGTTTTCCTGTGAGTCTAGATTTTCGAATCTGACGCAAAACTGATAGTTATTTTGTAACGTTCAGGGCCTCCTAATGACGATGGAACACTCAAATTGCGTCGAGGATCGTTACATCGACCTCCAGCCGACTTGTCTCCAAGGGTCTATTGCTGCCTCGGGCACCTTCTGGTCGTTCTCCTGTGAGTCTAGATTTTCGAATCCAACGCAAAACTGATAGTTAATTGTAACAATCAGGGCCTCCTAATGACGATGAAACTCTCAAATTGCGTCGAGATTCAATACATCGTCCTCCAGCCGACTTGTCTCCAAGGGGGTATTGCTGCCTCGGGCACCATATGGTCCGTCTCCTAAGCGTCTAGATTTTTGAATCCGAGGCGAAACTGATAGATAATTGTAACGTTCAGGGCCTCCTAATGACGATGGAACACTCAAATTGCGTCGAAATTCAATACATCGTCCTCCAGCCGATTTGTCTCCAAGGGGTATTGCTGCCTCGGGCACCATATGGTCCGTCTCCTGTGCGTCTAGATTTTCGAATCCGACGCGAAACTGATAGATAGGGCCGCCTTATGACGATGGAAGACTCATATTGCGTCGAGATTCAGTACATCGTCCTGCAGCCGACTTGTCTAGAACAGTCTATTGCTGCCTCGGGCACCTTATGGTCGATCTCCTGTGAGTCTAGATTTTCGAAACCGACACAAGACTGATAGTTAATTGTAACGTTCAGGGCCTCCTAATGACGATGGAACACTCAAATTGCGTCGAGATTGAATACATCGTCCTTTTGTAGACTTGTCTCCAAAAGTCTATTGCTGCATTCGGCACCTTATGGTCGTTCTCCTGTGAGTCTAGATTTTTGAATCCGACGCATAACTGGTAGTTAATTATAAGGTTCAGGGCCTCCTAATGACGATGGAACACTCAAATTGCGTCCAGATTCAATACATCGGACTCCAGCCGACTTGTCTCCAAGGGTCTATTGCTGCCTCGGGCACCTTATGCTCGTTCTCCTGTGAGCCTAGATTTTCGAATCCGACGCAAAAATGATAGCTAATTGTAATGTTCAGGGCCTCCTAATGACGATGGAAAACTCAAATTGCGGCCCGATTCAATACATCGTCCTCCAGCCGACTTGTCTCCAAGGGAATATCGCTGCCTCGGGCACCATATGTTCCGTCCCCTGTAATTATACATTTTCGAATCCGACGCAAAACTGATAGTTAATTGTAACGTTCAGGGACTCCTAATGACGATGGAGCACTCAAATTGCGTCGCGATTCAATTAATCGTCTTCCGGCGGACTTGTCTCCAAGGGTGTATTGCTGCCTCTGGCACCTTATGGTCGTGCATCTGTGCGTCTATACTTTCCAACCCGACGCAAACCTGGTAGTTAATTGTAACATTACGGGCCTCCTAATGACGATGGAACACTCAAATTGCGTCGAGATTCTTTACATCGTCCTCCAGCCGACTTCTCTCCAAGGGGATATTGCTGCCTCGGGCGCCATATGGTCCTTCTCCAATGAGTAGATTTTCGAATCCAACGCCAAAATGATATTTAATTGTAACGTCCAGGTCCTCCTAATGTGATGGAACACTCAAATTGCGTCGAGATTCAATTCATCGTCCTCCAGCCGACTAGTCCTCAAGGGGATATTGATGCCTCGGGCACCTTATGATCGTCCTCCTGTGAGTCCAGATTTTCGAATCCGACGCAAAACTGATAGTTAATTGTAACGTTCAGGGCCTTCTAATGACGATGGAAAACTCAAATTGCGTCGAGATTCAATACATCGTCCTCCAGCCGACTAGTCTTCAAGGGTCTGTTGCTGCATCGGGCACCTTATGGTCGTTCTCCTGTGAGTCTAGATTTTCGAATCTGACGCAAAACTGATAGTTAATTGTAACGTTCAGGGCCTCCTAATGACGATGGAACACTCAAATTGCGTCGAGGATCGTTACATCGACCTACAGCCGACTTGTCTCCAAGAATCTATTGCTGCCTCGGGCACCTTCTGGTCGTTCTCCTGTGAGTCTAGATTTTCGAATCCAACGCAAAACTGATAGTTAATTGTAACAATCAGGGCCTCCTAATGACGCTGGACACTCAATTTGCGTCTAGATTCAATACATCGTCCTCCAGCCGACTTGTCTCCAAAGGTCTATTGCTCCCTCGGGCACCTTATGGTCGTTCTCGTGAAAGTCTAGATTGTCGAATCCGACGCAATATTGATAGTTAATTGTAACGTCAGGGCCTCCTAATGACGCTGGACACTCAATTTGCGTCGAGATTCAATACATCGTCCTCCAGCCAACTAGTCTCCAATGGGATATTGCTGCCTCGGGCACCGTATGGTCCGTCTCCTGTGAGCCTAGGTTTTTGAATCCGACGCAAAACTGATAGTTAATTGTAACGTTCAGGGCCTCCTAATGACGATGGAACACTCAAATTGCGTCGAGAGTCAATACATCGTCCTCCAGGCGACTTGTCTACAAGGGGATATTGCTGCCTCGCGCACCATGTGGTCTGTCTCCTGTGAGTCTAGATTTTCGAATCCGACGCAAAAATGATAGCTAATTGTAATGTTCAGGGCCTCCTAATGACGATGGAACACTCAAATTGCGTCGCGATGCAATACATCGGCCTCCAGCCGACTTGTCTGCAAGGGTCTATTGCTGCCTCGGGCACCTTATGGTCGTTCTCCGGTGAGTCTAGATTTTCGAATCCGTCGCAAAACTGATAGTTAATTGTAACGTTCAGGGCCTCCTAATGACGGTGGAACACTCAAATTGCGTCGAGATTCAATACATCGTCCTCCAGCTGACTTGTCTCCAAGGGGATATCGCTGCCTCGGGCACCATATGTTCCGTCTCCTGTAATTATACATTTTCGAATCCGACGCAAAACTAATAGTTAATTGTAACGTTCAGGGACTCCTCATGACAATTGAGCACTCAAATTGCGTCGTGATTCAATACATCATCCTCCGGCGGACTTGTCTCCAAGGGGATATTGATGCCTCGGTCACCTTATGGTCCGTCTCCAGTGAGTCTGGATATTCTAAACCCACGAAAAACTGATAGGTAATTGTAACGTTCAGGGCCTCCTAATGACGAAGGAACACTCAAATTGCGTAGCGATCCATTACATCGTCCTTCAGCCGACTTGTCTCCATGGGTCTATTGCTGCCTCTGGGACCTTATGGTCGTGCTCCTGTGCGTCTATATTTTCGAATCCGACGCAAAACTGATAGGTAATTGTAACATTACGGGCCTCCTAATGACGATGGAACACTCAAATTCCGTCGAGATTCAATACATCGTCCTCCAGCCGACTTGTCTCCAAGGGTCTATTGCTGCCTCTGGGACCTTATGGTCGTGCTAGTGTGCGTCTATATTTTCGAATCCGACGCAAAACTGATAGGTAATTGTAACATTACGGGCCTCCTAATGACGATGGAACACTCAAATTGCGTCGATATTCAATACATCGTCCTCCAGCCGACTTCTCTCCAAGGGGATATTGCTGCCTCGGGCACCATATGGTCCTTCTCTAATGAATAGATTTTCGAATCCAACGCCGAAATGACAGTTAATTGTAACGTTCAGGGCCTCCTAATGTGATGGAACACTCAAATTGCGGCGAGATTCAATTCATCGTCCTCCAGCCGACTAGTCTCCAAGGGGATATTGCTGCCTCGGGCACCTTATGGTCGTCCTCCTGTGAGTCCAGATTTTCGAATCCGACGCAAAACTGATAGTTAATTGTAACGTTCAGGGCTTTCTAAAGACGATGGAAAACTCAAATTGCGTCGAAATTCAATATATCGTCCTCCAGCCGACTAGTCTCTAAGGGTCTATTGCTGCATCGGGCACATTATGGTCGTTTTCCTGTGAGTCTAGATTTTCGAATCTGACGCAAAACTGATAGTTATTTTGTAACGTTCAGGGCCTCCTAATGACGATGGAACACTCAAATTGCGTCGAGGATCGTTACATCGACCTCCAGCCGACTTGTCTCCAAGGGTCTATTGCTGCCTCGGGCACCTTCTGGTCGTTCTCCTGTGAGTCTAGATTTTCGAATCCAACGCAAAACTGATAGTTAATTGTAACAATCAGGGCCTCCTAATGACGATGAAACTCTCAAATTGCGTCGAGATTCAATACATCGTCCTCCAGCCGACTTGTCTCCAAGGGGGTATTGCTGCCTCGGGCACCATATGGTCCGTCTCCTAAGCGTCTAGATTTTTGAATCCGAGGCGAAACTGATAGATAATTGTAACGTTCAGGGCCTCCTAATGACGATGGAACACTCAAATTGCGTCGAAATTCAATACATCGTCCTCCAGCCGATTTGTCTCCAAGGGGTATTGCTGCCTCGGGCACCATATGGTCCGTCTCCTGTGCGTCTAGATTTTCGAATCCGACGCGAAACTGATAGATAGGGCCGCCTTATGACGATGGAAGACTCATATTGCGTCGAGATTCAGTACATCGTCCTGCAGCCGACTTGTCTAGAACAGTCTATTGCTGCCTCGGGCACCTTATGGTCGATCTCCTGTGAGTCTAGATTTTCGAAACCGACACAAGACTGATAGTTAATTGTAACGTTCAGGGCCTCCTAATGACGATGGAACACTCAAATTGCGTCGAGATTGAATACATCGTCCTTTTGTAGACTTGTCTCCAAAAGTCTATTGCTGCATTCGGCACCTTATGGTCGTTCTCCTGTGAGTCTAGATTTTTGAATCCGACGCATAACTGGTAGTTAATTATAAGGTTCAGGGCCTCCTAATGACGATGGAACACTCAAATTGCGTCCAGATTCAATACATCGGACTCCAGCCGACTTGTCTCCAAGGGTCTATTGCTGCCTCGGGCACCTTATGCTCGTTCTCCTGTGAGTCTAGATTTTCGAATCCGACGCAAAACAGATAGTTAATTGTAACGTTCTGAGCCTCCTATCGACAATGGAACACTCAAATTGCGTCGAGATTCAATACATCGTCGTCCAGCCGACTTGTCTCCAAAGGTCTATTGCTGCCTCGGGCACCTTATGGTCGTTCTCGTGTAAGTCTAGATTGTCGATTCCGACACAATACTGATAGTTAATTGTAACGTCAGGGGCTCCTAATTACGCTGGACACTCAGTTTGCGTCGAGATTCAATACATCGTCCTCCAGCCAGCTAGTCTCCAATGGGATATTGCTGCCTCGGGCACGGTATGGTTTGTCTCCTGTGAGTCTAGATTTTTGAATCCGACGCAAAACTGATAGTTAATTGTAACGTCAGGGCCTCCTAATGACGATGGAACACTCAAATTGCGTCGAGATTCAATACATCGTCCTCCAGCCGACTTGTCTCCAAGGGGGTATTGCTGCCTCGGGCACCATATGGTCCGTCTCCTGTGCGTCTAGATTTTCGAATCCGACGCGAAACTGATAGATAGGGCCGCCTTATGACGATGGAACACTCATATTACGTCGAGATTCAGTACATCGTCCTTCAGTAGACTTGTCTCCAAGAGTCTATTGCTGCATTCGGCACCTTATGGTCGTTCACCTGTGACTCTAGATTTTCGAATCCGACGCATAACTGGTAGTTAATTGTAAGGATCAGGGCTTCCTAATGACAATGGAACACTCAAATTGCGTCGAGTACCAATTCATCGTCCTCCAGCCGACTTGTCTCCAAGGGGATATTGTTGCCTCGGGCACCATATGGTCCGTCTCCTATGAGTCTAGATTTTCAAACCGACGCAAGACTGATAGTTAATTGTAACGTTCAGGGCCTCCTAATGACGATGGATCACTCAAATTGCATCGACATTCAATACATCGTCCTTCAGCCGACTTGTCTCCAACGGTCTATTGCTGCCTCGGGCACCTTATGGTCGTCCTCCTGTGAGTCTAGATTTTGGATACCGACGCATAACTGGTAGTTAATTGTAAGGTTCAGGGCCTCCTAATGACGATGGAACACTCAAATTGCGTCGCGATCTAATACATCGTCCTCTAGCATACTTGTCTCCAAGGGTATTATGCTGCCTCGGGCACCAAATGGTCGACCTCCTGTGAGTCTAGATTTTCGAATCCGACGCAAAACTGATGGTTAATTGTCACGTTCAGGGCCTCCTAATGACGATGGAACACTCAAGTTGCGTCGAGATTCAATACATCGTCCTCCAGCCGACTAGTCTCCAACGGGATATTGCTGCCTCGGGCACCGTATGGTCCGATTCCTGTGAGACTAGACTTTTAAGTCAGACGCAAAACTGATAGTTAATTGTAACGTTCAGGGCCTCCTAATGTGATGGAACACTCAAATTGTGTCGAGATTCAATACAACGTCTATCAGCCGACTTGTCTCCAAAGGTCTATTGCTGCCTCGGGCACCTTATGGTCTTCGTCCTGTGAGTCTCGATTTTCGAATACGCCGCAAAACTGATAGTTAATTGTAACGTTCAGGGCCTCCTAATGACGATGGAACACTCAAATTGCGTCGAGATTCAATACATCGTCCTCCAGCCGGCTAGTCTCCAAGGGGATATTGCTGCCTCGGGCACCGTATGTTCCGACTCCTGTGAGACTAGATTTCTGAATCCGACGCAAAACTGATAGTTAATTGTAATCTTCAGGGCCTCCTAATGACGATGGAACACTCAAATTGCGTCGAGATTCGTTACATCGACCTTCAGCCGACCTGTCTCCAAGGGTCTATAGCTGCCTCGGGCACCTTGTGGTCGTTCTCCTGTGAGTCTAGATTTTCGAATCCGACGCATAACTGTTAGTTAATTGTAACAATCAGGGCCTCGTAATGACGATTGAACTCTCAAATTGCGTCGAAATTCAATACATCGTCCTCTAGCCGACTTGTCTCCAGGGGGATATTGTTGCCTCGGGCACCTTATGGTCCGTCTCCTGTGAGTCTAGATTTTAAAAAACCGACGCAAGACTGATAGTTAATTGTAGCGTACAGGGCCTCCTAATGACGATGGAACACTCAAATTGCATCGACATTCAATACATCGTCCTTCAGCCGACTTGTCTCCAACGGTCTATTGCTGCCTCACGCACTTTATGGTCGTTCTCCTGTGAGTCTAGATTTTGGATACCGACGCAAGACTGATAGTTAATTGTAGCGTTCAGGGCCTCCTAATGACGATGGAACACTTAAATTGCATCGAGATTCAATACATCGTCCTTCAGTAGATTTGTCTCCAAGAGTCTATTGCTGCATTCGGCACCTTATGGTCGTTCTCCTGTGTGTCTAGATTTTCGAATCCGACGCATAACTGGTAGTTAATTGTAAGGTTCAGGGCCTCCTAATGACGATGGAACACTCAAATTGCGTCGAGATTCAATACATCGGACCCCAGCCGACTTGTCTCCAAGGGTCTATTGCTGCCTCGGGCACCTTATGGTCGTTCTCCGGTGACTCTAGATTTTCGTATTCGTCGCAAAACTGATAGTTAATTGTAACGTTCAGGGCCTCCTAATGACGGTGGAACACTTAAATTGCGTCGAGATTCAATACATCGTCCTCCAGCCGAGTTGTCTCCATGGGGATATCGCTGCCTCGGGCACCATATGTTCCGTGTCCTGTAATTCTACATTTTCGAATCCGACGCAACACTGATAGTTAATTGTAACGTTCAGGCACTCCTAATGACGATGGAGCACTCAAATTGCGTCGCGATTCAATACATCGTCCTCCAGCGGACTTGTCTCCAAGGGGATATTGATGCCTCGGGCACCTTATGGTCCGTCTCCAGTGAGTCTAGATTTTCGAATCCAACGAAAAACTGATTGTTAATTGTAACACTCAGGGCCTCCTAATGACGATGGAACACTCAAATTGCGTCGAGATTCAATACATCGTCCTCCAGCCGACTTGTTTCCAAGGGGGTATTGCTGCCTCGGGCACCATATGGTCCGTCTACTGAGCGTCTAGATTTTCGAATCCGAGGCGAAACTGATAGATAATTGTAACGTTCAGGGCCTCCTAATGACGATGGAACACTCAAATTGCGTCGACATTCAATACATCGTCGTCCAGCCGATTTGTCTCCATGGGGTATTGCTGCCTCGGGCACCATATGGTCCGTCTCCTGTGAGTCTAGATTTTCAAACCGACGCAAGACTGATAGTTAATTGAAACGTTCAGGGCCTCCTAATGACGATGGAACACTCAAATTGCATCGAGATTCAATACATCGTCCTTCAGTAGACTTGTCTCCAAGAGTCTATTGCTGCATTCGGCACCTTATGGTCGTTCTCCTGTGTGTCTAGATTTTCGAATACGACGCATAACTGGTAGTTAATTGTAAGGTTCAGGGCCTCCTAATGACGATGGAAGAATCAAATTGCGTCGAGATTCAATACATCGGACTCCAGCCGACTTGTCTCCAAGGTTCTATTGCTGCCTCGGGCACCTAATGGTCGTTCTCCGGTGACTCTAGATTTTCGAATCCGTCGCAAAACTGATAGTTAATTGTAACGTTCAGGGCCTCCTAATGACGGTGGAACACTTAAATTGCGTCGAGCTTCAATACATCGTCCTCCAGCCGACTTGTCTCCAAGGGGATATCGCTGCCTCGGGCACCATATGTTCCGTGTCCTGTAATTCTACATTTTCGAAACCGACGCAAGACTGATAGTTAATTGTAACGTTCAGGCACTTCTAATGACGATGGAGCACTCAAATTGCGTCGCGATTCAATTCATCGTCCTCCAGCGGACTTGTCTCCAAGGGGATATTGATGCCTCGGGCACCTTATGGTCCGTCTCCAGTGAGTCTAGATTTTCGAATCCAACGAAAAACTGATTGTTAATTGTAACATTCAGGGCCTCCTAATGACGATGAAACTCTCAAATTGCGTCGAGATTCAATACATCGTCCTCCAGCCCACGTGTCTCCAAAGGTCTATTGCTGCCTCGGGCACCTTATGGTCGTTCACGTGTAAGTCTAGATTGTCGATTCCGACGCAATACTGATAGTTAATTGTAACGTCAGGGCCTCCTAATTACGCTGGACACTCAATTTGCGTCGAGATTCAATACATCGTCCTCCAGCCAACTAGGCTCCAATGGGATATTGCTGCCTCGGGCACCATATGGTTTGTCTCCTGTGAGTCTAGATTTTTGAATCCGACGAAAAATTGATAGTTAATTGTAACGTCAGGGCCTCCTAATGACGATGGAACACTCAAATTGCGTCGAGATTCAATACATCGTCCTCCAGCCGACTTGTCTCCAAGGGGGTATTGCTGCCTCGGGCACCATGTGGTCCGTCTCCTGAGCGTCTAGATTTTCGAATCCGAGGCGAAACTGATAGATAATTTTAACGTTCAGGGCCTCCTAATGACGATGGAACACTCAAATTGCGTCGAAATTCAATACATCGTCGTCCAGCCGATTTGTCTCCAAGGGGTAATGCTGCCTCGGGCACCATATGGTCCGTCTCCTGTGCGTCTAGATTTTCGAATCCGACGCGAAACTGATAGATAGGGCCGCCTTATGACGATGGACACTCATATTACGTCGAGATTCAGTACATCGTCCTTCAGTAGACTTGTCTCCAAGAGGCTATTGCTGCATTCGGCACCTTATGGTCGTTCACCTGTGACTCTAGATTTTCGAATCCGACGCATAACTGGTAGTTAATTGTAAGGATCAGGGCTTCCAAATGACAATGGAACACTCAATTTGCGTCGAGTACCAATTCATCGTCCTCCAGCCGACTTGTCTCCAAGGGGATATTGTTGCCTCGGGCACCATATGGTCCGTCTCCTGTGAGTCTAGATTTTCAAACCGACGCAAGACTGATAGTTAATTGTAACGTTCAGGGCCTCCTAATGACGATGGATCACTCAAATTGCATCGACATTCAATACATCGTCCTTCAGCCGACTTGTCTCCAACGGTCTATTGCTGCCTCGGGCACCTTATGGTCGTCCTCCTGTGAGTCTAGATTTTGGATACCGACGCATAACTGGTAGTTAATTGTAAGGTTCAGGGCCTCCTAATGACGATGGAACACTCAAATTGCGTCGCGATCTAATACATCGTCCTCTAGCATACTTGTCTCCAAGGGTATTATGCTGCCTCGGGCACCAAATGGTCGTCCTCCTGTGAGTCTAGATTTTCGAATCCGACGCAAAACTGATGGTTAATTGTCACGTTCAGGGCCTCCTAATGACGATGGAACACTCAAGTTGCGTCGAGATTCAATACATCGTCCTCCAGCCGACTAGTCTCCAACGGGATATTGCTGCCTTGGGCACCGTATGGTCCGACTCCTGTGAGACTAGACTTTTGAGTCAGACGCAAAACTGATAGTTAATTGTAACGTTCAGGGCCTCCTAATGTGATGGAACACTCAAATTGCGTCGAGATTCAATACAACGTCTATCAGCCGACTTGTCTCCAAAGGTCTATTGCTGCCTCGGGCACCTTATGGTCTTCGTCCTGTGAGTCTCGATTTTTGAATACGCCGCAAAACTGATAGTTAATTGTAACGTTCAGGGCCTCCTAATGACGATGGAACACTCAAATTGCGTCGAGATTCAATACATCGTCCTCCAGCCGGCTAGTCTCCAAGGGGATATTTCTGCCTCGGGCACCGTATGGTCCGACTCCTGTGAGACTAGATTTTTGAATCCGACGCAAAACTGATAGTTAATTGTAATCTTCAGGGCCTCCTAATGACGATGGAACACTCAAATTGCGTCGAGATTCGTTACATCGACCTTCAGCCGACCTGTCTCCAAGGGTCTATAGCTGCCTCGGGCACCTTGTGGTCGTTCTCCTGTGAGTCTAGATTTTCGAATCCGACGCATAACTGTTAGTTAATTGTAACAATCAGGGCCTCGTAATGACGATTGAACTCTCAAATTGCGTCGAGATTCAATACATTGTCCTCTAGCCGAGTTGTCTCCTGGGGGATATTGTTGCCTCGGGCACCTTATGGTCCGTCTCCTGTGAGTCTAGATTTTCAAACCGACGCAAGACTGATAGTTAATTGTAGCGTACAGGGCCTCCTAATGACGATGGAACACTCAAATTGCATCGACATTCAATACATCGTCCTTCAGCCGACTTGTCTCCAACGGTCTATTGCTGCCTCACGCACTTTATGGTCGTTCTCCTGTGAGTCTAGATTTTGGATACCGACGCAAGACTGATAGTTAATTGTAACGTTCAGGGCCTCCTAATGACGATGGAACACTTAAATTGCATCGAGATTCAATACATCGTCCTTCAGTAGATTTGTCTCCAAGAGTCTTTTGCTGCATTCGGCACCTTATGGTCGTTCTCCTGTGTGTCTAGATTTTCGAATCCGACGCATAACTGGTAGTTAATTGTAAGGTTCAGGGCCTCCTAATGACGATGGAACACTCAAATTGCGTCGAGATTCAATACATCGGACCCCAGCCGACTTGTCTCCAAGGGTCTATTGCTGCCTCGGGCACCTTATGGTCGTTCTCCGGTGACTCTAGATTTTCGAATTCGTCGCAAAACTGATAGTTAATTGTAACGTTCAGGGCCTCCTAATGACGGTGGAACACTTAAATTGCGTCAAGATTCAATACATCGTCCTCCAGCCGAGTTGTCTCCATGGGGATATCGCTGCCTCTGGCACCTTATGGTCGTGCTCCTGTGCGTCTACATTTCCGAATCCGACGCAAAACTGATAGTTAAGTGTAACATTACGGGCCTCCTAATGACGATGGAACACTCAAATTGCATCGAGATTCAATACATCGTCCTCCTGCCGACGTCTCTCCAAGGGGATATTGCTGCCTCGGGCACCATATGGTCCTTCTCCTATGAGTAGATTTTCGAATCCAACGCCAAAATGATAGTTAATTGTAACGTTCAGGGCCTCCTAATGTGATGGAAGTCTCAAATTGCGTCGAGATTCCATTCATCGTCCTCCAGCCGACTAGTTTCCAAGGGGTTATTGCTGCCTCGGGCACCTTATGGTCGTCCTCCTGTGAGTCCAGATTTTCGAATCCGACGCAAAACTGATAGTTAATTGTAACAATCAGGGCCTCCTAATGACGATGGAACACTCAAATTGCGTCGAGGATCGTTACATCGACCTTCAGCCGACTTGTCTCCAAAGGTCTATTGCTGCCTCGGGCAACTTATGGTCGTTCTCGTGTAAGTCTAGATTGTCGATTCCGAAGCAATACTGATAGTTAATTGTCACGTCAGGGCCTCCAAATTACGCTGGACACTCAATTTGCGTCGAGATTCAATAAATCGTCCTCCAGCCAACTAGTCTCCAATGGGATATTGCTGCCTCGGGCACCGTATGGTCCGTCTTCTGTGAGTCTAGATTTTTGAATCCGACGCAAAACTGATAGTTAATTGTAACGTCAGGGCCTCCTAATGACGATGGAACACTCAAATTGCGTCGACATTCAATACATCGTCGTCCAGCCGATTTGTCTCCAAGGGGTATTGCTGCCTCGGGCACCATATGGTCCGTCTCCTGTGAGTCTAGATTTTCAAACCGACGCAAGACTGATAGTTAATTGAAACGTTCAGGGCCTCCTAATGACAATGGAACACTCAAATTGCATCGAGATTCAATACATCGTCCTTCAGCCGACTTGTCTCCAAGGGTCTATTGCTGCCTCGGGCACCCTATGGTCGTTCTCCTGTGAGTCTAGATTTTCGAATCCGACGCAATACTGATAGTTAATTGTAACTCTCAGGGCCTCCTAATGACGATGGAACACTCAAATTGCGTCGCGATTCAATACATCGTCCTCCAGCCGACTTGTCTCCAAGGGTCTATTGCTGCCTCTGGCACCTTATGGTCGTGCTCCTGTGCGTCTACATTTCCGACTCCGACGCAAAACTGATAGTTAAGTGTAACATTACGGGCCTCCTAATGACGATGGAACACTCAAATTGCATCGAGATTCAATACATCGTCCTCCTACCGACGTCTCTCCAAGGGGATATTGCTGCCTCGGGCACCATATGGTCCTTCTCCTATGAGTAGATTTTCGAATCCAACGCCAAAATGATAGTTAATTGTAACGTTCAGGGCCTCCTAAAGTGATGGAAGTCTCAAATTGCGTCGAGATTCCATTCATCGTCCTCCAGCCGACTAGTTTCCAAGGGGTTATTGCTGCCTCGGGCGCCTTATGGTCGTCCTCCTGTGAGTCCAGATTTTCGAATCCGACGCAAAACTGATAGTTAATTGTAACAATCAGGGCCTCCTAATGACGATGGAATACTCAAATTGCGTCGAGGATCGTTACATCGACATTCAGCCGACTTGTCTCCAAAGGTCTATTGCTGCCTCGGGCAACTTATGGTCGTTCTCGTGTAAGTCTAGATTGTCGATTCCGAAGCAATACTGATAGTTAATTGTAACGTCAGGGCCTCCTAATTACGCTGGACACTCAATTTGCGTCGAGATTCAATAAATCGTCCTCCAGCCAACTAGTCTCCAATGGGATATTGCTGCCTCGGGCACCGTATGGTCCGCCTTCTGTGAGTCTAGATTTTTGAATCCGACGCAAAACTGATAGTTAATTGTAACGTCAGGGCCTCCTAATGACGATGGAACACTCAAATTGCGTCGACATTCAATACATCGTCGTCCAGCCGATTTGTCTCCAAGGGGTATTGCTGCCTCGGGCACCATATGGTCTGTCTCCTGTGAGTCTAGATTTTCAAACCGACGCAAGACTGATAGTTAATTGAAACGTTCAGGGCCTCCTAATGACGATGGAACACTCAAATTGCATCGAGATTCAATACATCGTCCTTCAGTAGACTTGTCTCCAAGAGTCTATTGCTGCATTCGGCACCTTATGGTCGTTCTCCTGTGTGTCTAGATTTTCGAATACGACGCATAACTGGTAGTTAATTGTAAGGTTCAGGGCCTCCTAATGACGATGGAACAATCAAATTGCGTCGAGATTCAATACATCGGACTCCAGCCGACTTGTCTCCAAGGGTCTATTGCTGCCTCGGGCACCTAATGGTCGTTCTCCGGTGACTCTAGATTTTCGAATCCGTCGCAAAACTGATAGTTAATTGTAACGTTCAGGGCCTCCTAATGACGGTGGAACACTCAATTTGCGTCGAGCTTCAATACATCGTCCTCCAGCCGACTTGTCTCCAAGGGGATATTGCTGCCTCAGGCACCATATGTTCCGTGTCCTGTAATTCTACATTTTCGAAACCGACGCAAGACTGATAGTTAATTGTAACGTTCAGGCACTTCTAATGACGATGGAGCACACAAATTGCGTCGCGATTCAATACATCGTCCTCCAGCGGACTTGTCTCCAAGGGGATATTGATGCCTCGGGCACCTTATGGTCCGTCTCCAGTGAGTCTAGATTTTCGAATCCAACGAAAAACTGATTGTTAATTGTAACATTCAGGGCCTCCTAATGACGATGAAACTCTCAAATTGCGTCGAGATTCAATACATCGTCCTCCAGCCCACGTGTCTCCAAAGGTCTATTGCTGCCTCGGGCACCTTATGGTCGTTCTCGTGTAAGTCTAGATTGTCGATTCCGACGCAATACTGATAGTTAATTGTAACGTCAGGGCCTCCTAATTACGCTGGACACTCAATTTGCGTCGAGATTCAATACATCGTCCTCCAGCCAACTAGTCTCCAATGGGATATTGCTGCCTCGGGCACCGTATGGTTTGTCTCCTGTGAGTCTAGATTTTTGAATCCGACGCAAAACTGATAGTTAATTGTAACGTCAGGGCCTCCTAATGACGATGGAACACTCAAATTGCGTCGAGATTCAATACATCGTCCTCCAGCCGACTTGTCTCCAAGGGGGTATTGCTGCCTCGGGCACCATATGGTCCGTCTCCTGAGCGTCTAGATTTTCGAATCCGAGGCGAAACTGATAGATAATTTTAACGTTCAGGGCCACCTAATGACGATTGAACACTCAAATTGCATCGAGAATCAATACATCGTCCTTCAGTAGACTTGTCTCCAAGAGTCTATTGCTGCATTCGGCACCTTATAATCGTTCTCCTGTGAGTCTAGTTTTTGCATCCGACGCATAACTGGTAGTTAATTGTAAGGTTCAGGGCCTCCTAATGACAATGGAACACTCAAATTGCGTCGAGTACCGAATCATCGTCCTCCAGCCGACTTGTCTCCAAGGGGATATTGTTGCCTCGGGCACCATAAGGTCCGTCTCCTGTGAGTCTAGATTTTGGATACCGACGCAAAACTGATGGTTAATTGTCACGTTCAGGGCCTCCTAATGACGATGGAACACTCAAATTGCGTCGAGATTCAATACATCGTCCTCCAGCCGAGTAGTCTCCAACGGGATATTGCTGCCTCGGGCACCGTATGGTCCGACTCCTGTGGGTCTAGACTTATGAATCCGATTCAAAACGGATAGTTAATTGTAACGTTCAGGGCCTCCTAATGTGATGGAACTCTCAAATGGCGTCGAGATTCATCACAACGTCCATCAGCCGACTTGTCTCCAAAGGTCTATTGCCGCCTCGGGCACCATATGTTCCGTGTCCTGTAATTCTACATTTGCGAATCCGACGCAAAACTGATAGTTAATTGTAACGTTCAGACACTCCTAATGACGATGGAGCACTCAAATTGCGTCGCGATTCAATACATCGTCCTCCAGCGGACTTGTCTCCAAGGGGATATTGATGCCTCGGGCACCTTATGGTCCGTCTCCAGTGAGTATAGATTTTCGAATCCAACGAAAAACTGATTGTTAATTGTAACATTCAGGGCCCCCTAATGACGATGGAACACTCAAATTGCGTAGCGATCCAATACATCGTCTTCCAGCCGACTTGTCTCCAAGGGTCTATTGCTGCCTCGGGCACCTTATGATCGTTCTCTTGTGAGTCTAGATTTTCGAATCCGACGAAATACTGATAGTTAATTGTAACTTTCAGGGCATCCTAATGACGATGGAACACTCAAATTGCGTCGCGATTCAATACAACGTCCATCAGCAGACTTGTCTCCAAAGGTCTATTGCCGCCTCGGGCACCTTATGGTTTTCGTCCTGTGAGTCTAGATTTTCGAATCCGACGCAAAACTGATAGTTAATTGTAGTATTAAGGGCCTCCTAATGACGATGGAACACTCAAATTGCGTCGCGATTTAATACGTCGTCCTCCAGCCGACTAGTCTCCAAGGGGATATTGCTGCCTCGGGCACCGTATGGTCCGACTCCTGTGAGACTAGATTTTTGAATCCGACGCAAAACTGATAGTTAATTGTAACGTTCAGGGCCTCCAAATGACGATGGAACACTCATATTACGTCGATATTCAATACATCGCCCTCCAGCCGACTTGTCTCCAAGGGTCTATTGTTGCCTCGGGCACCTTATGGTCGTTCTCCTGTAAGTCTAGATTGTCGAATCCGTCGCAAAACTGATAGTTAATTGTAACGTTCAGGGCCTCCTAATGACGGTGGAACACTCAAATTGCGTCGAGATTCAATACATCGTCCTCCAGCCGACTTGTCTCCAAGGGGATATCGCTGCCTCGGGCACCATATGTTCCGTGTCCTGTAATTCTACATTTCCGAATCCGACGCAAAACTGATAGTCAATTGTAACGATCAGGCACTCCTAATGACGATGGAGCACTCAAATTGCGTCGCGATTCAATACATCGTCCTCCAGCGGACTTGCCTCCAAGGGGATATTGATGCCTCTGGCACCTTATGGTCCTGCTCCTGTGCGTCTAGATTTTCGAATCCGACGCAAAACTGATAGCTAATTGTAACGTTAAGGGCCTCCTAATGATGATGGAACACCCAAATTGCGTCGAGTTTCAATACATCGTCCTCCAGCCGACTTCTCTCCAAAGGTCTATTGCTGCCTCGGGCACCAAATGGTCGTCCTCCTGTGAGTCTAGATTTTCGAATCCGACGCAAAACTGATGGTTAATTGTAACGTTCAGGGCATCCTAATGACGATGGAACACTCAAATTCCGTCGAGATTCAATACATCGTCCTCCAGCCGACTAGTCCCCAAGGGGGTCTTGCTGCCTTGGGCGCCATATGGTCGTTCTCCTGTGAGTCTAGATTTTCGGATCCGACGCAAAACTGATAGTTAATTGTAACAATCAGGGTCTCATAATGACGATGGAACTCTCAAATTGCGTCGAGATTCAATACATCGTCCTCCAGCCGACTTGTCTCCAAGGGTCTATTGCTGCCTCTGGCACCTTATGGTCGTGCTCCTGTGCGTCTACATTATCGAATCCGACGCAAAACTGATAGTTAATTGTAGTATTAAGGGCCTCCTAATGACGATGGAACACTCAAATTGCGTCGAGATTCAATACATCGTCCTCCAGCCGACTTGTCTCCAAGGGGATATCGCTGCCTCGGGCACCATATGTTCCGTGTACTGTAATTATACATTTTCGAATCCGACGCAAAACTGATAGTTAATTGTAACGTTCAGGCACTCCTAATGACGATGGAGCACTCAAATTGCGTCGCGATTCATTACATCGTCCTCCAGCGGACTTGTCTCCAAGGGGATATTGATGCCTCGGGCACTTTATGGTCCGTCTCCAGTGAGTCTAGATTTTCGAATCCAACGAAAAACTGATTGTTAATTGTAACATTCAGGGCCTCCTAATGACGATGGAACACTCAAATTGGGTAGCGATCCAATACATCGTCTTCCAGCCGACTTGTCTCCAAGGGTCTATTGCTGCTTCGGGCACCTTATGATCGTTCTCTTGTGAGTCTAGATTTTTGAATCAGACGCAAAAGTGATAGTTAATTGTAACGTTCAGGGCCTTCTAATGACGATGGAACACTCAAATTGCGTCGAGTTTCAATACATCGTCCTCCAGCCGACTTCTCTCCAAAGGTCTATTGCTGCCTCGGGCACCAAATGGTCGTCCTCCTGTGAGTCTAGATTTTCGAATCCGACGCAAAACTGATGGTTAATTGTAACGTTCAGGGCATCCTAATGACGATGGAACACTCAAATTGCGTCGAGATTCAACACATCGTCCTCCAGCCGACTAGTCTCCAAGGGGGTATTGCTGCCTCGGGCACCATATGGTCGTTCTCCTGTGAGTCTAGATTTTCGGATCCGACGCAAAACTGATAGTTAATTGTAACAATCAGGGTCTCATAATGACGATGGAACTCTCAAATTGCGTCGAGATTCAATACATCGTCCTCCAGCCGACTTGTCTCCAAGGGTCTATTGCTGCCTCTGGCACCTTATGGTCGTGCTCCTGTGCGTCTACATTTTCTAATCCGACGCAAAACTGATAGTTAATTGTAGTATTAAGGGCCTCCTAATGACGATGGAACACTCAAATTGCGTCGAGATTCAATACATCGTCCTCCAGCCGACTTGTCTCCAAGGGGATATCGCTGCCTCGGGCACCATATGTTCCGTGTCCTGTAATTATACATTTTCGAATCCGACGCAAAACTGATAGTTAATTGTAACGTTCAGGCACTCCTAATGACGATGGAGCACTCAAATTGCGTCGCGATTCATTACATCGTCCCCCAGCGGACTTGTCTCCAAGGGGATATTGATGCCTCGGGCACTTTATGGTCCGTCTCCAGTGAGTCTAGATTTTCGAATCCAACGAAAAACTGATTGTTAATTGTAACATTCAGGGCCTCCTAATGACGATGGAACACTCAAATTGGGTAGCGATCCAATACATCGTCTTCCAGCCAACTTGTCTCCAAGGGTCTATTGCTGCTTCGGGCACCTTATGATCGTTCTCTTGTGAGTCTAGATTTTCGAATCCGACGCAATATGATAGTTAATTGTAACTTTCAGGGCATCCTAATGACGATGGAACACTCAAATTGCGTCGTGATTCAATACATCGTCCTCCAGCCGACTTGTCTCCAAAGCTCTATTGCTGCATCGGGCACCTTATGGTCGTCCTCCTGTGAGTCTAGATTTTCGAATCCGACACAAAACTGATACTTAAGTGTTACGTTCAGGGACTCCTAATGACGATGGAACACTCAAATTGCGTCGAAATTCAATACATCGCCCTCCAGCCGACATGTCTCCAAGGGTCTATTGCAGCCTCAGGCGCCTTATGGTCCGTCTCCAGTGAGTCTAGATTTTCGAATCCAACGAAAAACAGGGCCTCCTAATGACGATGGAACACTCAAATTGCGTAGCGATCCAATACATCGTCCTGCAGCCGACTTGTCTCCAAGGGTCTATTGCTGCCTCGGGCACCTTATGATCGTTCTCTTGTGCGTCTAGATTTTCGAATCCGACGCAAAACTGATAGTTAATTGTAACGTTAAGGGCCTCCTAATGATGATGGAACACTCAAATTGCGTCGAGTTTCAATACATCGTCCTCCAGCCGACTTCTCTCCAAAGGTCTATTGCTGCCTCGGGCACCAAATGGTCGTCCTCCTTTGAGTCTAGATTTTCGAATCCGACGCAAAACTGATGGTTAATTGTCACGTTCAGGGCCCTCTAATGACTTGTCTCCAAGGGTCTATTGCTGCTTCGGGCACCTTATGATCGTTCTCTTGTGAGTCTAGATTTTTGAATCCGACGCAAAAGTGATAGTTAATTGTAACGTTCAGGGCCTTCTAATGACGATGGAACACTCAAATTGCGACTAGTCTCCAACGGGATATTGCTGCCTCAGGCACCGTATGGTCCGACTCCTGTGAGTCTAGACTTTTGAATCCGACGCAACTCTGATAGTTAATTGTAACGTTCAGGGCCTCCTAATGTGATGGAACTCTCAAATTGCGTCGAGATTCAATACAACGTCCATCAGCCGACTTGTCTCCAAAGGTCTATTGCCGCCTCGGGCACCTTATGGGCTTCGTCCTGTGAGTCTAGATTTTCGAATCCGACGCAAAACTGATAGGTAATTGTAACTTTCAGGGCCTCCTAATGACGATGGAACACTCAAATTGCGTCGAGATTCAACACATCGTCCTCCAGCCGACTAGTCTCCAAGGGGATATTGCTGCCTCGGACACCGTATGGTGCGACTCCTGTGAGTCTAGATTTTTGAATCCGACGCAAAACTGATAGTTAATTGTAACGTTCAGGGCCTCCAAATGACGATGGAACACTCATATTGCGTCGATATTCAATACATCGCCTTCCAGCCGACTTGTCTCCAAGGGTCTATTGTTGCCTCGGGCACCTTATGGTCGTTCTCCAGTAAGTCTAGATTGTCGAATCCGACGCAAAAGTGATAGTTAATTGTAACGTTCAGGGCCTCCTAATCACGATGGAACACTCAAATTGCGTCGAGATTCAGTACATCGTCCTCCAGCCGACTTGCCTCCAAGGGGATATTGCTGCCTCGGGCACCTTATGGTCCGTCTTTTTTGAGTCTAGATTTTCGAATCCGACGTGAAATTGATAGTTAATTGTAACGTTCAGGGCCTCCTAATGACGATGAAACACACAAAATGCGTCGAGATTGAATGAATCGTCCTCCAGCCGATTTGTCTCCAAGGGGGTATTGCTGCCTCGGGCACCAAATGGTCGTTCTCCTGTGAGTCTAGATTTTCGGATCCGACGCAAAACTGATAGTTAATTGTAACAATCAGGGTCTCATAATGACGATGGAACTCTCAAATTGCGTCGAGATTCAATACATCGTCCTCCAGCCGACTTGTCTCCAAAGGTCTATTGCTGCATCGGGCACCTTATTGTCGTCCTCCTGTGAGTCTAGATTTTCGAATCCGACGCAAAACTGATACTTAAGTGTTACGTTCAGGGACTCCTAATGACGATGGAACACTCAAATTGCGTCGAAATTCAATACATCGCCCTCCAGCCGACTTGTCTTCAAGGGTCTATTGCAGCCTCGGGCACCTTATCGTCGTTCTCCTGTAAGTCTAGATTGTCGAATCCGACGCAAAACTGATAGTTAATTGTAACGTCAGGGCCCACTAATGACGATGGACACTCAAATTGCGTCGAGATTCAATACATCGTCCTCCTGCCGACTAGTCTCCAAGGGGATATTGCTGCCTCGGGCGCCGTATGGTCCGTCTCCTGTGAGTCTAGATTTTTGAATCCGACGCAAAACTGGTAGTTATTTGTAACGTCAGGGCCTCCTAATGACGATGGAACACTCAAATTGCGTCGACATTCAATACATCGGACTCCAGCCGACTTGTCTCCAAGGGTCTATTGCTGCCTCGGGATCCTTATGGTCGTTCTACGTTGACTCTAGATTTTCGAATCCGTCGCAAAACTGATAGTTAATTGTAACGTTCAGGGCCTCCTAATGACGGTGGAACACTCAAATTGCGTCGAGATTCAATACATCGTCCTCCAGCCGACTTGTCTCCACGGGGATATCTCTGCCTCGGGCACCATATGTTCCGTGTCCTGTAATTCTACATTTCCGAATCCGACGCAAAACTGATAGTCAATTGTAACGATCAGGCACTCCTAATGACGATGGAGCACTCAAATTGCGTCGCGATTCAATACATCGTCCTCCAGCGGACTTGCCTCCAAGGGGATATTGATGCCTCTGGCACCTTATGGTCCTGCTCCTGTGCGTCTAGATTTTCGAATCCGACGCAAAACTGATAGTTAATTGTAACGTTAAGGGCCTCCTAATGATGATGGAACACCCAAATTGCGTCGAGTTTCAATACATCGTCATCCAGCCGACTTCTCTCCAAAGGTCTATTGCTGCCTCGGGCACCAAATGGTCGTCCTCCTGTGAGTCTAGATTTTCGAATCCGACGCAAAACTGATGGTTAATTGTAACGTTCAGGGCATCCTAATGACGATGGAAGACTCAAATTGCGTCGAGATTCAATACATCGTCCTCCAGCCGACTAGTCTCCAAGGGGGTATTGCTGCCTCGGGCACCATATGGTCGTTCTCCTGTGAGTCTAGATTTTCGGATCCGACGCAAAACTGATAGTTAATTGTAACAATCAAGGTCTCATAATGACGATGGAACTCTCAAATTGCGTCGAGATTAAATACATCGTCCTCCAGCCGACTTTCTCCAAGGGTCTATTGCTGCCTCTGGCACCTTATGGTCGTGCTCCTGTGCATCTACATTATCGAATCCGACGCAAAACTGATAGTTAATTGTAGTATTAAGGGCCTCCTAATGACGATGGAACACTCAAATTGCGTCGAGATTCAATACATCGTCCTCCAGCCGACTTGTCTCCAAGGGGATATCGCTGCCTCGGGCACCATATGTTCCGTGTCCTGTAATTATACATTTTCGAATCCGACGCAAAACTGATAGTTAATTGTAACGTTCAGGCACTCCTAATGACGATGGAGCACTCAAATTGCGTCGCGATTCATTACATCGTCCTCCAGCGGACTTGTCTCCAAGGGGATATTGATGCCTCGGGCACTTTATGGTCCGTCTCCAGTGAGTCTAGATTTTCGAATCCAACGAAAAACTGATTGTTAATTGTAACATTCAGGGCCTCCTAATGACGATGGAACACTCAAATTGGGAAGCGATCCAATACATCGTCTTCCAGCCGACTTGTCTCCAAGGGTCTAATGCTGCTTCGGGCACCTTATGGTCGTTCTCCTGGGAGTCTAGATTTTTGAATCCGACGCAAAAGTGATAGTTAATTGTAACGTTCAGGGCCTTCTAATGACGATGGAACACTCAAATTGCGTCGAGTTTCAATACATCGTCCTCCAGCCGACTTCTCTCCAAAGGTCTATTGCTGCCTCGGGCACCAAATGGTCGTCCTCCTGTGAGTCTAGATTTTCGAATCCGACGCAAAACTGCTGGTTAATTGTAACGTTCAGGGCATCCTAATGACGATGGAACACTCAAATTGCGTCGAGATTCAACACATCGTCCTCCAGCCGACTAGTCTCCAAGGGGGTATTGCTGCCTCGGGCACCATATGGTCGTTCTCCTGTGAGTCTAGATTTTCGGATCCGACGCAAAACTGATATTTAATGGTAACAATCAGGGTCTCATAATGGCGATGGAACTCTCAAATTGCGTCGAGATTCAATACATCGTCCTCCAGCCGACTTGTCTCCAAGGGTCTATTGCTGCCTCTGGCACCTTATGGTCGTGCTCCTGTGCGTCTACATTTTCGAATCCGACGCAAAACTGATAGTTAATTGTAACGTTCAGGCACTCCTAATGACGATGGAGCACTCAAATTGCGTCGCGATTCATTACATCGTCCTCCAGCGGACTTGTCTCCAAGGGGATATTGATGCCTCGGGCACTTTATGGTCCGTCTCCAGTGAGTCTAGATTTTCCAATCCAACGAAAAACTGATTGTTAATTGTAACATTCAGGGCCTCCTAATGACGATGGAACACTCAAATTGGGTAGCGATCCAATACATCGTCTTCCAGCCGACTTGTCTCCAAGGGTCTATTGCTGCTTCGGGCACCTTATGATCGTTCTCTTGTGAGTCTAGATTTTCGAATCCGACGCAATATGATAGTTAATTGTAACTTTCAGGGCATCCTAATGACGATGGAACACTCAAATTGCGTCGCGATTCAATACATCGACCTCCAGCCGATTTGTCTCCAAGGGGGTATTGCTGCCTCGGGCACCATATGGTCGTTCTCCTGTGAGTCTAGATTTTCGAATCCGACGCAAAACTGATAGTTAATTGTAACAATCAGGGTCTCATAATGACGATGGAACTCTCAAATTGCGTCGAGATTCAATACATCGTAATCCAGCCGACTTGTCTCCAAAGCTCTATTGCTGCATCGGGCACCTTGTGGTCGTCCTCCTGTGAGTCTAGATTTTCGAATCCGACGCAAAACTGATACTTAAGTGTTACGTTCAGGGACTCCTAATGACGATGGAAAACTCAAATTGCGTCGAAATTCAATACATCGCCCTCCAGCCGACTTGTCTCCAAGGGTCTATTGCAGCCTCAGGCGCCTTATGGTCCGTCTCCAGTGAGTCTAGATTTTCGAATCCAACGAAAAACTGATTGTTAATTGTAACATTCAGGGCCTCCTAATGACGATGGAACACTCAAATTGCGTAGCGATCCAATACATCGTCCTCCAGCCGACTTGTCTCCAAGGGTCTATTGCTGCCTCGGGCACCTTATGATCGTTCTCTTGTGCGTCTAGATTTTCGAATCCGACGCAAAACTGATAGTTAATTGTAACGTTAAGGGCCTCCTAATGATGATGGAACACTCAAATTGCGTCGAGTTTCAATACATCGTCCTCCAGCCGACTTCTCTCCAAAGGTCTATTGCTGCCTCGGGCACGAAATGGTCGTCCTCCTTTGAGTCTAGATTTTCGAATCCGACGCAAAACTGATGGTTACTTGTCACGTTCAGGGCCCTCTAATGACGATGGAACACTCAAATTGCGTCGAGATTCAATACATCATCCTCCAGCTGACTAGTCTCCAACGGGATATTGCTGCCTCAGGCACCGTATGGTCCGACTCCTGTGAGTCTAGACTTTTGAAACCGACGCAACTCTGATAGTTAATTGTAACGTTCAGGGCCTCCTAATGTGATGGAACTCTCAAATTGCGTCGAGATTCAATACAACGTCCATCAGCCGACTTGTCTCCAAAGGTCTATTGCCGCCTCGGGCACCTTATGGTCTTCGTCCTGTGAGTCTAGATTTTCGAATCCGACGCAAAACTGATAGTTAATTGTAACTTTCAGGGCCTCCTAATGACAATGGAACACTCAAATTGCGTCGAGATTCAACACATCGTCCTCCAGCCGACTAGTCTCCAAGGGGATATTGCTGCCTCGGACACCGTATGGTCCGACTCCTGTGAGTCTAGATTTTTGAATCCGACGCAAAACTGATAGTTAATTGTAACGTTCAGGGCCTCCAAATGACGATGGAACACTCATATTGCGTCGATATTCAATACATCGCCTTCCAGCCGACTTGTCTCCAAGGGTCTATTGTTGCCTCGGGCACCTTATTGTCGTTCTCCTGTAAGTCTAGATTGTCGAATCCGAAGCAAAATTGATAGTTAATTGTAACGTTCAGGGCCTCCTAATCACGATGGAACACTCAAATTGCGTCGAGATTCAGTACATCGTCCTCCAGCCGACTTGCCTCCAAGGGGATATTGCTGCCTCGGGCACCTTATGGTCCGTCTTTTTTGAGTCTAGATTTTCGAATCCGACGTGAAATTGATAGTTAATTGTAACGTTCAGGGCCTCCTAATGACGATGAAACACACAAAATGCGTCGAGATTCAATGAATCGTCCTCCAGCCGATTTGTCTCCAAGGGTGTATTGCTGCCTCGGGCACCATATGGTCGTTCTCCTGTGAGTCTAGATTTTCGGATACGACGCAAAACTGATAGTTAATTGTAACAATCAGGGTCTCATAATGACGATGGAACTCTGAAATTGCGTCGAGATTCAATACATCGTCCTCCAGCCGACTTGTCTCCAAAGGTCTATTGCTGCATCGGGCACCTTATGGTCGTCCTCCTGTGAGTCTAGATTTTCGAATCCGACGCAAAACTGATACTTAAGTGTTACGTTCAGGGACTCCTAATGACGATGGAACACTCAAATTGCGTCGAAATTCAATACATCGCCCTCCAGCCGACTTGTCTCCAAGGGTCTATTGCAGCCTCGGGCACCTTATCGTCGTTCTCCTGTAAGTCTAGATTGTCGAATCCGACGCAAAACTGATAGTTAATTGTAACGTCAGGGCCCACTAATGACGATGGACACTCAAATTGCGTCGAGATTCAATACATCGTCCTCCTGCCGACTAGTCTCCAAGCGGATATTGCTGCCTCGGGCGCCGTATGGTCCGTCTCCTGTGAGTCTAGATTTTTGAATCCGACGCAAAACTGATAGTTAATTGTAATGTTCAGGGCCTTCTAATGACGATGGAACACTCAAATTGCGTCGAGATTCAATACATCGTCCTACAGCCGACTTGTCTCCAAGGGTCTATTGCTGCCTCTGGCACCTTATGTTCGTCCTCCTGTAAGTCTAGATTGTCGAATCCGACGCAAAACTGATAGTTAATTGTAACGTCAGGGCCTCCTAATGACGATGGAACACTCAAATTGCGTCGAGATTCAATACATCGTCCTCCAGCCGACTTGTCTCCAAGGGGATATCGCTGCCTCGGGCACCATATGTTCCGTGTCCTGTAATTCTACATTTTCGAATCCGACGCAAAACTGATAGTTAATTGTAACGTTCAGGCACTCCTAATGACGATGGAGCACTCAAATTGCGTCGCGATTCAATACATCGTCCTCCAGCGGACTTGTCTCCAAGGGGATATTGATGCCTCGGGCACCTTATGGTCCGTCTCCAGTAAGTCTAGATTTTCGAATGCAACGAAAAACTGATTGTTAATTGTAACATTCAGGGCCTCCTAATGACGATGGAACACTCAAATTGCGTAGCGATCCAATACATCGTCCTCCAGCCGACTTGTCTCCAAGGGGATATTGCTGCCTCGGGCACCTTATGGTCCGTCTCCTTTGAGTCTAGGTTTCGAATCCGACGTGAAACTGATAGTTAATTGTAACGTTCAGGGCCTCCTAATGACGATGAAACACTCAAAATGCGTCGAGATTCAATGAATCGTCCTCCAGCCGATTTGTCTCCAAGGGGGTATTGCTGCCTCGGGCACCATATGGTCGTTCTCCTGTGAGTCTAGATTTTCGAATCCGACGCATAACTGTTAGTTGATTATAACAATCAGGGCCTCGTAATGACGATGGAACTCTGAAATTGCGTCGAGATTCAATACATCGTCCTCCAGCCGACTTGTCTCCAAGGGGATAATGCTCCCTCGGGCACCATAGGGTCCGTCTCCTGTGAGTCTAGATTTTCGAATCCGACGCAAAACTGATAGTTAATTGTAACGTTCAGGGCCTCCTAATGACAATGGAACACTCAAATTGCGTCGAAATTCAATACTTCGTCCTCCAGCCGATTTGTCTCCAAGGGGTATTGCTGCCTCGAGCACCATATGGTCCGTCTCCTGTGCGTCTAGATTTTTGAATCCGACGCGAAACTGATAGATATGGCCTCCTTATGAAGATGGAACACTGATATTGCGTCGAGATTCAGTACATCGTCCTTCAGCCGACTTGTCTCCAAGGGAGTATTGCTGCCTCGGGCACCTTATGGTCCGACTCCTGTGAGTCTAGATTGTCGAATCCGACGCAAAACTGATAGTAATTTGAAACGTTCAGGGCCTCCTAATGATGATGGAACACTCAAATTGCGTCGAGATTCAATACGTCGTCCTTCAGCCGACTTGTCTCCAAGGGAGTACTGCTGCCTCGGGCTCCTTATGGTCCGACTCCTGTGAGTCTAGATTGTCGAATCCGACGCAAAACTGATAGTAATTTGTAGCGTTCAGGGCCTCCTAATGACGATGGAATTCTCAAATTGCGTCGAGATTCAATACATCGTCCTACAGCCGACTTGTCTCCAAAGGTCTATTGCTGCATCGGGCACCTTATGGTCGTCCTCCTGTGAGTCTAGATTTTCGAATCCGACGCAAAACTGATAGTTAATTTTTACGTTCAGGGACTCCTAATCACGATGGAACACTCAAATTGCGTCGAAATTCAATACATCGCCCTCCAGCCGACTTGTCTCCAAGGGTCTATTGCAGCCTCGGGCACCTTATCGTCGTTCTTTTGTAAGTCTAGATTGTCGAATCCGACGCAAAGCTGATAGCTAATTGTAACGTCAGGGCCTACTAATGACGATGGACACTCAAATTGCGTCGAGATTCAATACATCGTCCTCCAGCCGACTAGCCTCCAAGGGGCTATTGCTGCCTCGGGCACCGTATGGTCCGTCTCCTGTGAGTCTAGATTTTTGAATCCGACGCAAAACTGATAGTTAATTGTAACGTTCAGGGCCTCCTAATGACGATGGAACACTCAAATTGCGTCGAAATTCAATACATCGTCTTCCAACCGATTTGTCTCCAAGGTGGTATTGCTGCCTCGGGCACCATATGGTCCGTCTGTTGTGCGTCTAGATTTTCGAATCCGACGCGAAACTGATAGATAATTGTAACGTTCAGGGCCTCCTAATGACGTTGGAACACTCATATTGCGTCGAGATTCAGTACATCGACCTTCAGCCGACCTGGCTCCAAAGGTCTATAGCTGCCTCGGGCACCTTATGGTCGTTCTCCTGTGAGTCTAGATTTTCGAATCCGACGCATAACTGTTAGTTGATTGTAACAATCAGGGCCACGTAATAACGATGGAACTCTCAAATTGCGTCGAGATTCAATACATCGTCCTCCAGCCGACTTGTCTCCAAGGGGGTAATGCTCCCTCGGGCACCATAGGGTCCGTCTCCTGTGAGTCTAGATTTTCGAATCCGACGCGAAACTGATAGGTAATTGTAACGTTCAGGGCCTCCTAATGACGATGGAACACTCAAATTGCGTCGAAATTTAATACATCGTCCTCCAGCCGATTTGTCTCCAAGGGGTATTGCTGCCTCGAGCACCATATGGTCTGTCTCCTGTGCGTCTAGATTTTTGAATCCGACGCGAAACTGATAGATAGGGCCTCCTTCTGAAGATGGAACACTCATATTGCGTCGAGATTCAGTACATCGTCCTTCAGCCGACTTGTCTCCAAGGGAGTATTGCTGCCTCGGGCACCTTATGGTCCGACTCCTGTGAGTCTAGATTGTCGAATCCGACGCAAAACTGATAGTAAATTGTAACGTTCAGGGCCTCCTAATGACGATGGAACACTCAAATTGCGTCGAGACTCAATACATCGTCCTCCAGCCGACTTGTCTCCAAGGGGATATTGCTGCCTCGGGCACCTTCAGTCCGTCTCCTGTGAGTCTAGATTTTCGAATCCGACGCAAAACTGATAGTTAATTGTAACAATCAGGGCCTCATAATGACGATGGAATTCTCATATTGCGTCGAGATTCAATACATCGCCCTCCAGCCGACTTGTCTCCAAGGGGATAATGCTGCCTCGGGCACAATAGGGCCGTCTCCTGTGAGTCTAGATTTTTGAATCTGACGCGAAACTAATAGTTAATTGTAACGTTCAGGGCCTCCTAATGACGATGGAACACTCAAACTGCGTAGAGATTCAATACATCGTCCTCCATCCGACTAGTCTCCAAGGGGATATTGCTGCCTCGGGCACGTTATGGTCCGACTCCTGTGAGTCTAGATTTTTGAATCCGACGCAAAACTGATAGTTAATTGTAATGTTCAGGGCCTCCTAATCACGATGGAACACTTAAATTGCGTCGATATTCAATACATCGTCCTCCAGCCTACTTGTCTCCAAGAGTCTATTGCTGCCTCGGGCACCTTATCGTCGTTCTCCTGTAAGACTAGATTGTAGAATCCGACGCAAAACTGATAGTTAATTGTAACGTTCAAGGCCTCCTAATGACTATGGACCACTCAAATTGCGTCGAAATTCAATACATCGGCCTCCAGCAGAATTTTCTCCAAGGGTCTATTGCTGCCTCGGGCACCTTATGGTCGTTCTCCTGTGAGTCTAGATTTTCGAATCCGACGCATAACTGATAGTTAATTGTAACGTTTAGCGCCTCCTAATGACGATGGAACACTCAAATTATGTCGAGATTCAATACATCGTCCTCCAGCCGACTAGTCTCCAAGGGGATATTGCTGCCTCGGGCACTATATTGTCCTTCCCTGTGAGTCTAGATTTTCGAAACAGACGCGAAACTGGTAGTTAAATGTAACGTTCAGGGCCACCTAGTGACGATGGAACACTCAAATTGCGTCGAGATTCAATACATCGTCCTCCAGCCGACTAGTCTCCAAGGGGATATTGCTGCCTCGGGCACCGTATGGTCCGACTCCTGTAAGTCTAGATTTTTGAATCCGACGCAAAACTGATTGTTAATTGTATCGTTCAGGGCCTCCAAATGACGATGGAACACTCAAATTGCGTCGAGATTCAATACATCGTCCTTCAGCCGACTTGACACCAAGGGGATATTGCTGCCTCGGGCACAGTATGGTCCGTCTCCTGTGAGTCTAGATTTTTTAAACCGACACAAAACTGATAGTTAATTGTAACGTTCAGGGTCTCCTAATGACGAACATTCAAATTGCGTCGAGATTCAATACATCATCCTCCAGCCGACTTGTCTCCAAGAGTTTTGGCTGCCTCGGGCACCTTATGGTCGTTCTCCTGTGAGTCTAGATTATCGAATCCGACGCAAAACTGATAGTAAATTGTAACGTGCAGGGCATCCTAATGACGATGGAACTCTCAAATTGCGTCGATACTCAATACATCGTCCTCCAGCCGAATTGTCTCCAAGGGGATAATGCTACCTCTGGCATCATAGGGTCCGTCTCCACTGAGTCTAGATTTTCGAATCCGACGCGAAACTGATAAATAATTGTAAAGATCCGAGCCTCCTAATGACGATGGAACACTCATATTGCGTCGAGATTCAGTACATCGTCCTTCAGCCGACTTGTCTCCAAGGGTCTATTGCTGCCTCGGGCACCTTATGGTCGTTCTCCTGTGAGTCCAGATTTTCGAATCCGACGCAAAACTGATAGTTAATTGTACCGTTCAGGGCCTCCTAATGACGATGGAACAGTCAAATGGCATCGACATTCGTTACATCGACTTTCGGCCGACCTGTCTCCATGGGTATATTGCTGCCTCGGGCAGCTTATGGTCGTAATCCTGTGAGTCTAGATTTTCGAATCCGACGCAAAACTCATGGTTAATTGTTACGTTCAGTGTCTCCTAATGACGAACATTCAAATTGCGTCTGGATTCAATACATCATCCTCCAGCCGACTTGCCTCCAAGTGTTTTGGCTGCCTCGGGCACTTTATGGTCGTTCTCCTGTGAGTCTAGATCTTCGAATCCGACGGATAACTGATAGTTAATTGTAACGTTTAGCGCCTCCTAATGACGATGGAACACTCAAATTGTGTCGAGACTCAATACACCGTCCTCCAGCCGACTTGTCTACAGCGGGATATTGCTGCCTCGGGCACTATATTGTCCTTCCCTGTGAGTGTAGATTTTTGAATCAGACGCGAAACTGATAGTTAATTGTAACGTTCAGGGCCTCCTAATGACGATGGAACAATAAAATTGCGTCGAGATTCAATATATCTTCCTTCATCCGACTAGTCTCCAAGGGTCTATTACTGCCACGGGCACCTTACGGTCGTTCTCCTGTGAGTCTATATTTTCGAATCCTACGCAAAACTGATGGTTAATTGTAACGTTCAGGGCCTCCTAATGACGATGGAACACTCAAATTGCATCGAGATTCAATACATCGTCCTCCAGCCCACTTGTCTCCGAGGGGATATTGCTGATTCGGGCACCATATGGTCCGTCTCCTGTGAGTCTAGATTTTCGAATCCGACGCGAAACTGATAGTTAATAGAAACATTCAGGGCCTCCTAATGACGATGGAACACTCGATTTGCGTCGAGATTCAATACATCGTCGTCCAGCCGACTTCTCTCCATGGGTATATTGGTGCCTCGGGCACCTTATGGTCTTTCTCCTGTGAGTCTAGATTTTCGAATCCGACGCGAAACTGATAGTTAATTGTAACGCCCAAAGCCTCCTAATGACAATGGAACACTCAAATTGCGTCGAGATTCAATACATCGTCCTTCAGCCGACTTGTCTCCAAGGGGATGTTGTTGCCTCGGGCACCATATGGTCCGTCTCCTGTGAGTCTAGATTTTCGAATCCGACGCGAAACTTATAGTTAATTGTAACATTCAGGGCCTCCTAATGAGCATGGAACACTCGAATTGCATCGAGATTCAATACATCGTCCTCCAGCCGACTTGTCTCCAAGGGTCTATTGCTGCCTCGGGCACTTTATGGTCGTTCACCTGTAAGTCTAGATTGTCGAATCCGACGCAAAATGATAGTTACTTCTAACGTTCGGGGCCTCCTGATGACGATGGAACACTCGAATTGCGTCGAGATTCAATACATCGGCCACCAGCCGACTTGTTTCATAGTTTCTATTGCTGCCTGTGGCACCTTCTCCTGTGGGTCAAGATTTTCGAATCCGACGCAAATCTGGTAGTTAATTGTAACGTTCGGGGCCTCCAAATGACGATGGAACACCCAGATTGTGTCGAGATTCAATACATCGGCCTCCAGCCGACTTGTCTACAAGGGGATATTGATGCCTCGGGCACCTTATGGTCGTTCTCCTGTGAGTCTAGATTTTCGAAACAGACGCGAAACTGATAGTTAATAGTAACGTGCCGGGCATCCTAATAACGATGAAACACTCAAATTGCGTCGAGATTCAATACAGCTTCCTTCAGCCGACTTGTCTCCAAGGGTCTATTGCTGCGTCGTTCACCTTATGGTCGTTCTCCTGTGAGTCTAGATTTTCGAATCCTACGCAAAACTGATGGTTAATCGTAACGTTCAGGGTCTCCTAATGACGAACATTCAAATTGCGTCGAGATTCAATACATCGTCCTCCAGCCGACTTGTCTCCATGGGGATTTTGCTGCCTCGGGCACCTTATTGTCCTTCTCGTGAGAGTCTAGATTTTCGAATCCGACGCAAAACTGATAATTAATTGTAACGATCAGGGCCTCCTAATGACGACGGAACACTCAAATTGCGTCGATATTCAATACATCGTCCTCCAGCCGACTTGTCTCCAAGGGTCTATTGCTGCCTCGGGCACCTTATGGTCGTTCTCCTGTAAGTCTAGATTGTCGAATCCGACGCAAAACTGATAGTTAATTGTAACGTCAGGGCCTCCTAATGACGATGGAACACTCAAATTGCGTCGAGATTCAAAACATCGTCCCCAGCCTACTTGTCTCCAAGGGGATATTGCTTCCTCGGGCACCTTATGGTCCGTCACCTGTGAGTCTAGATTTTCGAATCCTACGCAAAACTCATGGTTAATTGTTACGTTCAGTGTCTCCTAACGACGAACATTCAAAATGCGTCTAGATTCAATACATCATCCTCCAGCCGACTTGTCTCCAAGAGCTTTGGCTGCCTCGGGCGCCTTATGGTCGTTCTCCTGTGTTTCTAGATTATCGAATCCGACGAAAACTGATAGTTAATTGTAGCGTCCAAAGCCTCCTAATGACGATGGAACACTCAAATTGCGTCGAGATTCAATACATCGTCCTTCGGCCGACTTGTCTCCAAGGGGATATTGTTGCCTCGGGCACCATATGGTCCGTCTCCTGTGAGTCTAGATTTTCGAATCCGACGCGAAACTGATAGTTAATTGTAACATTCAGGGCCTCCTAATGGCTATGGAACACTCGAATTGCATCGAGATTCAGTACATCGTCCTCCAGCCGACTTGTCTCCAAGGGTCTATTGCTGCCTCGGGCACTTTATGGTCGTTCACCTGTAAGTCTAGATTGTCGAATCCGACGCAGAACTGATAGATTCTTGTAACGTTCAGGGCCTCCTAATGACGATGGAACACTCAAATTGCGTCGAGATTCAATACTTCGTCCTCCAGCCGACTTGTCTCCATGGGTCTATTGCTGCCTCGGGCACTTTATGGTCGTTCACCTGTAAGTCTAAATTGTCAAATCCGGCGCAAAGCTGATAGATACTTGTAACGTTCAGAGCCTCATAATAACGATGGAACACTCAAATTGCATCGAGATTCAATACATCGTCCTCCAGCCGAATTGACTCCAAGGGGATATTGCTGCCTCGGACACCATATGGTCCGTCTCCTGTGAGTCTAGGTTTTCGAATACGACGCGAAACTAATAGTTAATTGTAACGTCCAGGGCCTCCAAATGATGATGGATTACTCAAATTGCGTCGAGATTCAATACATCGTCCTTCAGCCGACTTGTCTCCATGGGGATATTGCTGCCTCGGGCACCTTATGGTTGTTCTCCTTTGAGTCAAGATTTTCGGATCCTACGCAAAACCGATAGATAATTGTAACGTTCAGGGCCACCTAATGACGATGTAACACTCAAATTGCGTCGATAATCAATACATCGTCCTTCAGCCGACTTGTCTCCAAGGGGATATTGCTGCCTCGGGCACCGTATGGTCGTTCTCCTTTGAGTCTAGATTTTCGAATCCGACGCAAAACTGATGGTTAATTGTAACGTTCAGGGCCTCCTAATGACGATGGAACACTCTAATTTTCTCGAGATTCAATACTTCGTCCTTCAGCCGACTTGTCTCCAAGGTTCTATTGCTGCCTTGGGCACCTTATGGTCGTTCTCCTTTGAGTAAAGATTTTCGAATCCGACGCAAAACCGATAATTAATTGTAACGTTCAGGGCCTCGTAATGACGATGGAACACTCAAATTGCGTCGAGATTCAATACATCGTCCTTCAGCCGACTTGTCTCCAAGGGGATATTGCTGCCTCGGGCACCATATGGTCCGTCTCCAGTGAGTCTAGATTTTCGAATCCGACGCGAAACTGATAGTTAGTTGAAACTTTCAGGGCCTCCTAATGACGATGGAACACTCGAATTGCGTCGAGATTCAATGCATTCGCCTCCAGTTGATTTGTCTCCATGGGTCTATTGGTGCCCCAGGCACTTTATGGTCGTTCTACTGTAAGTCTAGATTGTAGAATCCGACGCAAAACTGATTGATACTTGTAACGTTCAAGGCCTCCTAATGACGATGGAACACTCAAATTGCGTCGAGATTCAAGACATCTGCCTTCAGCCGACTTGTCTCCAAGGGTCTATTGCTGCCTCGGGCACCTTATGGTCGTTCTCCTGAGAGTCTAGATTTTCGAATCCTACGCAAAACTGATGGTTAATTGTAACGTCCAGGGCCTCCTAATGACGACGGATTACTCAAATTGCGTCGAGATTCAATACATCTTCCTTAAGCCGACTTGTCTCCAAGTGTCTATTGCTGCCCCGGGCACCTTATGGTCGTTCTACTGTGAGTCTAGATTTCGAATCCTACGCCAAAACTGATGGTTAATTGTAACGTTCACGGCCTCCTAATGACGATGGAACACTCAAATTACGTCGAGATTCAATACATCGGCCACCATACGACATGTTTCATAGGGTCTATTGCTGCCTGTGGCACTTTCTCATGTCAGTCTAGATTTTCGAATCCGACGCAAAACTGATGGTTAATTGTAACTTGCAGGGCATCCTAATGACGATGGAACACTCAAAATGCGTCGAGATTCAACACATCGTCCTCCAGCCGACTTGTCTCCAAGGGGATATTGTTGCCTCCGGCACCATATGGTCCGTCTCCTGTGAGTCTAGATTTTCGAATCTGACGCGAAACTGATAGTTAATTGTAACATTCAGGGCCTCCTAATGACTATGGAACACTCGAATTGCGTCGAGATTCAATACATCGTCCTCCAGCCGACTTGTCTCCAAGGGTCTATTGCTGCCTCGGGCACTTTATGGTCGTTCTCCTGTAAGTGTAGATTGTTGAATCCGACGCAAAACTGATAGATACTTGTAACGTTCAGGGCGTCCTAATGACGATGGAACACTCAAATTGCGTCGAGATTCAATACATCGTCCTCCAGCCGATTTGTCTCCAAGGGGATATTGTTGCCACGGGCATCATATGGTCCGTCTCCTGTGAGTCTAGATTTTCGAAGCCGACGCGAAACTGATAGTTACTTGTAACATTCAGGGCCTCCTAATGACGATGGAACACTCAAATTGCTTCGAGATTCAAGACATCTGCCTTCAGCCGACTTGTCTCCAAGGGTCTATTGCTGCCTCGGGCACCTTATGGTCGTTCTCCTGAGAGTCTAGATTTTCGAATCCTACGCAAAACTGATGGTTAATTGTAACGTTCAGAGCCTCCTAATGACGATGGAACACTCAAATTGCGTCGAGATTCAATACTTCGTTCTAAAGCCCACTTGTCTCCAAGTGATATTGCTGCCTCGGGAACCATATGGTCCGTCTACTGTGAGTCTACATTTTCGAATCCGACGGGAGACTGATAGTTAATTGTAACGTTCAGGGCCTCCTAATGATGATGGAACACTCTAATTGCGTCGAGATTCAATACATCGTCCTCCAGCCGACTTATCTCCAAGGGGATATTGTTGCCTCGGGCTCCATATGGTCCGTCTCCTGTGAGTCTAGATTTTCGAATCCGACGCGAAACTGATAGTTAATTGTAACATTCAGGGCCTCCTAATGACTATGGAACACTCGAATTGCGTCGAGATTCAATTCATCGTCCTCCAGCCGACTTCTCTCCAAGGGGATATTGCTGCCTCGGGCACCAAATGGTCCTTCTCCTATGAGTAGATTTTCGAATCCAACGCCAAAATGATAGTTAATTGTAACGTTCAGGGCCTCCTAATGTGATGGAACACTCAAATTGCGTCGAGATTCAATACATCGTCCACCAGCCGACTTGTCTCCAAGTGGATATTGCTGCCTCGGGAACCATATGGTCCGTCTCCTGTGAGTCTAGATTTTCGAATCCGACGCGAAACTGATAGTTAATTGTAACGTCCAGGGCCTCCTAATGACGATGGAACACTCAAATTGGGTCGAAATTCAATTCATCTTCCTTCAGCCGACTTGTCTCGGGCACCTTATGGTCGTTCTCCTGTGAGTCTAGATTGTCGAATCCTACGCAAAACTGATGGTTAATTGTAACGTTCAGGGCCTCCTAATGACGATGGAACACTCAAATTGCGTCGAGATTCAATACATCGTCCTCCAGCCGACTTGTCTCCAAGTGGATATTGCTGCCTCGGGAACCATATGGTCCGTCTCTTGTGAGTCTAGATTTACGAATCCGACGCGAGACTGATAGTTATTTGTAACGTTCAGGGCCTCCTAATGACGTTGGAACATTCTAATTGCGTCGAGAATCAATACTTCGTCTTTTAGCCGACTTGTCTCCCAGGGTCTATTGCTGCCTCGGGCACCTTATGGTCGTTCTCCTTTGGGTCTAGATTTTCGAATCCGACGCAAGACTGATAGTTAATTGTAACGTACAGGGCCTCCTAATGAGAATGGAACAGTCAAATAGCGTCGAGATTCAATACATCGTCCTTCAGTAGACTTGTCTCCAAGGGGATGTTGCTGCCTCGGGCACCTTATAGTCGACCGCCTGTGAGTCTAGATTTTCAAATCCGACGCAAATCTGATAGTTAATTTTAACGTACAGGGCCTCCTAATGACGATGGAACACTCAAATTGTGTCGAGATTCAATACATCGTCCTCTTGCCGACTTGTCTGCAAGGGGATAATGTTGCCTCGGGCACTATATTGTCCTTCGCTGTGAGTCTAGATTTCCGAATCCGACATAAAACTGACAGTTAATTGTAACGTTCAGGGCCTCCTAATGATGACGGAACACTCAAATTGCTTCGAGATTTGTTACATCGACCTTCAGCCGACCTGTCTCGAAGGGTCTATTGCTGCCTCGGGCACCTTATGGTTGTTCTCCTGTGTCTAGATTATCGAATCCAACGCAAAACTGATAATTAATTGCAATGATCAGGGCCTCCTAATGACGATGGAACACTCATATTGCGTCGAGATTCAGTACATCGACCTTCAGCCGACCTGTCTCCAAGGGTCTGTAGCTGCCTCGGGCACCTTATGGTCGTTCACCTGTGAGTCTAGATTTTCGAATCCGACGCATAACTGTTAGTTGATTGTAACAATCAGGGCCTCGTAATGACGATGGAACTCTCAAATTGCGTCGAGATTCAATTCATCGTCCTCCAGCCGACTTGTCTCCAAGAGGATATTGCTGCCTCGGGCACCACATGGTATTTCTCCTGTAAGTCTAGATTTTCGAATCCGACGCGAAACAGATAGTTAATTGTAACGTCCAGGGCCTCCTAATGACGATGGAACTCCCAAATTTCGTCGAGATTCAATACGTTTTCCTTCCGGCGACTTGTCTCCAAGGGTCTATTACTGCCTCGGGCACCTTATGGTCGTTCTCCTGCGAGTCTAGTTTCTCGAATCCTACGCAAAACTGATGGTTAATTGTAACGTTCAGGGCCTTCTAATAGCGATGGAACACTCAAATTGCGTCGAGTTTCAATACATCGTCCTTCAGCCGACTTGTCTCCAAGTGTCTATTGCTGCCTCGGGCACCTTATGGTCGTTCTCCTGTGAGTCTAGATTTTCGAATCCGACGCAAAACTGATAGTTAATTGTAACGTTCAGGGCCTCCTGATGACGATGGAACACTCAAATTGCGTCGAGATTCAATACATCGTTCTCCACCCGACTTGTCTCCAAGTGGATATTGCTGCCTCGGGCACTGAATGGTCGTTCTCCTGTAAGTCTAGATTGTCGAATCCGACGCAAAACTGATAGTTACTTCTAACGTTCGGGGCCTCCTGATGACGATGGAACAGTCGAATTGCGTCGAGATTCAATACATCGGCCACCAGCCGACTTGTTTCATAGTTTCTATTGCTGCCTGTGGCACCTTCTCCTGTGGGTCAAGATTTTCGAATCCAACGCAAATCTGATAGTTAATTCTAACGTTCGGGGCCTCCAAATGATGATGGAACACTCAGATTGTGTCGAGATTCAATACATCGTCCTCCAGTCGACTTGTCTACAAGGGGATATTGCTGCCTCGGGCACCTTATGGTCGTTCTCCTGTGAGTCTAGATTTTCGAAACAGACGGGAAACTGATAGTTAATAGTAACGTGCAGGGCATCCTAATGACGATGGAACACTCAAATTGCGTCGAGATTCAATACATCGTCCTCCAGCGGACTTGTCTCCAAGGGGATATTGCTGCCTCGGTCACCTTATGGTCGTTCTCCTGTAAGTCTAGATTGTCGAATGCGACGCCAAACTGATAGTTAATTGTAACGTCCAAAGCCTCCTAATGACGATGGAACACTTAAATTGCGTCGAGATTCAATACATCGTCCTTCAGCCGACTTGTCTCCAAGGGGATATCTTTGCCTCGGGCACCATATGGTCCGTCTCCTGTAAGTCTAGATTTTCGAATCCGACGCGAAACTGATAGTTAATTGTACCATTCAGGGCCTCCTAATGGCTATGGAACACTCGAATTGCATCGAGATTCAATACATCGTCCTCCAGCCGACTTGTCTCCAAGGGTCTATTGCTGCATCGGGCACTTTATGGTCGTTCACCTGTAAGTCTAGATTGTCGAATCCGACGCAGAACTGGTAGATACTTGTAACGTTCAGGGCCTCCTAATGACGATGGAACACTCAAATTGCGTCGAGATTCAATACATCGTCCTTCAGCCGACTTGTCTATAAGGGGATATTGCTGCCTCGGGCACCATATGGTCCGTCTCCTGTGAGTCTAGATTTTCGAATCCGACTCGAAACTGATAGTTAGTTGAAACTTTCAGGGCCTCCTAATGTCGATGGAACACTCGAATTGCGTCGAGATTCAATGCATCGTCTTCCAGCCGATTTGTCACCAAGGGTCTATTGGTGCCTCGGGCACTTTATGGTCGTTCTACTGTAAGTCTAGATTGTCGAATCCGACGCAAAACTGATAGATACTTGTAACGTTCAGGGCCTCCTAATAACGATGGAACACTCAAATTGCGTCGAGATTCAATACATCGTCCTCCAGCCGAATTGACTCCAAGGGGATATTGCTGCCTCGGACACCATATGGTCCGTCTCCTGTGAGTCTAGGTTTTCGAATACGACGCGAAACTGATAGTTAATTGTAGCGTCCAGGGCCTCCTAATGACGATGGATTTTTCAAATTTCCTCGAGAATCAATACATCGTCCTTCAGCCGACTTGTCTCCAAGGGGATATTGCTGCCTCGGGCACCTAATGGTCGTTCTCCTTTGAGTCTAGATTTTCGTTCCGACGCAAAACCGATAGATAATTGTAACGTTCAGGGCCTCGTAATGACGATGGAACACTCAAATTGCGTCGAGAATCAATACATCGTCCTTCAGCCGACTTGTCTCCAAGGGGATATTGCTGCCTCGGACACCATATGGCCCGTCTCCTGTGAATCTAGGTTTTCGAATACGACGCGAAACTGATAGTTAATTGTAACGTCCAGGGCCTCCTAATGACGATGGAACACTCAAATTGCGTCGAGATTCAATACATCTTCCTTAAGCCGACTTGTCTCCAAGGGTCTATTGCTGCCTCGGGCACCCTATGGTCGTTCTACTGTGAGTGTAGATTTTCGAATCCTACGCAAAACTGATGGTTAATTGTAAAGTTCAGGGCCTCCTAATGGCGATGGAACACTCAAATTGCGTCGAGATTCAATACATCGTCCTTCAGCCGACTTGTCTCCAAGGGGATATTGCTGCCTCGGGCACCTTATGGTCGTTCTCCTTTGAGTCAAGATATTCGAATCCGACGCAAAACCGATAGTTAATTGTAACGTTCAGGGCCTCCTAATGACGATGGAACACTCAAATTGCGTCGAGATTCAATACATCGTCCTTCAGCCGACTTGTCTCCAAGGGGATATTGCTGCCTCGGGACCTCATTGTCGTTCTCCTTTGAATCTAGATTTTCGAATCCGACGCAAAACTGATAGTTAATTGTAACGTTCAGGGCCTCTTAATGACGATGGAACACTCAAATTACGTCGAGATTCAATACATCGGCCACCATACGACATGTTTCATAGGGTCTATAGCTGCCTGTGGCACTTTCTCATGTCAGTCTAGATTTTCGAATCCGACGCAAAACTGATAGTTAATTGTAACTTGCAGGGTATCCTAATGACGATGGAACACTCAAAATGCGTCGAGATTCAATACATCGTCCTCCAGCCGACTTGTCTCCAAGGGGATATTGTTGCCTCCGGCACCATATGGTCCGTCTCCTGTGAGTCTAGATTTTCGAATCTGACGCGAAACTGATAGTTAATTGTAACATTCAGGGCCTCCCAATGACTATGGAACACTCGAATTGCGTCGAGATTCAATACATCGTCCTCCAGCCGACTTGTCTCCAAGGGTCTATTGCTGCCTCGGGCACTTTATGGTCGTTCTCCTGTAAGTCTAGATTGTTGAATCCGACGCAAAAATGATAGATACTTGTAACGTTCAGGGCCTCCTAATGACGATGGAACACTCAAATTTCGTCGAGATTCAATACCTCGGCCTCCTGCCGACTTGTCTCCATAGGGATATTGCTGCCTCGGGCACCTTATGGTGGTTCTCCGGTGAGTTTAGATTTTCCAAGCCGACGCATAACTGATAGTTAATTGTAACGTTCAGGGCCTCCTAATGACGATGGAACACTCAAATTGCGTCGAGATTCAATACATCGTCCTCCAGCCGACTTGTCTCCAAGGGGATATTGTTGCCTCGGGCACCATATGGTCCGTCTCCTGTGAGTCTAGATTTTCGAATCCGACGCGAAACTGATAGTTAATTGTAACATTCAGGGCCTCCTAATGACGATGGAACACTCAAATTGCTTCGAGATTCAATACATCTGCCTTCAGCCGTCTTGTCTCCAAGGGTCTATTGCTGCCTCGGGCACCTTATGGTCGTTCTCCTGAGAGTCTAGATTTTCGAATCCTACGCAAAACTGATGGTTAATTGTAACGTTCAGAGCCTCCTAATGACGATGGAACACTCAAATTGCGTCGAGATTCAATACTTCGTTTTCCAGCCGACTTGTCTCCAAGTGATATTGCTGGATCGGGAATCATATGGTCCGTCTCCTGTGAGTCTAGATTTACGAATCCGACGCGAGACTGATAGTTATTTGTAACGTTCAGGGCCACCTAATGACGATGGAACATTCTAATTGCGTCGAGAATCAATACTTCGTCTTTTAGCTGACTTGTCTGCCAGGGTCTATTGCTGCCTCGGGCACCTTAAGGTCGTTCTCCTTTGGGTCTAGATTTTCAAAAAAATGGTTCAAATGGTTCAAATGGCTCTGAGCACTATGGGACTCAACTGCTGAGGTCATTAGTCATCTAGAACTTAGAACTAGTTAAACCTAACTAACCTAAGAACATCACAAACATCCATGCCCGAGGCAGGATTCGAACCTGCGACCGTAGCGGTCTAGCGGTTCCAGACTGCAGCGCCTTTAACCGCACGGCCACTTCGGCCGGCGTCTAGATTTTCGAATCCAACGCAAGACTGATAGTTAATTGTAACGTACAGGGCCTCCTAATGACAATGGAACACTCAAATAGCGTCGAGATTCAATACATCGTCCTTCAGCCGACTTGTCTCCAAGGGGATATTGCTGCCTCGGGCACCGTATGGTCCGTCTCCTGTGAGTCTAGATTTTCGAATCCGACGCGAAACTGATGGTTAATTGGAACATTCAGGGCCTCCTAATGACGATGGAACACTCAAATTGCGTCGAGATTCAATACATCGTCTTCCAGCCGACTAGTCTCCAAGGGTCTATGGTGCCTCGGGCACTGTATGTGCGTTCTCCTGTAAGTCTAGATTGTCGATTCCGACGCAAAACTGATACATACTTGTAACGTTCAGGGCCTGTTAATGCCGATGGAACACTCCAATTGCGTCGAGATTCAATACATCGTCCTCCAGCCGACTAGTCTCCATGGGGATATTGCTGCCTCGGGCACCTTATGGTCGTTCTCCTGTGAGTCTAGATTTTCGAATCCGACGCGAAACTGATAGTTAATTGTAACGTTCAGGGCCTCCTAATGACGATGGAACACTCAAATTGCTTCGAGATTTAATACATCGTCCTTCAGTAGACTTGTCTCCAACGGGATATTGCTGCCTCAGGCACCTTATAGTCGATCTCCTGTGAGTCTAGATTTTCAAATCCGACGCAAATCTGATAGTTATTTGTAACGTACAGGGCCTCCTAATGACGATGGAACACTCAAATTGTGTCGAGATTCAATACATCGTCCTCTTGCCGACTTGTCTACAAGGGGATATTGTTGCCTCGGGCACTATATTGTCCTTCCCTGTGAGTCTAGATTTTCGAATCCGACATAAAACTGACAGTTAATTGTATCGTTCAGGGCCTCCTAATGATGACGGAACACTCAAATTGCTTCGAGATTTGTTACACCGACCTTCAGCCGACCTGTCTCCAAGGGTCTATTGCTGCCTCAGGCACCTTATGGTTGTTCTCCTGTGTCTAGATTATCGAATCCAACGCAAAACTGATAATTAATTGCAATGATCAGGGCCTCCTAATGACGATGGAACACTCATATTGCGTCGAGATTCAGTACATCGACCTTCAGCCCACCTGTCTCCAAGGGTCTATAGCTGCCTCGGGCACCTTATGGTCGTTCTCCTGTGAGTCTAGATTTTCGAATCCGACGCATAACTGTTAGTTGATTGTAACAATCAGGGCCTCGTAATGACGATGGAACTCTCAAATTGCGTAGAGATTCAATACATCGTCCTCCAGCCGACTTGTCTCCGAGGGGATATTGCTTCCTCGGGCACCATATGCTATTTCTCCTGTGAGTCTAGATTTTCGAATCCGACGCGAAACAGATAGTTAATTGTAACGTCCAGGGCCTCCTAATGACGATGGAACACCCAAATTGCGTCGAGATTCAATACGTCGTCCTTCAGGCGACTTGTCTCCAAGGGTCTATTACTGCCTCGGGCAACTTATGGTCGTTCTCCTGTGAGTCTAGATTTTCGAATCCGACGCAAAACTGGTAGTTACTTCTAACGTTCGGGGCCTCCTGATGACGATGGAACACTCGAATTGCGTCGAGATTCAATACATCGGCCACCAGCCGACTTGTTTCATAGTTTCTATTGCTGCCTGTGGCACCTTCTCCTGTGGGTCAAGATTTTCGAATCCAACGCAAATCTGATAGTTAATTGTAACGTTCGGGGCCTCCAAATGACGATGGAACACTCAGATTGTGTCGAGATTCAATACATCGTCCTCCAGCCGACTTGTCTACAAGGAGATATTGCTGCCTCGGGCACCTTATGGTCGTTCTCCTGTGAGTCTAGATTATCGAAACAGACGCGAAACTGATAGTTAATATTAACGTGCAGGGCATCCTAATGTCGATGGAACACTCAAATTGCGTCGAGATTCAATACATCGTCCTCCAGCGGACTCGTCTCCAAGGGGATATTGCTGCCTCGGTCACCTTATGGTCGTTCTCCTGTAAGTCTAGATTGTCGAATGCGACGCAAAACTGATAGTTAATTGTAACGTTCACGGCTTCCTAATGACGATGGAACTCTCAAATTGCGTCGAGATTCAATACATTGTCCTTCAGCCGACTTGTCGCCAAGGGTCTATTGCTGCCTCGTGCACCTTATGGTCGTTCTCCTGTGAGTCTAGATTTTCAAATCCGACGCAAATCTGATAGTTAATTGTAGCGTTCAGGGCCCCCGACTGACGATGGAACACTCAAATTGCGTCGAGATTCAAGACATCGTCCTCCAGCCGACTTGACTCCAAGGGCATATTGCTTCCACGGGCTCCATATGGTCCGTCTCCTCTGAGTCTAGATTTTCGAATCCGACACGAAACTGATAGTTAATTGTAACGTTCAGGGTCTCCTAATGACGAACATTCAAATTGCGTCGAGATTCAATACATCGTCCTCCAGCCGACTTGATTTAAGGGTTTTTGCTGCGTCGGGCACCTTATGGTCCGTCTCCTGTGAGTCTAGATTTTCGAATCCGACTCAAAACTGATAGTTAATTGTAACGTTCAGGGCCTCCTATTGACGATGCAACACTCAAATTGCGTCGAGATTCAATACATCGTCCTCCAGCCGACTTGTCTCCAAGGGGATATTGCTGCCTCGGGAACCATATGGTCCGTCTCCTGTGAGTCTAGATTTTCGAATCCGACGGGAGACTGATAGTTATTTGTAACGTTCAGGGCCTCCTAATGACGATGGAACACTCTAATTGCGTCGAGAATCAGTACTTCGTCTTTTAGCCGACTTGTCTCCCAGGGTCTATTGCTGCCTCGGGCACCTTATGGTCGTTCTCCTGTGAGTCTAGATTTTCGAATCCGACATAAAACTGACAGTTAATTGTAACGTTCAGGGTCTCCTAATGATGACGGAACATTCAAATTGCTTCGGGATTTGTTACATCGACCTTCAGCCGACCTGTCTCCAAGGGTCTATTGCTGCCTCGGGCACCTTATGGTTGTTCTCCTGTGTCTAGATTATCGAATCCAACGCAAAACGGATACTTAATCGCAATGATCAGGGCCTCCCAATGACGATGGAACACTCAATTCGCGTCCACATTCAATACATCGTCCTCCAGCCGACTTGTCTCCAAGAGGATATTGCTGCCTCGGGCACCGTATAGTATTTCTCCTGTGAGTCTAGATTTTCGAATCCGACGCGAAATAGATAGTTAATTGTAACGTCCAGGGCCTCCTAATGACGATGGAACACCCAAATTGCGTCGAGATTCAATACATCGTCCTTCAGGCGACTTCTCTCCAAGGGTCTATTACTGCCTCGGGCACATTATGGTCGTTCTCCTGTGAGTCTAGATTTTCGAATCCTACGCAAAACTGATGGTTAATTGTAACGTTCAGGGCCTCCTAATAACGATGGAACACTCAAATTGCGTCGAGTTTCAACACATCATCCTTCAGTCGACTTGTCTCCAAGGGTCTATTACTGCCTCGGGCACTTTATGGTCGTTCTCCTGTGAGTCTAGATTATCGAAACAGACGCGAAACTGATAGTTAATATTAACGTGCAGGGCACCCTAATGTCGATGGAACACTCAAATTGCGTCGAGATTCAATACTTCGTCCTCCACCCGACTTGTCTCCAAGAGGATATTGCTGCCTCGGGCACTATATGGTCCTTCCCTGTGAGTCTAGATTTTCGAAACAGACGCGAAGCTGATAGTTACTTGTAACGTTCAGGGCATCCTAATGACGATGGAACATTCAAATTGCGTCGAGATTGAATACATCGGCCACCAGCCGACATGTTTCCAAAGGTCTATCGCTGATTGTGGCACCTTCTCCTGTGAGTCAAGCATTTCGAATCCGACGCAAAACTGATAGTTACTTGTAACGTTCAGGGCATCCTAATGACGATGGAACACTCAAATTGCGTCGGGATTCAATACATCGTCCTGCAGCCGACTTGTCTCTAAGGGGATATTGCTGCCACGGCACCTTATGGTCCGTCTCCTATGAGTCTAGGTTTTAGAACCCGATGCAAAACTGATAGTTAATTGTAACGTTTAGGGCCTCCTAATGATGATGAAACACTCAAATTGCGTCGAGATTCAATACATCGTCCTCCAGCCGACTTGTGTCCAAGGGTCTATTGCTTCCTCGGGGACCATCTGGTCGTTCTCCTGTAAGTCTAGATTGTCGAATCCGACGCTAAACTGATAGTTACTTGTAACGTTCAGGGCCTCCTAATGACGATGCAACACTCAAACTGCGTCGAGATTCAACACATCGTCCTCCAGCAGACTTGCCTCCATGGGGATATTGCTGCCTCGGGCACCATATGGTCCGTCTCCTGTGAGTCCCGATTTTCGAATCCGCGCGAAACTGATAGTTAATTGTAACATTCAGGGCCTCCTAATGACGATGGAACACTCAAATTGCGTCGAGATTAAACACATCGTCCTCCTGCGGATTTGTCTCCAAGGGTCTATTGCTGCCTCGGGCACCTTATGGTCGTACTCCTGTGTCTAGCTTATCGTATCCAACGCAAAACTGATAGTTAATTGCAATGATCAGGGCCTCCTAATGACGATGGATCACTCAATTTGCGTCGAGATTTAATACATCGTCCTCCAGCCGACTTGTCTCCAAGGCACCTTATGGTCGTTCTCCTGTGAGACTAGATTTTCGAATCCGACGCAAAAGTGATAGTTAATTGTAACGCTCAGGCCCTCCTGTTGACGATGGAACCCTCAATTTGCGTCGAGATTCAATACATCGTCTTCCAGCCGACTTGTCTGCAAGTGGATATTGCTGCCTCGGGAACCAAATGGCCCGGCTCCTGTGAGTCTAGATTTTCGAATCCGACGCGAGACTCATCGTTAATTGTAACGTTCAAGGCCTCCAAATGACGATGGAACACTCAGATTGTGTCGAGATTCAATACATCGTCCTTCAGCCGACTTGTCTCTAAGGGGATATTGCTGCCACGGCACCTTATGGTCCGTCTCCTATGAGTCTAGATTTTAGAACCCGACGCGAAACTGATAGTTAATTGTAACGTTTAGGGCCTCCTAATGATGATGGAACACTCAAATTGCGTCGAGATTCAATACATCGTCCTCCAGCAGACATGTGTCCAAGGGTCTATTGCATCCTTGGGGACCATTAGGTCGTTCTCCTGTAAGTCTAGATTGTCGAATCCGACGCTAAACTGATGGTTACCTGTAACGTTCAGGGCCTCCTAATGACGATGGAACACTCAAATTGCGTCGAGATTCAATACATCGTCCTTCAGCCGACTTGTCTCCAAGGGGATATTGCTGCCTCGGGCACCTTATGGTCGTTCTCCTTTGAGTCAAGATTTTCGAATCCGACGCAAAACCGATAGTTAATTGTAACGTTCAGGGCCTCCTAATGACGATGGAACACTCAAATTGCGTCGAGATTCAATACATCGTCCTTCAGCCGCTTTGTCTCCAAGGGGATATTGCTGCCTCGGGACCTTATGGTCGTTCTCCTTTGAATCTAGATTTTCGAATCCGACGCAAAACTGATAGTTAATTGTAACGATCAGGGCCTCTTAATGACGATGGAACACTCAAATTACGTCGAGATTCAATACATCGGCCACCATACGACATGTTTCATAGGGTCTATTGCTGCCTGTGGCACTTTCTCATGTCAGTCTAGATTTTCGAATCAGACGCAAAACTGATAGTTAATTGTAACTTGCAGGGTATCCTAATGACGATGGAACACTCAAAATGCGTCGAGATTCAATACATCGTCCTCCAGCCGACTTGTCTCCAAGGGGATATTGTTGCCTCCGGCACCATATGGTCCGTCTCCTGTGAGTCTAGATTTTCGAATCTGACGCGAAACTGATAGTTAATTGTAACATTCAGGGCCTCCTAATGACTATGGAACACTCGAATTGCGTCGAGATTCAATACATCGTCCTCCAGCCGACTTGTCTCCAAGGGTCTATTGCTGCCTCGGGCACTTTATGGTCGTTCTCCTGTAAGTCTAGATTGTCGAATCCGACGCAAAACTGATAGATATTTGTAACGTTCAGGGCCTCCTAATGATGATGGAACACTCAAATGTCGTCGAGATTCAATACCTCGGCCTCCTGCCGACTTGTCTCCATAGGGATATTGCTGTCTCGGGCACCTTATGGTGGTTCTCCGGTGAGTTTAGATTTTCGAAGCCGACGCATAACTGATAGTTAATTGTAACGTTCAGGGCCTCCTAATGACGATGGAACACTCAAATTGCGTCGAGATTCAGTACATCGTCCTCCAGATGACTTCTCTCCAAGGGGATATTGTTGCCTCCGGCACCATATGGTCCGTCTCCTGTGAGTCTAGATTTTCGAATCCGACGCGAAACTGATAGTTAATTGTAACATTCAGGGCCTCCTAATGACGATGGAACACTCAAATTGCTTCGAGATTCAAGACATCTGCCTTCAGCCGACTTGTCTCCAAGGGTCTATTGCTGCCTCGGGCACCTTATGGTCGTTCTCCTGAGAGTCTAGATTTTCGAATCCTACGCAAAACTGATGGTTAATTGTAACGTTCAGAGCCTCCTAATGACGATGGAACACTCAAATTGCGTCGAGATTCAATACATCGTCTTCCAGCCGACTAGTCTCCAAGGGTCTATGGTGCCTCGGGCACTGTATGTGCGTTCTCCTGTAAGTCTAGATTGTCGATTCCGACGCAAAACTGATACATACTTGTAACGTTCAGGGCCTGTTAATGCCGATGGAACACTCCAATTGCGTCGAGATTCAATACATCGTCCTCCAGCCGACTAGTCTCCATGGGGATATTGCTGCCTCGGGCACCTTATGGTCGTTCTCCTGTAAGGCTAGATTTTCGAATCCGACGCGAAACTGATAGTTAATTGTAACGTTCAGGGACTCCTAATGACGATGGAACACTCAAATTGCGTCGAGATTTAATACATCGTCCTTCAGTAGACTTGTCTCCAAGGGGATATTGCTGCCTCAGGCACCTTATAGTCGATCTCCTGTGAGTCTAGATTTTCAAATCCGACGCAAATCTGATAGTTATTTGTAACGTACAGGGCCTCCTAATGACGATGGAACACTCAAATTGTGTCGAGATTCAATACATCGTCCTCTTGCCGACTTGTCTACAAGGGGATATTGTTGCCTCGGGCACTATATTGTCCTTCCCTGTGAGTCTAGATTTTCGTATCCGACATAAAACTGACAGTTAATTGTAACGTTCAGGGCCTCCTAATGATGACGGAACACTCAAATTTCTTCGAGATTTGTTACACCGACCTTCAGCCGACCTGTCTCCAAGGGTCTATTGCTGCCTCGGGCACCTTATGGTTATTCTCCTGTGTCTAGATTATCGAATCCAACGCAAAACTGATAATTAATTGCAATGATCAGGGCCTCCTAATGACGATGGAACACTCATATTGCGTCGAGATTCAGTACATCGACCTTCAGCCGACCTGTCTCCAAGGGTCTATAGCTGCCTCGGGCACCTTATGGTCGTTCTCCTGTGAGTCTAGATTTTCGAATCCGACGCATAACTGTTAGTTGATTGTAACAATCTGGGCCTCGTACTGACGATGCAACTCTCAAATTGCGTCGAGATTCAATACATCGTCCTCCAGCCGACTTGTCTCCAAGGGGATATTGCTTCCTCGGGCACCATATGCTATTTCTCCTGTGAGTCTAGATTTTCGAATCCGACGCGAAACAGATAGTTAATTGTAACGTCCAGGGCCTCCTAATGACGATGGAACTCCCAAATTGCGTCGAGATTCAATACGTCGTCCTTCAGGCGACTTGTCTCCAAGGGTCTATTACTGCCTCGGGCAACTTATGGTCGTTCTCCTGTGAGTCTAGATATTCGAATCCTACGCAAAACTGTTGGTTAATTGTAACGTTCCGGGCATCCTAATAACGATGGAACACTCAAATTGCGTCGAGTTTCAATACATCGTCCTTCAGCCGACTTGTCTCCAAGGGTCTATTGCTGCCTCGGGCACCTTATGGTCGTTCTCCTGTGAGTCTAGATTTTCGAATCCGACGCAAAACTGATAGTTAATTGTAACGTTCAGGGCCTCCTGATGACGATGGAACTTTCAAATTGCGTCGAGATTCAATACATCGTCCTCCACCCGACTTGTCTCCAAGTGGATATTGCTGCCTCGGGCACTGAATGGTCGTTCTCCTGTAAGTCTAGATTGTCGAATCCAACGCAAAACTGATAGTTACTTCTAACGTTCGGGGCCTCCTGATGACGATGGAACACTCGAATTGCGTCGAGATTCAATACATCGGCCACCAGCCGACTTGTTTCATAGTTTCTATTGCTGCCTGTGGCACCTTCTCCTGTGGGTCAAGATTTTCGAATCCGACGCAAATCTGATAGTTAATTGTAACGTTCGGGGCCTCCAAATGACGATGGAACACTCAGATTGTGTCGAGATTCAATACATCGTCCTCCAGCCGACTTGTCTACATGGGGATATTGCTGCCTCGGGCACCTTATGGTCGTTCTCCTGTGAGTCTAGATTTTCGAAACAGACGCGAAACTGATAGTTAATATTAACGTGCAGGGCATCCTAATGTCGATGGAACACTCAAATTGCGTCGAGATTCAATACATCGTCCTCCAGCGTACTTGTCTCCAAGGGGATATTGCTGCCTCGGTCACCTTATGGTCGTTCTCCTGTAAGTCTAGATTGTCGATTGCGACGCAAAACTGATAGTTAATTGTAACGTTCACGGCTTCCTAATGACGATGGAACTCTCAAATTGCGTCGAGATTCAATACATTGTCCTTCAGCCGACTTGTCGCCAAGGGTCTATTGCTGCCTCGTGCACCTTATGGTCGTTCTCCGGTGAGTATAGATTTTCAAATCCGACGCAAATCTGATAGTTAATTGTAGCGTTCAGGGCCCCCGACTGACGATGGAACACTCAAATTGCGTCGAGATTCAAGACATCGTCCTCCAGCCGACTTGTCTCCAACGGCATATTGCTTCCACGGGCTCCATATGGTCCGTCTCCTCTGAGTCTAGATTTTCGAATCCGACACGAAACTGATAGTTAATTGTAACGTTCAGGGCCTCCCAATGACGATGGAACACTCAATTCGCGTCCAGATTCAATACATCGTCCTCCAGCCGACTTGTCTCCAAGAGGATATTGCTGCCTCGGGCACCATATAGTATTTCTCCTGTGAGTCTAGATTTTCGAATCCGACGCGAAACAGATAGTTAATTGTAACGTCCAGGGCCTCCTAATGACGATGGAACACCCAAATTGCGTCGAGATTCAATACATCGTCCTTCAGGCGACTTGTCTCCAAGGGTCTATTACTGCCTCGGGCACCTTATGGTCGTTCTCCTGTGAGTCTAGATTTTCGAATCCTACGCAAAACTGATGGTTAATTGTAACGTTCAGGGCCTCCTAATAACGATGGAACACTCAAATTGCGTCGAGATTCAACACATCGTCCTTCAGTCTACTTGTCACCAAGGGTCTATTACTGCCTCGGGCACCTTATGGTCGTTCTCCTGTGAGTCTAGATTTTCGAATCCTACGCAAAACTGATGGTTAATTGTAACGTTCAGGGCCTCCTAATAACGATGGAACACTCAAATTGCGTCGAGTTTCAACACATCTTCCTTCAGTCGACTTGTCTCCAAGGGTTTATTGCTGCCTCGGGCACCTTATGGTCGTTCTCCTGTGAGTCTAGATTTTCGAATCCGACGCAAAACTGATAGTTAATTGTAACGTTCAGGGCCTCCTAATGGCGATGGAACACTCAAATTGCGTCGAGATTCAATACTTCGTCCTCCACCCGACTTGTCTCCAAGAGGATATTGATGCCTCGGGCACTATATGGTCCTTCCCTGTGAGTCTAGATTTTCGAAACAGACGCGAAACTGATAGTTACTTGTAACGTTCAGGGCATCCTAATGACGATGGAACACTCAAATTGCGTCGAGATTGAATACATCGGCAACCAGCCGACATGTTTCCAAGGGTCTATCGCTGATTGTGGCACCTTCTCCTGTGAGTCAAGCTTTTCGAATCCGACGCAAAACTGATAGTCACTTGTAACGTTCAGGGCATCCTAATGACGATGGAACACTCAAATTGCGTCGGGATTCAATACATCGCCCTGCAGCCGACTTGTCTCTAAGGGGATATTGCTGCCACGGCACCTTATGGTCCGTCTCCTATGAGTCTAGATTTTAGAACCCGACGCGAAACTGATAGTTAATTGTAACGTTTAGAGCCTCCTAATGATGATGGAACACTCAAATTGCGTCGAGATTCAATACATCGTCCTCCAGCCGACTTGTGTCCAAGGGTCTATTGCTGCCTCGGGGACCATCTGGTCGTTCTCCTGTAAGTCTAGATTGTCGAATCCGACGCTAAACTGATAGTTACTTGTAACGTTCAGGGCCTCCTAATGACGATGCAACACTCAAACTGCGTCGAGATTCAATACATCGTCCTAAAGCAGACTTGCCTCCAAGGGGATATTGCTGCCTCGGGCACCATATGGTCCATCTCCTGTGAGTCCCGATTTTCGAATCCGCGCGAAACTGATAGTTAATTGTAACATTCAGGGCCTCCTAATGACGATGGAACACTCAAACTGCGTCGAGATTAAACTCATCGTCCTCCTGCCGATTTGTCTCCAAGGGTCTATTGCTGCCCCGGGCACCTTATGGTCGTACTCCTGTGTCTAGCTTTTCGAATCCAACGCAAAACTGATAGTTAAATGCAATGATCAGGGCCTCCTAATGACGATGGATCGCTCAATTTGCGTCGAGATTTAATACATCGTCCTCCAGCCGACTTGTCTACAAGGGGATATTGCTGCCTCGGGCACCTTATGGTCGTTCTCCTGTGAGTCTAGATTTTCGAAACAGATGCGAAACTGATAGTTAATAGTAACGTTCAGGGCCTCTTAATGACGATGGAACACTCAAATAGCGTCGTGATTGAATACATCGGAGACCAGCCGACATGTTTCCAAGGGTCTATCGCTAATTGTGGCACCTTCTCCTGTGAGTCAAGCTTTTCGAATCCGACGCAAAACTGATAGTTACTTGTAACGTTCAGGGGATCCTAATGACGATGGAACACTCAAATTGTGTCGAGATTCAATACATCGTCCTCTAGCCGACTTGTCTACAAGGGGATATTGCTGCCGCGGGCACTATATTGTCCTTCCCTGTGAGTCTAGATTTTCGAATCAGACGCGAAACTGATAGTTAATTGTAACGTTCACGGCTTACTAATGACGATGGAACTCTCAAATTGCGTCGGGATTCAATACATCGTCCTGCAGCCGACTTGTCTCTATGGGGATATTGCTGCCACGGCACCTTATGGTCCGTCTCCTATGAGTCTAGATTATAGAACCCGACGCGAAACTGATAGTTAATTGTAACGTTTAGGGCCTCCTAATGACGATGGAACACTCAAATTGCGTCGAGATTCAATACATCGTCCTCCAGATGACTTGTCTCCAAGGGGATATTGCTGCCTCGGTCACCTTATGGTCGTTCTTCTGTAAGTCTAAATTGTCGAATCCGACGGAAAACCGATAGTTAATTGTATCGTTCAGGGCCTCCTAATGACGATGGAACACTCAAATTGCGTCGAGATTCTAGACATCGTCCTCCAGCCGACTTGTCTCCAAGGGCATATTGCTTCCACGGGCTCCATATGGTCCGTCTCCTCTGAGTCTAGATTATAGAACCCGACGCGAAACTGATAGTTAATTGTAACGTTCAGGGTCTCCTAATGACGAACATTCAAATTGCGTCGAGATTCAGTACATCGTCCTCCAGCCGACTTGTCTCCAAGGGGATATTGCTGCCTCGGGAACCATATGGTCCGGCTCCTGTGAGTCTAGATTTTCGAATCCGACGCGAGACTGATAGTTATTTGTAACGTTCACTGCCTCCTAATGACGATGGAACACTCTAATTGCGTCGAGAATCAATACTTCGTCTTTTAGCCGACTTGTCTACCAGGGTCTATTGCTGCCTCGGGCACCTTATGGTCGTCCTCCTGTGAGTCAAGATTTTCGAATCCTACGCAAAACTGATAGTTAATTGTAACGTTCAGGGCCTCCTAATGACGATGAAACACTCAAATTGCGTCGAGATTCAATACTTCGTCCTCCACCCGACTTGTCTCCAAGAGGATATTGCTGCCTCGGGAACTTAATGGTCGTTGTCATGTAAGTCTAGATTGTCGAATCCGACGCAAAACTGATAGCTACTGCTAACGTTCGGGGCCTCCTGATGACGATGGAACACTCAAATTGTGTCGAGATTCAATACATCGTCCTCCAGCCGACTTGTCTACAAGGGGATAATGCTGCCTCGGGCACTATATGGTCCTTCCCTGTGAGTCTAGATTTTCGAAACAGACGCAAAACTGATAGTTAATTGTAACGTTCAGGGCCTCTTAATAATGATGGAACACTCAAATTGCGTCGAGATTCAATACATCGTCCTCCAGCAAACTTGTCTCCAAGGGGATATTGCTGCCTCGGGCACCTTATGGTCGTTGTCCTGTGAGTCTAGATTTTAGAATCCGACGCAAAACTCATAGTTAATTGCAACGTTCAGGGCCTCCTAATGATGATGGAACACTCAAATTGCTTCGAGATTCGTTACATCGACCTTCAGCCGAACTGTCTCCAAGTGTCTATTGCCGCCTCGGGCACCTTATGGTCGTTCTCCTGTAAGTCTAGATTTTCGAATCCGACGCAAAAGTGATAGTTAATTGTAACGGTCAGGGCCTCCTAATGACGATGGAACACTCAAATTGCGTCGAGATTAAACACATCGTCCTCCTGCCGATTTGTCTCCAAGGGTCTATTGGTGCCTCGGGCACTTTATGTTCGTTCTCCTGTAAGTCTAGATTGTCGAATCCGACGCAAAACTGATAGTTACTTGCAACGTTCATGGCCTCCTAATGACGATGGAACACTCAAATTGTGTCGAGATTCAATACATTGTCCTCCAGCCGACTAGTTTACAATTGGATATTGCTGCCTCGGACGCTATATGGTCCTTCCCTGTGAGTTTAGATTTTCGAAACAGACGCGTAACTGATAGATAATTGTAACGTTCAGGGCCTCTTAATGACGATGGAACACTCAAATTGAGTCGAGATTCAATACATCGGCCACCAGCCGACATGTTTCCAAGCGTCTATCGCTGCCTGTGGCACCTACTCCTGTGATTCTAGCTTTTCAGATCCGACACAAAACTGATAGTGACTAATGACGATGGAACACTCAAATTGCGTCGGGATTAAATACATCGTCCTCCAGCCGACTTGTCTCCAAGGGGATATTGCTGCCTCGGCACCTTATGTTCCGTCTCCTATGAGTCTAGATTTTCGAATCAGACGCGAAACTGATAGTTAATTGTAAAGTCTAGGGCCTCCTAATGACGATGGAACACTCAAATTGCGTCGAGATTCAATACATCGTCCTCCAGCCGATTTGTCTCCAACGGGGTATTGCTCCCTCGAGCACCGTATGGTCCGTCTCCTGTGCGTCTAGATTTTCAAATCCGAAGCGAAACCGATAGTTATTTGTAACGTTGAGGGCCTCCTAATGACGATGGAACACTCATATTGCGTCTAGATTCAGTACATCGTCCTTCAGCTAACTTGTTTGCAAGGGTCTATTGCTGCCTCGGGGACCATTTGGTCGTTCTCCTGTAAGTCTAGATTGACTAATCCGACGCTAAACTGATAGTTACTTGTAACGTTCATGGCCTCCAAATGACGATGCAACACTTAAATTCCGTCGAGATTCAATACATCGTCTTCCAGCCGACTTGTCTCCAAGGTTCTATTGCTGCCGCGGGGACCATATGGTCCTTCTCCTGTGAGTCTAGATTTTCGAATCCGACGCGAAACTGATAGTTAAATGTAACATTCGGGGCCTCCTAATGACGATGGAACACTCGAATGGCGTCGAGATTCAATACATCGTCCTCCAACTGACTTGTCTCCAAGGGTCTATTGCTGCCTCGGCCACCTTAAGGTCGTTCTCCTGTAAGTCGAGATTGTCGAATTCGTCGCAAAACTGATAGTTACTTGTAACGTACAGGGCCTCCAAATAACGATGGAACACTCAAATTGTGTCGAGATTCAATATATCGCCCTTCAGCCGACTTGTCTCCAAAGGTCTATTGGTGCCCGTGGCACCTAATGGACTTTCTCCTGTGAGTCTAGATTTTCGAATCCGACGCAAAACTGATAGTTAATTGTAACGTTCAGGGCCCGCGAATGACAATGGAACACTCAAATTGCGTCGAGATTCAATACATCGTCTTCCAGCCGACTTGTCTCCAAGGGCATATTGCTTCCACGGGCTCCATATGGTCCGTCTCCTGTGAGTCTTGATTTTCGAATCCGACGCGAAACAGATAGTTAATTGTAACGTTCAAGTTTTCCTAATAACGAACATTCAAATTGCGTCGAGATTCAATACATCGTCCTCCAGCCGACTTGTCTTTAAGTGTTTCTGCTGCCTCGGGCGCCTTATGGTCGTACTCCTGTGAGTCTAGATTTTCGAATGCGACGCAAAACTGATAGTTAATTGTAACGTTCAGGGCCTCCTAATGATGATGGAACACTCAAATTGCGTTGAGATTCAATACATCGTCCTCCAACCGACTTGTATCCAAAGGGATATTGCTGCCTCCGGCACCTAATGGTCCGTCTCCTGTGGGTACCGACTTTCGAATCCGCGCGAAACTGATAGTTAATTGTAACATTCAGGGTCTCCTAATGACGATGGAACAATCAAATTGTATCGAGATTCAATATATCGCCCTTCAGCCGACTTGTCTCCAAAGGTCTATTGGCGCCCGTGGCACCTAGTGGACTTTCTCCTGTGAGTCTAGATTTTCGAATCGGACGCAAAACTGATAGTTAATTGTAACGTTCAGGTCCTCCTAATGACGATGGAACACTCAAATTACGTCGAGATTCAATTCATCGGCCACCAGCCGACTTGTTTCATAGTATCTATTGCTGCCTGTGGCACCTTCTCCTGTGAGTTTAGATTTTCGAACCCGACGCAAAACTGATAGTTAAAAGTAACGTGCAGGGCATCCTAATGACGATGGAACACTCAAATTGCGTCGCGATTCAATTCATCGTCCTCGAGCCGACTTGTCTCCATGGCGATATTGCTGCCTCGGGCACCTTATGGTCGTTCTCCTGTGAGTCTGAATTTTCGAATCCGACGCAAAACTGATAGTTAATTGTAACGTTCAGGGACTCCTAATGACGATGGATCACTCATATTGCGTCGAGATTCAGTACATCGTCCTTCAGCCGACTTGTCTCCAAGGGTCTATTGCTGCCTCGGGCACCGTATGGTCGTTCTCCTGTGAGTCTAGATTTTCGAATCAGACGCAAAACTGATAGTTAATTGTAACGTTCAGGGCCTCCTAATGATGATGGAAGCCTCAAATTGCTTCGAGATTCGTTATTCGTTACACCGACCTTCAGCCGACCTGTCTCCAAAGGTCTATTGCTGCCTCGGGCACCTTATGGTCGTTTTCCTGTGAGTCTAGATTTTCGAATCCTACGCAAAACTGATGGTTAATTGTAACGTTCAGGGCCTCCTAATGCCGACGGAACACTCAAATTGCGTCGATATTCAACACATCGTCCTCCATCCGATTTGTCTACAAGGGGATATCGCTGCCTCGGGCACTACATGGTCCTTCCCTGTGAGTCTAGATATTAGAATCAGACGCGAAACTGATAGTTAATTGTAACGTTCAGGGCCTCCTAATGACGATGGTACACTCAAATTGTGTCGAGGTTCAAATCATCCTCCTCCAACCGACTTGTCTTCAAAGGGATATTGCTGCCTAGGGCACCATATGGTCCGTCTCCTGTGAGTCTAGATTTTCGAATCCGACGCGAAACTGATAGTTAATTGTAACATTCAGGCCTCCTAATGACGATGGAACACTCAAATTGCGTCGAGAGTCAATACATCGTCATCCAGCCGACTTGTCTCCAGGGGTCTATTGCTGCCTCGGGGACCTTATGGTCGTTCTCCTGTAAGTCTAGATTGTCGAATCCGACGCAAAACTGATAGTTGCTTGTAACGTTCAGGGCCTCCTAATGACGATTGAACATTCAAATTGCGTTTAGATTCAATACATCGGCCACCAGTCGACTTGTTTCCAAGGGTCTATTGCTGCCTGTGGCACCTTCTCCTGTGAGTCTAGATTTTCGAATCCAACTCAAAACTGATAGTTAATTGTATCGTTCAGGGACTCCTAATGACGATGGAACACTCAAATTGCGTCGAGATACAATACATCGTTCTCCAGCCGACTTGTCTCCAAAGGGAAATTGCTCACTCGTGCACCTTATGGTCCGTCTCCTGAGAGTCCAGATTTTCGAATCCGACGCGAAACTGATAGTTAATTGTAACGTTCAGGGCCTCCTAATGACGATGGAAGACTCAAATCGGGTCGAGATTCGTTACATCGACCTTCAGCCGACTTGTCTCCAAGGGTCTATTGCTGCCTCGGGCACCTTACGGTCGTTCTCCTGAGAGTCTAGATTTTCGAATCCGACGCATAACTGATAGTTAATTGTAACAATCAGGGCCTCCTAATGACGATGGTACACTCAAATTGCGTCGAGATTCAATACATCGTCCACCAGCCGACTTGTCTAGAAGGGGATTTTGCTGCCTCGGGCACTATATGGTCCTTTCCTGTGAGTCTAGATTTTCGAATCCGACGCAAAACTGATAGTTAATTGTAACGTTCAGGGCCTCCTATTGACGACGGAACAGTCAAATTGCGTCGAGATTCAATACATCGTCCTTCAGCCGACTTGTCTCCAAAGGTCTATTGCTGCCTCGGGCACCTTATGGTCGTCCTCCTGTGAATCTAGATTTTCGAATCCACCGCAAAACTGATAGTTAATTGAAACGTTCAGGGCCTCCTAATGACGTTGGAACACTCAAATTGCGTCGAGATTCAATACATCGTCCTCCAGCCAACTAGTCTCCAAGGGGATATTGCTGCTTCGGGCACCGTAAGGTCCGACTCCTGTGAGTCTAGGTTTTTTAATCCGACGCAAAACTGATAGTTAATTGTAACTTTCAGGGCCTCCTAATGACGATGGAACACTCAAATTGCGTCGATATTCAATACAACGCCCTCCAGCCGACTTGTCTCCAAGGGTCTATTGCTGCCTCGGGCACCTTATGGTCGTTCTCCTGTAAGTCTAGATTGTCGAATCCGACGCAAAACTGATAGTTAATTGTAACATTCAGGGCCTCCTAATGACGATGAAACACTCAAATTGCGTCGAGATTCAATACATCGCCCTTCAGCCGACTTGTCTCCAAAGGTCAATTGGTGCCCGTGGCACCTAATGGAATTTCTCCTGTGAGTCTAGATTTTCGAATCCGACACAAAACTGATAGTTAATTGTAACGTTCAGGTCCTCCTAATATCGATGGAACACTCAAATTACGTCGAGATTCAATACATCGGCCACCAGCTGACTTTTCTCCAAGGGTCTATTGCTGCCTTGGGGACCAATTGCTCGTTCTCCTGTGAGTCTAGATTGTCGAATCCGACGCTAAACTGATAGTTACGTGTAAGGTTCAGGGCCTCCTAATTACGATGGAACACTCAAATTGCGTCGAGATTCTATACATCGGCCTCCAGCCGACTTGTTTCATAGTATCTATTGCTGCCTGTGGCACCTTCTCCTGTGAGTTTAGAATTTCGAATCCGACGCAAAACTGATAGTTAAATGTAACGTGCAGGGCATCCTAATGACGATGGAACACTCAAATTGCGTCGAGATTCAATTCTTCGTCCTCCAGCCGACTTGTCTCCATGGCGATATTGCTGCCTCGGGCACCTTATGGTCGTTCTCCTGTGAGTCTGAATTTTCGAATCCGACGCATAACTGATAGTTAATTGTAACGTTCAGGGACTCCTAATGACGATGGAACACTCATATTGCGTCGAGATTCAGTACATCGTCCTTCAGCCGACTTGTCTCCATGGGTCTATTGCTGCCTCGGGCACCGTATGGTCGTTCTCCTGTGAGTCTAGATTTTCGAATCCGACGCAAAACTGATAGTTAATTGTAACGTTCAGGGATGATGGAAACCTCAAATTGCTTCGAGGTTCGTTAATCGTTACATCGACCTTCAGCCGACCGGTCTCCAATGGTCTATTGCTGCCTCGGGCACCTTATGGTCGTTCTCCTGTGAGTCTAGATTTTCGAATCCTACGCAAAACTGATGGTTAATTGTAACGTTCAGGGCCTCCTAATGACGACGGAACACTCAAATTGCGTCGAGATTCAACACATCGTCCTTCAGCCGACTTGTCTCCAAGGGGATATTGCTGCCTCTGGCACCGTATGGTCCGTCTCTTGTGAGTCTAGATTTTCTAATCCGACGCGAAACTGATAGTTAATTGTATCGTTCAGGGCCACCTAATGACGATGGAACACTCAAATCGTGTCGAGAATTAATACATCGTCCTCCAGCCGACTTGTCTACAAGGGGATATCGCTGCCTCGGGCACTATATGGTCCTTCCCTGTGAATCTAGATTTTAGAATCAGACGCGAAACTGATAGTTAATTGTAACGTTCAGGGCCTCCTAATCACGATGGAACACTCAAATTGCGTCGAGATTCAATACATCGTCATCCAACCGACTTGTCTCCAAGGGGATATTGCTGCCTCGCGCATCATATGGTCCATCTCCTGTGACTCTAGATTTTCGAATCCGACGCGAAACTGATAGTTAAATGAAACATTCGGGGCCTCCTAATGACGATGGAACACTCAAATTGTGTCGAGATTCAATACATCGCCCTTCAGCCGACTTGTCTCCAAAGGTCTATTGGTGCCTGTGGCACCTAATGGACTTTCTCCCGTGAGTCTAGATTTTCGAATCCGACGCAAAACTGATAGTTAATTGTAACGTTCAGGTCCTGCTAATGACGATGGAACTCTCAAATTACGTCGAGATTCAATACATCGGCCACCAGCTGACTTTTCTCCAAGGGTCTATTGCTGCCTCGGGCACCTTATGGTCGTTCTCCTGTGAGTCTAGATTTTCAAATCCGACGCAAATCTGATAGTTAATTGTAACGTTCAGGGCCCGCGAATGACGAAAGAACACTCAAATTGCGTCGAGATTCAATACATCGACCTTCAGCCGACTTGTCTCCAAGGGCATATTGCTTCCACGGGCTCCATTTCGTCCGTCTCCTGTGAGTCTAGATTTTCGAATCCGACGCAAAACTGATAAATAAATGTAACGTTCAGGGCATCCTAATGACGATGGAACACTCAAATTGCGTCGAGATTCAATACATCGTCCTCCAGCCGACTTGTCTCCGTGGGGATATTGCAGCCTCGGGCACCTTATGGTCGTTCTCCTGTGAGTCTAGATTTTCGAATCCGACGCAAAACTGATAGTTAATTGTAACGTTCAGGGCCTCCTAATGATGATGGAAGCCTCAAATTGCTTCGAGATTCGTTATTCGTTACATCGACCTTCAGCCGACCTGTCTCCAAGGGACTATTGCTGCCTCGGGCACCTTATGGTCGTTTTCCTGTGAGTCTAGATTTTCGAATCCTACGCAAAACTGATGGTTAATTGTAACGTTCAGGGCCTCCTAATGACGACGGAACACTCAAATTGCGTCGAGATTCAACACATCGTCCTCCAGCCGACTTGTCTACAAGGGGATATCGCTGCCTCGGGCACTATATGGTCCTTCCCTGTGAGTCTAGATTTTAGAATCAAACGCGAAACTGATAGTTAATTGTAACGTTCAGGGCCTCCTAATGACGATGGAACACTCAAATTGCGTCAAGATTCAATACATCGTCATCCAACCGACTTGTCTCCAAGGGTCTATTGCGGCCTCGGGCACCTTATGGTCGTTCTCCTGTAAGTCTAGATTGTCGAATCCGACGCAAAACTGATAGTTACTTGTAACGTTCAGGGCCTCCTAATGACGATGGAACACTCAAATTGTGTCGAGGTTCAATACACCCTCCTCCAACCGACTTGTCTTCAAAGGGATATTGCTGCCTAGGGCACCATATGGTCCGTCTCCTGTGAGTCTAGAATTTCGAATCCGACGCGAAACTGATAGCTAATTGTAACATTCAGGCCTCCTAATGACGATGGAACACTCAAATTGCGTCGAGAATCAATACATCGTCATCCAGCCGACTTGTCTCCAGGCGTCTATTGCTGCCTCGGGGACCTTATGGTCGTTCTCCTGTAAGTCTAGATTGTCGAATCCGACGCAAAACTGATAGTTGCTTGTAACGTTCAGGGTCTCCAAATGACGATTGAACATTCAAATTGCGTCGAGATTCAATACATCGGCCACCAGCCGACTTGTTTCCAAGGGTCTATTTCTGCCTGTGGCACCTTCTCCTGTGAGTCTAGATTTTCGAATCCAACTCAAAACTGATAGTTAATTGTATCGTTCAGGGCCTCCTAATGACGATGGAACACTCAAATTGCGCCGAGATACAATACATCGTTCTCTAGCCGACTTGTCTCCAAAGGGAAATTGCTCACTCGTGCACCTTATGGTCCGTCTCCTGAGAGTCTATATTTTCGAATCCGACGCGAAACTGATAGTTAATTGTAACGTTCAGGGCCTCCTAATGACGATGGAAGACTCAAATCGGGTCGAGATTCGTTACATAGACCTTCAGCCGACTTGTCTCCAAGGGTCTATTGCTGCCTCGGGCACCTTATGGTCGTTCTCCTGAGAGTCTAGATTTTCGAATCCGACGCATAACTGATAGTTAATTGTAACAATCAGGGCCTCCTAATGACGATGGAACACTCAAATTACGTCGAGATTCAATACATCGTCCTCCAGCCGACTTGTCTAGAAGGGGATATTGCTGCCTCGGGCACTATATGGTCCTTTCCTGTGAGCCTAGATTTTCGAATCAGACGCTAAACTGATATTTAATTCTAACGTTCAGTTCCTCCTAATGACGATGGAATACTCAAATTGCGTCGAGATTCAATACATCGTCCTCCAGCCAACTGGTCTCCAAGGGGATACTGCTGCTTCGGGCACCGTAAGGTCCGACTCCTGTGAGTCTAGGTTTTTGAATCCGACGCAAAACTGATAGTTAATTGTAACTTTCAGGGCCTCCTAATGACGATGGAACACTCAAATTCCGTCGATATTCAATACAAAGCCCTCCAGCCGACTTGTCTCCAAGGGTCTATTGCTGCCTCGGGCACCTTATGGTCGTTCTCCTGTAAGTCTGATTGTCGAATCCGACGCAAAACTGATAGTTAATTGTAACATTCAGGGCCTCCTAATGACGATGAAACACTCAAATTGCGTCGAGATTCAATACATCGTCCTCCAGCCGCCTTGCCTCCAAGGGGATATTGCTGCCTCGGGCACCATATGGTCGTTCTCCTGTGAGTCTAGATTTTCGAATCTGACGCAAAACTGTTAGTTACTTGTATCGTACAGGGCCTCCTAATGACGATGGAACACTCAAATTGCGTCGAGATTCAATACATCGGCCACCATCCGACAAGTTTCCAAGGGTCTATTGCTGCCTGTGGCTCCTTCTCCTGCGGGTCTAGATTTTCGAATCCGACGCAAAACTGACAGTTAATTGTAACGTTCAGGGCATCCTAATGACGATGGAACACTCAAACCGCGACGAGATTCAGTACATCGTCGTTCAGTCGACTTGTCTCTAAGGGTCTATTGCTGCCTCGGGCTCCTTATGGTCGTTCTCCTGTGAGTCTAGATTTTCGAATCCGTCGCAAAACTGATAGTTAATTGTAACGTTCAGGGCCTCCTAATGACGATGGAACACTCAAATTGCGTCTAGATTCGTTACATCGACCTTCAGCCGACCTGTCTCCAAGGGTCTATTGCTACCTCGGGCACCTTATTGTCGTTCTCATGTGAGTCTAGATTTTCGAATCCGACGCAAAAATGATAGTTAATTGTAACGTTCAGGGCCGCCTAATGACATTGGAACTCTGAAATTGCGTCGAGATTCAATTCATCGTCCTTCAGCCGACTTGTCTCCAAAGGTCTATTGCTGCCTCGGGGACCTTATGTTCGTCCTCCAGTGAGTCTAGATTTTCGAATCCGACGCAAAACTGATAGTTAATTGTAACGTTCAGGGCCTTCTAATGCCGATGGAACACTCAAATCGCGTCGAGATTCAGTACATCGTCCTCCAGCCGACTAGTCTCCAAGGAGATATTGCTGCCTCGGGCACCGTATGCTTCCACTCCTGCGAGTCTAGATTTTTGAATCCGACGCAAAACTGATAGTTGATTGTGACGTTCAGGGCCTCCTAATGACGATGACACCCTCATATTGCGTCGAGGTTCAGTACGTCGTACTCCAGCCGACTTGTCTCCAAGTGGATATTGCTGCCTCGGGAACCATTAGCTGATAGTTCATTGAAACATTCAGGGCCTCCTAATGACGATGGAACACTCAAATTGCGTCGAGATTCAATACATCGGTCACCAGCCGAATATTTTCATAGGGTCCATTGCTGATTGTTGCACCTTCTCCTGTGAGTGTAGATTTTCGAATCCAACTAAAAACTGATAGTTAATTGTATCGTTCAGGGCCTCCTAATGACGATGGATCACTTAAATTGCGTCGAGATTCAACATATCGCCCTCCAGCCGACTTGTCTCCAAGGGGAGATTGCTGCCTCAAGCACCTTACGGTCCGTCTCTAGTGGGTCTCGATTTTCGAATCCGACGCATAACTGATAGTCAATTGTAACGGTCAGGGCCTCCTAATGACGATGCAACACTCAAATTGCGTCGAGATTCAATACATCGTCATTCAGCCGACATGTCTCCAAGGGTCTATTGCCTCCTCGGGCACCTTGTGGATGTTCTCCTGTGAGTCTCGATTTTCGAATCCGACGCAAAACTGATAGTTATTTGTAACGTTCAGGGCCTCCTAATGACGATGGAACACTCAAATTGCGTCAAGGTTCAGTACATCGTCCTTCAGCCGACTTGTCTCCAAGGGTCTATTGCTGTCCCGGGCAACTTATGGTCGTTCTCCAGTGAGTCTAGATTTTCGAATCCGACGTAAAACTGATTGTTAATTGTAACGTTCAGGGCCTCCTAATGACGATGGAACACTTAAATTGCGTCGAGATTCAATACATCGTCCTCCAGCCGACTTGTCTACACGGGGATATTGCTGCCTCGGTCTCCATGTGGTCCGTCTCCTGTTAGTCTAGATTTTCGAATCCGACGCAAAATTGATAGTTAATTGTAACGTTCAGGGCCTCCTAATGACGATGGAACACTCAAATTGCGTCGAGGTTCAGTACATCGTCCTTCAGCCGACTTGTCTCCAAGGGTCTATTGCTGCCTCGGGCATCTTATAGTCGTTCTCCTGTGAGTCTAGATTTTCGTATCCGACGCATAACTGATAGTTAATTGTAACAATCAGGTCCTCCTGATGACGATGGAACCCTCAAAATGCGTCGAGATTCAATACATTGTCCTCCAGCCGACTTTTCTCCATGGGGATTTTGTTGTCTCGGGCACCAAATGATCCTTCCCTGTGAGTCAAGATTTTCGAATCCGACGCAAAAACAATAGTGCGATGTAACGATCAGCGGCTCCTAATTATGATGGAGCACTCAAATTGCGTCGAGATTCAATACATCGTCCTCCAGCTGACTTGTCTCCAAGGGCATATTGCTGCCACGGGCTCCATATGATCCATCTCCTGAGAGTCTAGATTTTTGAATCCAAAGCGAAACTGATAGTTAATTGTGACGTTCAGGGCCTCCTAATGACGATGGAACACTCAAATTGCGTCGAGATACAATACATCGGCCTCCAGCCGACTTGTCTCCAAGAGTCCATTGCTGCCTCGGGCATCTTATGGTCGTTCTCCTGTGAGTCTAGATTTTCGAATCCGACGCATAACTGATGGTTAATGGTAACGTTCAGGGCATCCTAATGACGATGGAACACTCAAATTGCGTCGAGATTTTATACATCGTCCTCCAGTCGTCTTGTCTCCAAGGAGATATCGCTGTCTCGGGCACCAGATGGTCCGTCTCCGGTGATTCTACATTTTCGAATCGGACGCAAAACTGATAGTTAATTGTAACATTCTGGCCTCCTAATGACGATGGAACACTCAAATTGCGTCGCGATCCAATACATCGATCTCAAGCCGACTTGTCTCCAAGGGTCTATTGCTGCCTCGGGCACCTTAAGATCGTTCTCCTGTGAGTCTAGATTTTTGAACCCGACGCAAAACTGATAGTTATTTGTAACGTTCAGGGCCTCCTATTGACGATGGAACACTCAAATTGCGTCGAGATTCAACATATCGCCCTCCAGCCGTCTTGTCTCCAAGGGGATATTGCTGTCTCGGGCACCAAATGATCCTTCTCCTGTGAGTCTAGATTTTCGAATCCGACCACAAACTGATAGTGAATTGTAACGTTCAGCGCCTCCTAACGACGACAGAACACTAAAATTGCGTCGAGACACATTACATCGCCCTCCAGCCGACTTGTCTCCAAGGGTCTATTGCTGCCTCGGGCACCTTATGGTCGTTCTCCTGTGAGTCTAGATTTTCTAATCCGACGCAAAACTGATTGTTAATTGCAACGTTCAGGGCCTCCTAATGACGATGGAACATTCAAATTGCGTCGCGATTCAATACATGGTCCTCCAGCGGAATGGTCTCAAAGGGGATATTGCTGCCTCGGGCACCTTATGGTCTTTCACCAGTGAGTCTAGATTTTCGAATCCGACGAAAAACTGATAGTTAATTGCAACATTCAGGGCCACCTAATGACAATGGAACACTCAATTTGCGTCAAGATTCAATACATCGGCCTCCAGCCGACTTGTCCCCAAGGGGATATTGCTGTCTCGGGCCCTAAATGATCCTTTTCCTGTGAGTTAATTGTGACGTTCAGGGCCTCCTAATGACGATGGAACACTCAAATTGCGTCGAGATTCAATACATCGTCGTCCAGCCGACTTGTCTCCAAATAGCTGCCTCGGGCACCATATGGTCCGTCTCCTGTGAGTCTAGATTTTTGAATCCGTATCGAAACTGATAGTTAATTGTAACGTTCAGGGCCTCCTAATGACGATGGAACATTCAAATTATGTCGAGACACAATACAACGTCCTCCAGCCGACTTGTCTCCAAGGGGAGATTGCTGCCTCAAGCACCTTATGGTCCGTCTCCAGTGGGTCCAGATTTTTGAATCCGACGAAAAACTGATAGTTAATTTTAACATTCAGGGCCTCCTAAAGACGATGGAACACTCAAATTGCGTCGCGAACCAATACATCGTTCTCCAGCCGACTTGTCTCCAAGGGTCTATTGCTGCCTTATGATCGTTTTCCTGCGAGTCTCGATTTTCGAATCCGACGCAAAACTGATAGTTAAGTGTAACGGTCAGGGCCTCCTAATGACGATGCAACATTCAAATTGCGTCGAGATTCAATACATCGTCATTCAGCCACTTGGCTCCAAGGGTCTATTGCCGCCCCGGGCACCTTATGGTTGTTCTCCTGTGAGTCTCGATTATCGAATCCGACGCAAAACTGATAGTTAATTGTAACGTTCAGGGCCTCCTAATGACGATGGAACACTCAAATTGCGTCGAGGTTCAGTACATCGTCCTTCAGCCGACTTGGCTCCAAGGGTCTATTGCTGCCCCGGGCTACTTACGGTCGTTCTCCAGTGAGTCTAGATTTTCGAATCCGACGAAAAACTGATTGTTAATTGTAACGTTCAGGGCCTCTTAATGACGATGGAACACTTAAATTGCGTCGAGATTCAATATATCGTCCTCCAGCTGACTTGTCTACAAGGGGATATTGCTGCCTCGGGCTCCATGTGGTCCGTCTCTAGTTAGTATAGATTTTCGAATCCGACGCAAAATTGATAGTTAATTGTAAAGTTCAGGGCCTCCTACTGACGATAGAACACTCCAATTGCGTCGAGATACAATCCATCGGCCTCCAGCCGACTTGTCTCCAATGGTCTATTGCTGCCTCGGGCATCTTATGGTCGTTCACCTGTGAGTCTAGATTTTCGAGTCCGACGCATAACTGATAGTTAATTATAACGTTCTGGGCATCCTAATGACGATGGACCACTCAAATTGCGTCGAGATTCGATACATCGTATTCCAGCCGTCTTGTCTCCAAGGGGATATCGCTGCCTCGGGCACCTTATGGTCGTTCTCCTGTGAGTCTAGATTTTGTAATCCGACGCAAAACTGATTGTAACGTTCAGGGCCTCCTAATGACGATGGAACATTCAAATTGCGTCGCGATCCAATACATCGATCTCCAGCCGACTTGTCTCCAAGGGTCTATTGCTGCCTCGGGCACCTTATGATCGATCTCCTGTGAGTCTAGATTTTCTAATCCGACGAAAAACTGATTGTAACGTTCAGGGCCTCCTAATGACGATGGAACACTCAAATTGCTTCGCGATCTTATACATCGTCCTTCAGCCGACTTGTCTCCAAGCGTCTATTGCTGCCTCGGGCACCTTAAGATCGTTCTCCTGTGAGTCTAGATTTTCGAATCCGACGCATAACTGATAGTTTATTGTAACCTTCAGGGCCTCCTATCGACGATGGAACACTGAAATTGCGTCGAGGATCAATACATCGTCATTCAGCCGGCTTGTCTCCAGCGGTCTATTGCTGCCTCGGGCACCTTATGGTCGTTCTCTTGTGAGTCTAGATTTTAGAATCCGACGCGAAACTGATAGTTAATTGTAACGTTCACCGACATCTTATGACGATGGAACACTCAAATTGCGTCGAGATTCAATACATCGTCCTCCAGCCGACTTGTCTCCAAGGGGATATTGCTGTCTCGGGCACCAAATGATCCTTCTCCTGTGAGTCTAGATTTTCGAATCCGACGGCAAATTGATAGTGAATTGTAACGTTCAGCGCCTGCTAACGACGACAGAACACTCAAATTGCGTCGAGACTCAATACATCGCCCTCCAGCCGACTTGTCTCCAAGGGTCTATTGCTGCCTCGTGCACCTTATGGTCGTTCTCCAGTGAGTCTATATTTTCTAATCCGACGCAAAACTGATTGTTAATTGCAACGTTCAGGGCCTCCTAATGACGATGGAACACTCAAATTGCTTCGCGATCTTATACATCGTCCTCCAGCCGACTTGTCTCCAAGCGTCTATTGCTGCCTTGGGTTCCATTTGGTCCGTCTCCTGTGAGTGTAGATATTTGAATCCGACCGGAAATTGATAGTTAATTGTGACGTTTAAGTCTCATAAGGACGATGGAACACACAAATTGCGTCGCGATCCAATACATCGCTCTCCAGCCGACATGTCTCCAAGGTTCTATTGCTTCCTCGGGCACCTTATGGTCGATCTCCTGTGAGTCTAGATTTTCTAATCCGACGCAAAACTGATTGTAACGTTCAGGGCCTCCTAATGACGATGGAACACTCAAATTGCTTCCCGATCTTATACATCGTCCTTCAGCCGACTTGTCTCCAAGCGTCTATTGCTGCCTCGGGCACCTTAAGATCGTTCTCCTGTGAGTCTAGATTTTTGAACCCGACACAAAACTGATAGTTAATTGTAACATTCAGGGCCTCCTAATGGCGATGGAACATTCAAATTGCGTCGAGATTCAATACATCGTCCTCCAGCCGACTTGTCTCCAAATAGCTGCTTCGGGCACCATATGGTCCGTCTCCTGTGATTCTAGATTCTTGAATCCGAGGCGAAACTGATAGTTAATTGTAACGTTCAGGGCCTCCTAATGATGATGGAACATTCAAATTGCGTCGAGACTCAATACGTCGTCCTCCAGCCGACTTGATCCAAGGGGAGATTGCTGCGTCTAGCACCTTAAGGTGCGTCACCAGTGGGTCTAGATTTTCGAATCCGACGAAAAACTGATAGTTAATTGTAACATTCAGGGCCTCCTAAAGACGATGGAACACTCAAATAGCGTCGCGAACCAATACATCGTTCTCCAGCCTACTTGTCTCCAAGGGTCTATTGCTGCCTCGGGCACCTTATGATCGTTTTCCTGCGAGTCAAGATTTTCGAACCCGACGCCAAACTGATAGTCAATTGTAACATTCAGGGCCTCCTAATGACGATGGAACACTCAAATTGCGTCGAGACACAATACATCGTCCTCCAGCCGACTTGTATCCAAGGGGATATTGCTGTCTCGGGCACCATATGATCCTTCTCCTGAGAGTAGATTTTCGAATCCGACGCTAAAATGATAGATAATTTTAACGTTCAGCGCCTCCTAATGACGATGGAACACTCATATTGCGTCGAGGGTCGATACATCGTCCTCCAGCGGACTTGTCTACAAGGGGATATTGCTGCCTCGTGCTCCTTGTGGTCCGTCTCCTGTTAGTCTAGATTTTCGAATCCGACGCAAAATTGGTAGTTAATTGTAATGTTCAGGGCCTCCTACTGACGATGGAACACTCCAATTGCGTCGAGATACAATCCATCGGCCTCCAGCCGACTTGTCTCCAAGGGTCTATTGCTGCCTCGGGCATCTTATAGTCGTTCTGCTGTGAGTCTAGATTTTCGAATCCGACTCATAACTGATAGTTAATTGTAACGTTCAGGGCATACTAATGACGATGGAACACTCATATTGCGTCGAGATTCGATACATCGTCCTCCAGCCGTCTTGTCTCCAAGGGGATATCGCTGCCTCGGGCACCTTATGGTCGTTCTCCTGTGAGTCTAGATTTTCTAATCCGACGAAAAACTGATTGTAACGTTCAGGGCCTCCTAATGACGATGGAACACTCAAATTTCATCGCGATCCAATACATCGATCTCCAGCCGACTTGTCTCCAAGGGTCTATTGCTGCCTCGGGCACCTTATGGTCGTTCTGCTGTGAGTCTAGATTTTCTAATCCGACGTAAAACTGATTGTAACGTTCAGGGCCTCCTAATGACGATGGAACACTCAAATTGCTTCGAGATTCAATACATCGTTCTCCAGCGGACTTGTATCCCAGTGGATATTGCTGTCTCGTGCACCATATGATCCTGCTCTTGAGATTTGATTTTCGAATCCGACGCATAACTGATAGTTAATTGTAACGTTCAGGGCCACCTAATGACGATGGAACACTCAAATTGCGTTGAGATTCAATACATCGGACTCCAGCCGACTTGTCTCCAAGGCGACATTGCTGCCTCGGGCACCATATGGTCCGTCTCCTGTGAGTCCAGATTTTCGATTGCGATGCGAAACTGATAGGTAATTGTAACGATCAGGGCCTCCTAATGACGATGGAACACTCAGATTGCGTCGAGACTCAATACATCGCCCTCCAGCCGACTTGTCTCCAAGGATCTACTGCTGCCTCAGGCACCTTATGGTCGGTCTCCTGTGAGTCTAGATTTTCTAATCCGACGCAAAACTGATTGTTAATTCTAACGTTCATGGGCTCCAAATGACGATGGAACACTCAAATTGCGTCGCGATTCAATACATCGTCCTCCAGCGGACTGGTCTCCAAGGGGATATTGCTGCCTCGGGCACCTTATGGTCCGTCTCCAGTGAGTCTAGATATTCAAATCCGACGAAAAACTGATAGTTAATTGTAACGCTCAGAGCTTCCTAATGACGATGGAACACTCAAATTGCGTCGAGATTTAATACATCGGCCTCCAGCCGACTTGTCTCCAAGGGGACATTGCTGCCTCGGGCACCATATGGTCCGTCTCCTGTGAGTCTAGATTTTCGATTCCGATTCGAAACTGATAGTTAATTGTAACGTTCCGGGCCTCCTAATGACGATGGAACACTCAAATTGCGTCGAGATTCAATACATCGTCTTTCAGCCGACTTGTCTCCAGCGGTCTATTTCTGCCTCGGGCACGTTATGATCGTTCTCCTGTGAGTCTAGATTTTAGAATCCGACGCAAGACTGATAGTTAATTGTAACGTTCAGGGCCACCTAATATCGATGGAACACTCAAATAGCGTCGAGATTCAATACATCAGCCTCCAGCCGACTTGTCTCCAAGGTGATATTGCTGCCTCGGGCACTTTATGGTCCGTCTCCAGTGCGTCTAGATTATCAAATCCGACGAAAAACTGATAGTTAATTGTAACGTTCAGGGCGTCCTAATGACGATGGAACACTCAAATTGCGTCGAGATTCAATACATCGTCCTTCAGCCGACTTGTCTCCAAGAGTCACCTCTGGCACGTTATGGTCGTTCTCCTGTGAGTGTAGATTTTCGAATCCGACGCAAAACAGATTGTTAATTGTAACGTTCAGGGCCTCCTAGTGATGAGGGAACACTCAAATTGCGTCGAGATTCTATACATCGGCCTCCAGCCGACTTGTCTCCAAGGGTCTATTGCTGCCTCGTGCACCTTGTGGTCGTTCTCCTCTGAGTCTAGATTTTTGAATCCGTCGCAAAAACGATAGTTAATTGTAACGTTCAGCGCCTCCTAATGACGATGGAACACTCAAATTGCGATGAGAGTCAATACATCGTCCTCCAGGCGACTTGTCTACAAGGGGATATTGCTGCCTCGGGCTCCATGTGGTTCGTCTCTTGTGAGTCTAGAATTTCGAATCTGACGCGAAATTGATAGTTAATTGTAACTTTCAGGGCCTCCTAATGAGGATGGAACACTCAAATTGCGCCGAGATTCAATATATCGTCGTACAGCCGACTTGTCTTCAAGGTTCTATTGCTGCCTCGGGCACCTTGTGGCTGTTTTCCTGTGAGTCTCGATTTTCGAATCCGACGCAAAACTGATAGTTAATTGTAACGTTCAGGGCCTCCTAATGACGATGGAACACTCAAAATGCTCGAGGTTCAATACATCGTCCTCCAGCCGATGTGCCTCCAAGGGAATAATGCTGCCTCGGGCACCACATATGGTCCGTCTCCTGGGAGGCTAGATTTTCGATTTCGACGCAAAAATGGTACTGAGATGTAACGATAAGCGCCTCCTAGTGATGATGGAACACTCAAATTGCGTCGAGATTCAATTTATCGTCCTCCAGCCGATTTGTCTCCAAGGGGATACTGCTGCCTCGGGTTCCATATGGTCCGTCTCCTGTGAGTGTAGATTTTTGAATCTGACGCCTAACTGATAGTCAATTGTGACGTTCAAGCCTCCTAATGACGATGGAACATTAAAATTGCGTCGAGATTCAATACATCGTCTTTCAGCCGACTTGTCTCCAGCGGTCTATTGCTGCCTCGGGCACCTTATGGTCGTTCTCCTGTGAGTCTACATTTTAGAATCCGACGCAAAACTGATAGTTAATTGTAACTTTCAGGGCCTCCTAATGACGATGGAACACTCAAATTGCGTCGAGATTCAATACATCGTCCTCCAGCCGACCTGTCTCCAGCGGTCTATTGCTGCCTCGGGCACCTTATGGTCGTTCTCCTGTGAGTCTAGATTTTAGAATCCGACGCAAAACTGTAAGTTAATTGTAACGTTCAGGGCCACATAATGACGACGGAACACTCAAATTGAGTCGAGATTCAATACATCAGCCCCCAGCCGACTTGTCTGCAAGGGGATATTGCTGTCTCGGGCCCCAAATGATCCTTCTCCTGTGAGTCTAGATTTTCGAATCCGACGGCGAAATGATAGTGAATTGTAACGTTCAGGGCCTCCTAATGACGATGGAACACTCAAATTGCGTCGAGATTCAATACATCGTCCTCAAGCCGACGTGCCTCCAAGGGGATATTTCTGCCTCGGGCACCATATGGTCCGTCTCCTGTGAGTCTAGATTTTCGATTTCGAAGCAAAAATGGAATTGAGATGTAACGATAAGCGCCTCCTAATGATGATGGAACACTCAAATTGCGTCGAGATTCAATACATCGTCCTCCAGCCGACTTGTCTCCAAGTTTATATTGCTGCCTCGGGTACCATATGGTCCGTCGCCTGTGAGTGTAGATTTTTGAATCCGACGCGAAACTGATAGTTAATTGAAACATTCAGCGCCTCCTAATGACGATGGTGCTCTCAAATTGGTTCGAGATTCAATACATTGTCCTTCAGCCGACTTGTCTCCAAGGGTCGCCACAGGCACCTTATGGTCGTTCTCCTGTGAGTCTAGATTTTCGAATCCGACGCTAAACTGATTGTTAATTGTAACGTTCATGGCCTCCTAATGACGATGGAACACTCAAATTGCGTCGAGATTCAATACATCGGACTCCAGTCGACTTGTCTCCAAGGCGACATTGCTGCCTCGGGCACCATATGGTCCGTCTCCTGTGAGTCTAGATTTTTGATTCCGATGCGAAACTGATAGTTAATTGTAACGTTCAGGGCCTCCTAATGATGATGGAAGACTCAAATTGCGCCGAGATGCAATACATCGTCCTCCAGCCGACTTGTCTCCAACGTGATATCGCTGCCTCGGGCACCACATGGTCCGTCTCCGGTGATTCTACATTTTCGAATCCGACGCAAAACTGATAGTTAATTGTAACGTTCAGCGCCTCCTAATGACGATGGAACACTCAAATTGCGTCGAGATTCAATACATCGTCCTCCAGCCGACTTGTCTCCAAAGGGATATTGCTGTCTCGGACACCAAATGATCCTTCCTCTTTGAGCCTAGATTTTCGAATCCGACGCCAAAATTATAGTGAATTGTAACGTTCAGCGCCTCCTAATGACGACAGAACACTCAAATTGCGTCGAGATTCAATACATCGTCATCCAGCCGACTTGTCTCCAACGGGATATTGCTGCCTCGGGCACAATATGGTCCGTCTCCTGTGAGTCTAGATTATTGAATCCGTCGCGAAACTGATTGTTAATTGTAACGTTCAGAGCATCCTAATGACGATGGAACACTCAATTTGGGCGAGATTCAACACATCGGCATTCAGCCGATTTGTCTCCAAGGGTCCAAACTGCCTGGGGCACATTATGGTCATTCTCCGGTAAGTCTAGATTTAAAATCCGACGCAAAACTGATAGTTAATTGTAATGTTCAGGGCCTCCTAATGACGATGGAACACTCAAATTGAGTGGAGAGTCAATACATCGTCTTCCAGCCGACTTGTCTACAAGGGGATATTGCTGCCTCGGGCTCCATGTGGTCCGTCGCTTGTGAGTCTAGATTTTCGAATCTGACGCGAAACTGATAGTTAATTGTAACGTTCAGGGCCTCCGAGTGACGATGGAACACTCAAATTGCGTCGAGATTCAATACATCGGTCTCCAGCCGACTTGTCTCCAAGGGTCCATTGCTGCCTCGGGCACCTTGTGGTCGTTCTCCTGTGAGTCTAGATTTTCGAATCCGACACATTACTGATAGTTAATTGTGACGTTCAGGGCCTCCTAATGACGATGGAACACTCAAATTGCGTTGAGATTCAGTACATCGTCCTTCAGCCGACTTGTGTCCAAGGGTCTATTGCTGCCTCGGACACCTTATGGTCGTTCTCCTGTGAGTCTAGATTTTCGAATACGACGCAAAACTGATAGTTAACTGTAACGTTCAGGGCCTCCTAATGACGAAGGAACACTCAAATTGCGTCGAGATTCAATACATCAGCCTCCAGCCGACTTGTCTCCAAGGGGATATTGCTGTCTCGGGCCCCAAATGATCCTTCTCCTGTGAGTCTAGATTTTCGAATCCGACGACGAAATGATAGTGAATTGTAACGTTCAGGGCCTCCTAATGACGATGGAACACTCAAATTGCGTCGAGATTCAATACATCGGACTCCAGCCGACTTGTCTCCAAGGCGACATTGCTGCCTCGGGCACCACATGGTCCGTCTCCTGTGAGTCTAGATTTTTGATTCCGATGCGAAACTGATAGTTAATTGTAACGTTCAGGGCCTCCTAATGATGATGGAAGTCTCAAATTGCGCCGAGATGCAATACATCGTCCTCCAGCCGACCTGTCTCCAAGGGGATATTGCTGTCTCGGGCCCCAAATGATCCTTCTCCTGTGAGTCTAGATTTTCGAATCCGACGACGAAATGATAGTGAATTGTAACGTTCAGGGCCTCCTAATGATGATGGAACACTCAAATTGCGTCGAGATTCAATACATCGTCCTCCAGCCGACTTGCCTCCAAGTTGATATTGCTGCCTCGGGTACCATATGGTCCGTCGCCTGTGAGTGTAGATTTTTGAATCCGACGCGAAACTGATAGTTAATTGAAACATTCAGCGCCTCCTAATGACGATGGTGCTCTCAAATTGGTTCGAGATTCAATACATCGTCCTTCAGCCGACTTGTCTCCAAGGGTCGCCACAGGCACCTTATGGTCGTTCTCCTGTGAGTCTAGATTTTCGAATCCGACGCTAAACTGATTGTTAATTGTAACGTTCATGGCCTCCTAATGACGATGGAACACTCAAATTGCGTCGAGATTCAATACATCGGACTCCAGTCGACTTGTCTCCAAGGCGACATTGCTGCCTCGGGCACCATATGGTCCGTCTCCTGTGAGTCTAGATTTTTGATTCCGATGCGAAACTGATAGTTAATTGTAACGTTCAGGGCCTCCTAATGATGATGGAAGACTCAAATTGCGCCGAGATGCAATACATCGTCCTCCAGCCGACTAGTCTCCAACGTGATATCGCTGCCTCGGGCACCACATGGACCGTCTCCGGTGATTCTACATTTTCGAATCCGACGCAAAACTGATAGTTAATTGTAACGTTCAGCGCCTCCTAATGACGATGGAACACTCAAATTGCGTCGAGATTCAATACATCGTCCTCCAGCCGACTTGTCTCCAAAGGGATATTGCTGTCTCGGACACCAAATGATCCTTCCTCTTTGAGCCTAGATTTTCGAATCCGACGCCAAAAATATAGTGAATTGTAACGTTCAGCGCCTCCTAATGACGACAGAACACTCAAATTGCGTCGAGATTCAATACATCGTCATCCAGCCGACATGTCTCCAACGGGATATTGCTGCCTCGGGCACAACATGGTCCGTCTCCTGTGAGTCTAGATTATTGAATCCGACGCGAAACTGATTGTTAATTGTAACGTTCAGAGCATCCTAATGACGATGGAACACTCAATTTGGGCGAGATTCAACACATCGGCATTCAGCCGATTTGTCTCCAAGGGTCCATTGCTGCCTGGGGCACATTATGGTCATTCTCCGGTAAGTCTAGATTTAAAATCCGACGCAAAACTGATAGTTAATTGTAACGTTCAGGGCCTCCGAGTGACGATGGAACACTCAAATTGCGTCGAGATTCAATACATCGGTCTCCAGCCGACTTGTCTCAAAGGGTCTATTGCTGCCTCGGGCACCTTGCGGTCGTTCTCCTGTGAATCTAGGTTTTCGAATCCGACACATTACTGATAGTTAATTGTGACGTTCAGGGCCTCCTAATGACGATGGAACACTCAAATTGCGTTGAGATTCAGTACATCGTCCTTCAGCCGACTTGTGTCCAAGGGTCTATTGCTGCCTCGGACACCTTATGGTCGTTCTCCTGTGAGTCTAGATTTTTGAATACGACGCAAAACTGATAGTTAACTGTAACGTTCAGGGCCTTCTAATGACGAAGGAACACTCAAATTGCGTCGAGATTCAATACATCGTCCTGTAGCCGACCGGTCTCCAGCGGTCTATTGCTGCCTCGGGCACCTTATGGTCGTTCTCCTGTGAGTCTAGATTTTAGAATCCGACGCAAAACTGAAAGTTAATTGTAACATTCAGGGCCACATAATGACGACGGAACACTCAAACTGAGTCGAGATTCAATACATCAGCCTCCAGCCGACTTGTCTCCAAGGGGATATTGCTGTCTCGGGCCCCATATGATCCTTCTCCTGTGAGTCTAGATTTTCGAATCCGACGACGAAATGATAGTGAATTGTAACGTTCAGGGCCTCCTAATGGCGATGGAACACTCAAATTGCGTCGAGATTCAATACATCGGACTCCAGCCGACTTGTCTCCAAGGCGACATTGCTGCCTCGGGCACCATATGGTCCGTCTCCTGTGAGTCTAGATTTTTGATTCCGATGCGAAACTGATAGTTAATTGTAACGTTCAGGGCCTCCTAATGATGATGGAAGACTCAAATTGCGCCGAGATGCAATACATCGTCCTTCAGCCGACTTGTCTACAAGGATCTATTGCTGCCTCGGGCACCTTATGGTTGTTCTCCAGTGAGTCTCGATTTTTGAATACGACGTAAAACTGGTAGGTAATTGTAACGTTCAGGGCCTCCTAATGACGATGGAACACTCAAATTGCGTCGAGGTTCAATCCATCGTCCTCCAGCCGACGTGCCTCCAAGGGGATATTGCCTCCTCGGGCACCATATGGTCCGTCTCCTGTGAGACTAGATTTTCGATTTCGAAGCAAAAATGGTAGTGAGATGTAACGATAAGCGCCTCCTAATGATGATGGAACACTCAAATTGCGTCAAGATTCAATACATCGGCCTCTAGCCGACTTGTCTCCAAGGGTCTATTGCTGCCTCGGGCACCTTATGGTCGTTCTCCTGTGAGACTAGATTTTCGAATCCGACGCATAACTGATAGTTAATTGAAACGTTCAGCGCCTCCTAATGGCGATGGTGCTCTCAAATTGGTTCGAGATTCAATACATCGTCCTTCAGCCGACTTGTCTCCAAGGGTCGCCACAGGCACCTTATGGTCGTTCTCCTGTGAGTCTAGATTTTCGAATCCGACGCTAAACTGATTGTTAATTGTAACGTTCATGGCCTCCTAATGACGATGGAACACTCAAATTGCGTCGAGATTCAATACATCGGACTCCAGTCGACTTGTCTCCAAGGCGACATTGCTGCCTCGGGCACCATATGGTCCGTCTCCTGTGAGTCTAGATTTTTGATTCCGTTGCGAAACTGATAGTTAATTGTAACGTTCAGGGCCTCCTAATGATGATGGAAGACTCAAATTGCGCCGAGATGCAATACATCGTCCTCCAGCCGACTTGTCTCCAACGTGATATCGCTGCCTCGGGCACCACATGGTCCGTCTCCGGTGATTCTACATTTTCGAATCCGACGCAAAACTGATAGTTAATTGTAACGTTCAGCGCCTCCTAATGACGGTGGAACACTCACATTGCGTCGAGATTCAATACATCGTCCTCCAGCCGACTTGTCTCCAAAGGGATATTGCTGTCTCGGACACCAAATGATCCTTCCTCTTTGAGCCTAGATTTTCGAATCCGACGCCAAAATTATAGTGAATTGTAACGTTCAGCGCCTCCTAATGACGACAGAACACTCAAATTGCGTCGAGATTCAATACATCGTCATTCAGCCGACTTGTCTCCAACGGGATATTGCTGCCTCGGGCACAATATGGTCCGTCTCCTGTGAGTCTAGATTATTGAATCCGACGCGAAACTGATTGTTAATTGTAACGTTCAGAGCATCCTAATGACGATGGAACACTCAATTTGGGCGAGATTCAACACATCGGCATTCAGCCGATTTGTCTCCAAGGGTCCATTGCTGCCTGGGGCACATTATGGTCATTCACCGGTAAGTCTAGATTTAAAATCCGACGCAAAACTGATAGTTAATTGTAATGTTCAGGGCCTCCTAATGACGATGGAACACACAAATTGAGTGGAGAGTCAATACATCGTCCTCCAGCCGACTTGTCTACAAGGGGATATTGCTGCCTCGGGCTCCATGTGGTCCGTCTCTTGTGAGTCTAGATTTTCGAATCTGACGCGAAACTGATAGTTAATTGTAACGTTCAGGGCCTCCGAGTGACGATGGAACACTCAAATTGCGTCGAGATTCAATACATCGGTCTCCAGCCGACTTGTCTCCAAGGGTCTATTGCTGCCTCGGGCACCTTGTGGTCGTTCTCCTGTGAGTCTAGATTTTCGAATCCGACACATTACTGATAGTTAATTGTGACGTTCAGGGCCTCCTAATGACGATGGAACACTCAAATTGCGTTGAGATTCAGTACATCGTCCCTCAGCCGACTTGTGTCCAAGGGTCTATTGCTGCCTCGGACACCTTATGGTCGTTCTCCTGTGAGTCTAGATTTTCGAATACGACGCAAAACTGATAGTTAACTGTAACGTTCAGGGCCTCCTAATGACGAAGGAACACTCAAATTGCGTCGAGATTCAATACATCGTCCTCCAGCCGACCTGTCTCCAGCGGTCTATTGCTGCCTCGGGCACCTTATGGTCGTTCTCCTGTGAGTCTAGATTTTAGAATCCGACGCAAAACTGAAAGTTAATTGTAACATTCAGGGCCACATAATGACGACGGAACACTCAAATTGAGTCGAGATTCAATACATCAGCCTCCAGCCGACTTGTCTCCAAGGGGATATTGCTGTCTCGGACCCCAAATGATCCTTCTCCTGTGAGTCTAGATTTTCGAATCCGACGACGAAATGATAGTGAATTGTAACGTTCAGGGCCTCCTAATGACGATGGAACACTCAAATTGCGTCGAGATTCAATACATCGTACTTCAGCCGACTTGTCTCCAAGGCGACATTGCTGCCTCGGGCACCATATGGTCCGTCTCCTGTGAGTCTAGATTTTTGATTCCGATGCGAAACTGATAGTTAATTGTAACGTTCAGGGCCTCCTAATGATGATGGAAGACTCAAATTGCGCCGACATACAATACATCGTCCTTCAGCCGACTTGTCTCCAAGGGTCGCCACAGGCATCTTATGGTCGTTCTCCTGTGAGTCTAGATTTTCGAATCCGACGCTAAACTGATTGTTAATTGTAACGTTCATGGCCTCCTAATGACGATGGAACACTCAAATTGCGTCGAGATTCAATACATCGGACTCCAGTCGACTTGTCTCCAAGGCGACATTGCTGCCTCGGGCACCATATGGTCCGTCTCCTGTGAGTCTAGATTTTTGATTCCGATGCGAAACTGATAGTTAATTGTAACGTTCAGGGCCTCCTAATGATGATGGAAGACTCAAATTGCGCCGAGATGCAATACATCGGCCTCCAGCCGACTTGTCTCCAACGTGATATCGCTGCCTCGGGCACCACATGGTCCGTCTCCGGTGATTCTACATTTTCGAATCCGACGCAAAACTGATAGTTAATTGTAACGTTCAGCGCCTCCTAATGACGATGGAACACTCAAATTGCGTCGAGATTCAATACATCGTCCTCCAGCCGACTTGTTTCCAAAGGGATATTGCTGTCTCGGACACCAAATGATCCCTCCTCTTTGAGCCTAGATTTTCGAATCCGACGCCAAAATTATAGTGAATTGGAACGTTCAGCGCCTCCTAATGACGACAGAACACTCAAATTGCGTCGAGATTCAATACATCGTCATCCAGCCGACTTGTCTCCAACGGGATATTGCTGCCTCGGGCACAATATGGTCCGTCTCCTGTGAGTCTAGATTATTGAATCCGACGCGAAACTGATTGTTAATTGTAACGTTCAGAGCATCCTAATGACGATGGAACACTCAATTTGGGCGAGATTCAACACATCGGCATTCAGCCGATTTGTCTCCAAGGGTCCATTGCTGCCTGGGGCATATTATGGTCATTCTCCGGTAAGTCTAGATTTAAAATCCGACGCAAAACTGATAGTTAATTGTAATGTTCAGGGCCTCCTAATGACGATGGAACACTCAAATTGAGTGGAGAGTCAATACATCGTCCTCCAGCCGACTTGTCTACAAGGGGATATTGCTGCCTCGGGCTCCATGTGGTCCGTCTCTTGTGAATCTAGATTTTCGAATCTGACGCGAAACTGATAGTTAATTGTAACGTTCAGGGCCTCCGAGTGACGATGGAACACTCAAATTGCGTCGAGATTCAATACATCGGTCTCCAGCCGACTTGTCTCCAAGGGTCTATTGCTGCCTCGGGCACCTTGTGGTCGTTCTCCTGTGAGTCTAGATTTTCGAATCCGACACATTACTGATAGTTAATTGTGACGATCAGGGCCTCCTAATGACGATGGAACACTCAAATTGCGTTGAGATTCAGTACATCGTCCTTCAGCCGACTTGTGTCCAAGGGTCTATTGCAGCCTCGGACACCTTATGGTCGTTCTCCTGTGAGTCTAGATTTTCGAATACGACGCCAAACTGATAGTTAATTGTAACGTTCAGGACCTCGTAATGACGATGGAACACTCAAATTGCGTCGAGATTCAATACATCTCCCTCGAACCGACTTGTCTCCAAGGGTCTATTGCTGCCTCGGGCGGCTTATGGTCGTTCTCCTGTGAGTCTAGATTTTCGAATCCGACGCATAACTGATAGCTAAGTGTAACGTTGAGCGCCTCCTAATGACGACGGAACACTCAAATTGCGTCGAGATTCAATACATCGTCCTCAGCCGACTTGTCTCCAACGGGATATTGCTGCCACGGGCACAATATGGTCGGTCTCCTGTGAGTCTAGATTTTTGAATCCGACGCGAAAGTGATATTTAATTAAAACGTTCCGGGCCTCCTAATGACGATGGAACATTCAAATTGCGTTGAGAGTCAATACATTGTCCTCCCGCCGACTTGTCTACAATGGGATATTGCTGCCTCGTGCTCCATGTGGTCCGTCTCCTGTGAGTCTAGATTTACGAATCTGACGAGAAACTAATAATTGTAACGTTCAGGGCCTCCTAATGACGATGGAACACTAAAATTGCGTCGAGAGTCGATACATCGGCATGCAGCCGATTTGTCTCCAAGGGGATATTGCTGCATCGGGCACCATATGGTCCGTCTCCTGTGAGTCTAGATTTTCTAAAACGACGCATAACTGATAATTAATTGTAACGTTCAGGGCATCCTAATGACGATGGAACACTCAAATTGCGTCGAGATTCAATACATCATCCTCCAGCCGACTTTTCTCCAAGGGGATATCGCTGCCTCGGGCACCACATGGTCCGTCTCCGGTGATTCTATATTTTCGAATCCGACGCAAAACTGATAGTTAATTGTAACATTCAGGGCCAAATAGTTACGATGGAACACTGAAATTGCGTCGCGATACAATACATCGTCATCCAGCCGACTTGTCTCCAAGGGTCAATTGCTGCCTGGGGCACCTTATAATCGTTCTCCTGTGAATCTAGATTTTCGAATCCGACGCAAAACTGATAGTTAATTGTAACGTTCAGGGCCTCCTAATGTCGATAGAACAGTCAAATTGCGTCGAGATTCAATACATTGTCCTCCAGCCGACTTGTCTAAATAGGGATATTGCTGCCTCGGCCTCCTTATGGTCGCTCACCTGTGAGACTAGTTTTTCGAGTCCGACGCGAAACTGATTGTTAATTGAAACGTTCAGGACCTCGTAATGACGATGGAACACTCAAATTGCGTCGAGATTCAATACATCTCCCTCGAATCGACTTGTCTCCAAGGGTCTATTGCTGCCTCGGGCGGCTTATGGTCGTTCTCCTGTGAGTCTAGATTTTCGAATCCGACGCATAACTGATAGTTAAGTGTAACGTTGAGCGCCTCCTAATGACGACGGAACACTCAAATTGCGTCGAGATTCAATACATCGTCCTCAGCCGACTTGTCTCCAACGGGATATTGCTGCCACGGGCACAATATGGTCGGTCTCCTGTGAGTCTAGATTTTTGAATCCGACGCGAAAGTGATATTTAATTAAAACGTTCCGGGCCTCCTAATGACGATGGAACATTCAAATTGCGTTGAGAGTCAATACATTGTCCTCCCGCCGACTTGTCTACAATGGGATATTGCTGCCTCGTGCTCCATGTGGTCCGTCTCCTGTGAGTCTAGATTTACGAATCTGACGAGAAACTAATAATTGTAACGTTCAGGGCCTCCTAATGACGATGGAACACTAAAATTGCGTCGAGAGTCGATACATCGGCATTCAGCCGATTTGTCTCCAAGGGGATATTGCTGCATCGGGCACCGTATGGTCCGTCTCCTGTGAGTCTAGATTTTCTAAAACGACGCATAACTGATAATTAATTGTAACGTTCAGGGCATCCTAATGACGATGGAACACTCAAATTGCGTCGAGATTCAATACATCATCCTCCAGCCGACTTTTCTCCAAGGGGATATCGCTGCCTCGGGCACCACATGGTCCGTCTCCGGTGAATCTATATTTTCGAATCCGACGCAAAACTGATAGTTAATTGTAACATTCAGGGCCAAATAGTTACGATGGAACACTGAAATTGCTTCGCGATACAATACATCGTCATCCAGCCGACTTGTCTCCAAGGGTCAATTGCTGCCTGGGGCACCTTATAATCGTTCTCCTGTGAATCTAGATTTTCGAATCCGACGCAAAACTGATAGTTAATTGTAACGTTCAGGGCCTCCTAATGACGATAGAACACTCAAATTGCGTCGAGATCAATACATCGGCATTCAGCTGATTTGTCTCCGAGGGTCTATTGCTGCCTCGGGCACCTTATGCTCATTCCCCTATGAGTCTAGATTTTATAATCCGACGCCAAACTGATAGTTAATTGTAATGTTCAGGGCCTCATAATGACGATGGAACACTCAAATTGCGTCGAGATTCACTCCATCGTCCTCCAGCCGACTTGTCTCCAAAGTGATATTGCTGCCTCGGGCACCATATGGTCCGTCTCCTGTGAGTCTAGATTTTCGAATCCGACGCAAAACCGGTAGTTAATTGTAACGTTCTCGGCCTCCTAATGACGATGGAACACTCAAATTGCGTCGAGATTCAATTCATCGTCCTCGAGCCAACTTATCTCCAAGGGTCTGTTGCTGCCTCGGGCAGCTTATAGTCGTTCTCCTGTGAGTCTAGATTCTCGAATCCGACGCAAAACAGATAGTTAATTGTAACGTTCAGCGCCTCCTTATGACGATGGAGCACTCAAATTGCATCGCGATTCGATACATAGTTCTCCAGCGGACTGGTCTCCAAGGGGATATTGCTGCCTCGGGCACCATATGATCCTTCTCCTGTGAGTCTAGATTTTCGAATCCGACGCATAAATGATAGTTAATTGTACTGTTCAGCGCCTCATAGTGACGATGGAACACTCAAATTGCGTTGAGAGTCAATACATCATCCTCCAGCCGACATGTCTACAAGGGGATATTGTTGCCTCGGGCTCCATGTGGTCCGTCTCCTGTGAGTCTAGATTTTCGAATCCGACGGGAAACTGATAGTTAGTTGTAACGTCAGGGCCTCCTAATGACGATGGAACACTCAAATTGCGATGAGATTCAATACATCATCCTCCAGCCGACTTGTCTCCAAGAGTCTAATGCTGCCTCGGACACCTTATGGTCGTTCTCCTGTGAGTCTAGATTTTCAAATCCGACGCGAAACTGATAGTTAATTGTAACGTTCAGGGCCTCCTAATGACAATGGAACACTCAAATTGCGTCGAGATTCAATACATCGTCCTTCAGCCGACTTGTCTCCAAGGGTCTATTGCTGCCTCGGGCACCTTATGGTCGTTCTCCTGTGAGTCTAGATTTTCGAATACGACGCAAAATTGATAGTTAATTGTAACGTTCAGGGCCACCTAATGACGATGGAGCACTCAAATTGCGTCGCGATTCAATACATCGTCTTCCAGCGGACTGGTCTGCAAGGGGACATTCCTGCCTCGGGTACCTTGTGGTCGTTCCCCTGTGAGTCTAGATTTTCGAATCCGACGCAAAAATGATAGTTAATTGTATCGTTCAGCACTTCATAATGACGATGGAACAACCAATTTGCGTCAGGAGTCAATACATCGACCTCCAGCCGTTTTGTCTATAAGGTGATATTGCTGCCACGGGCTCCATGTGGTCCGTCTCCTGTGAGTCTAGATTTTCGAATCCGACGCGAAACTGATAGTTATTTGTAACGTTCAGTGCCTCCTAATGACGATGGTACACTCAAATTGCGTCGAGATTCACTACATCGTCCACCAGCTGAGTTATCTCCAAGGGGATACCGCTGCCTCGATCATCACATAGTCCGTCTCTGGTGATTCTACGTTTTCGAATCCGACACAAAACAGAGAGTTAATTGTAATGTTCAGGGCCTCCAAATGACGATGGAGCACGCAAATTGCGTCACGATTCAATACATCGTCCTCCAGCGGACTGTTCTCCAAGGGGATATTGCTGCCTCAGGCACCATATGATCCTTCTCCTGTGAGTAGATTTTCGAATCCGGAGCTAAAATGATAGTTAATTGTAACGTTCAGCGCCTCCTAATGTCGATGGAACACTCAAATTGCGTCAGGATTCAATACATCGTCCTTCAGCCGACTTGCTCCAAGGCTCTATTGCTGTCTCTGGCACCATATGATCCTTCTCCTGTGAGTTTAGATTTTCGAATCCGACGCAAAAATGATAGTGAATTGTAACGTTCAGCGCCTCCTAATGACGGTAGAACACTCAAATTGCGTCGAGATTCAATACATCGTCCTCCAGCCGACTAGTCTCCAAGGGTCTATTGCAGCCTCGGGCACCCTATGGTCGTTCTCCTGTGAGTCTAGATTTTCGAATCCGACGCAAAACCGATTGTTAATTGTAACGTTCAGGGCCTCCTAATGACGATGGAACACTCAAATTGCGTCGAGATACAATACATCGTCCGTCAGCCGACTTGTCTCCAAGGGTCTTTTGCTGCCTCGGGCACCTTCTTATCGTTCTCCTGTGAGTCTAGATTTTCGAATCCGACGCAAAACCGATTGTTAATTGTAACGTTCAGGGCCTCCTAATGACGATGGAACACTCAAATTGCGTCGAGATTCAATACATCGGACTCCAGTCGACTTGTCTCCAAGGCGACATTGCTGCCTCGGGCACCATATGGTCCGTCTCCTGTGAGTCTAGATTTTTGATTCCGATGCGAAACTGATAGTTAATTGTAACGTTCAGGGCCTCCTAATGATGATGGAAGACTCAAATTGCGCCGAGATGCAATACATCGGCCTCCAGCCGACTTGTCTCCAACGTGATATCGCTGCCTCGGGCACCACATGGTCCGTCTCCGGTGATTCTACATTTTCGAATCCGACGCAAAACTGATAGTTAATTGTAACGTTCAGCGCCTCCTAATGACGATGGAACACTCAAATTGCGTCGAGATTCAATACATCGTCCTCCAGCCGACTTGTTTCCAAAGGGATATTGCTGTCTCGGACACCAAATGATCCCTCCTCTTTGAGCCTAGATTTTCGAATCCGACGCCAAAATTATAGTGAATTGGAACGTTCAGCGCCTCCTAATGACGACAGAACACTCAAATTGCGTCGAGATTCAATACATCGTCATCCAGCCGACTTGTCTCCAACGGGATATTGCTGCCTCGGGCACAATATGGTCCGTCTCCTGTGAGTCTAGATTATTGAATCCGACGCGAAACTGATTGTTAATTGTAACGTTCAGAGCATCCTAATGACGATGGAACACTCAATTTGGGCGAGATTCAACACATCGGCATTCAGCCGATTTGTCTCCAAGGGTCCATTGCTGCCTGGGGCATATTATGGTCATTCTCCGGTAAGTCTAGATTTAAAATCCGACGCAAAACTGATAGTTAATTGTAATGTTCAGGGCCTCCTAATGACGATGGAACACTCAAATTGAGTGGAGAGTCAATACATCGTCCTCCAGCCGACTTGTCTACAAGGGGATATTGCTGCCTCGGGCTCCATGTGGTCCGTCTCTTGTGAATCTAGATTTTCGAATCTGACGCGAAACTGATAGTTAATTGTAACGTTCAGGGCCTCCGAGTGACGATGGAACACTCAAATTGCGTCGAGATTCAATACATCGGTCTCCAGCCGACTTGTCTCCAAGGGTCTATTGCTGCCTCGGGCACCTTGTGGTCGTTCTCCTGTGAGTCTAGATTTTCGAATCCGACACATTACTGATAGTTAATTGTGACGATCAGGGCCTCCTAATGACGATGGAACACTCAAATTGCGTTGAGATTCAGTACATCGTCCTTCAGCCGACTTGTGTCCAAGGGTCTATTGCAGCCTCGGACACCTTATGGTCGTTCTCCTGTGAGTCTAGATTTTCGAATACGACGCCAAACTGATAGTTAATTGTAACGTTCAGGACCTCGTAATGACGATGGAACACTCAAATTGCGTCGAGATTCAATACATCTCCCTCGAACCGACTTGTCTCCAAGGGTCTATTGCTGCCTCGGGCGGCTTATGGTCGTTCTCCTGTGAGTCTAGATTTTCGAATCCGACGCATAACTGATAGCTAAGTGTAACGTTGAGCGCCTCCTAATGACGACGGAACACTCAAATTGCGTCGAGATTCAATACATCGTCCTCAGCCGACTTGTCTCCAATGGGATATTGCTGCCACGGGCACAATATGGTCGGTCTCCTGTGAGTCTAGATTTTTGAATCCGACGCGAAAGTGATATTTAATTAAAACGTTCCGGGCCTCCTAATGACGATGGAACATTCAAATTGCGTTGAGAGTCAATACATTGTCCTCCCGCCGACTTGTCTACAATGGGATATTGCTGCCTCGTGCTCCATGTGGTCCGTCTCCTGTGAGTCTAGATTTACGAATCTGACGAGAAACTAATAATTGTAACGTTCAGGGCCTCCTAATGACGATGGAACACTAAAATTGCGTCGAGAGTCGATACATCGGCATGCAGCCGATTTGTCTCCAAGGGGATATTGCTGCATCGGGCACCATATGGTCCGTCTCCTGTGAGTCTAGATTTTCTAAAACGACGCATAACTGATAATTAATTGTAACGTTCAGGGCATCCTAATGACGATGGAACACTCAAATTGCGTCGAGATTCAATACATCATCCTCCAGCCGACTTTTCTCCAAGGGGATATCGCTGCCTCGGGCACCACATGGTCCGTCTCCGGTGATTCTATATTTTCGAATCCGACGCAAAACTGATAGTTAATTGTAACATTCAGGGCCAAATAGTTACGATGGAACACTGAAATTGCGTCGCGATACAATACATCGTCATCCAGCCGACTTGTCTCCAAGGGTCAATTGCTGCCTGGGGCACCTTATAATCGTTCTCCTGTGAATCTAGATTTTCGAATCCGACGCAAAACTGATAGTTAATTGTAACGTTCAGGGCCTCCTAATGTCGATAGAACAGTCAAATTGCGTCGAGATTCAATACATTGTCCTCCAGCCGACTTGTCTAAATAGGGATATTGCTGCCTCGGCCTCCTTATGGTCGCTCACCTGTGAGACTAGTTTTTCGAGTCCGACGCGAAACTGATTGTTAATTGAAACGTTCAGGACCTCGTAATGACGATGGAACACTCAAATTGCGTCGAGATTCAATACATCTCCCTCGAATCGACTTGTCTCCAAGGGTCTATTGCTGCCTCGGGCGGCTTATGGTCGTTCTCCTGTGAGTCTAGATTTTCGAATCCGACGCATAACTGATAGTTAAGTGTAACGTTGAGCGCCTCCTAATGACGACGGAACACTCAAATTGCGTCGAGATTCAATACATCGTCCTCAGCCGACTTGTCTCCAACGGGATATTGCTGCCACGGGCACAATATGGTCGGTCTCCTGTGAGTCTAGATTTTTGGATCCGACGCGAAAGTGATATTTAATTAAAACGTTCCGGGCCTCCTAATGACGATGGAACATTCAAATTGCGTTGAGAGTCAATACATTGTCCTCCCGCCGACTTGTCTACAATGGGATATTGCTGCCTCGTGCTCCATGTGGTCCGTCTCCTGTGAGTCTAGATTTACGAATCTGACGAGAAACTAATAATTGTAACGTTCAGGGCCTCCTAATGACGATGGAACACTAAAATTGCGTCGAGAGTCGATACATCGGCATTCAGCCGATTTGTCTCCAAGGGGATATTGCTGCATCGGGCACCGTATGGTCCGTCTCCTGTGAGTCTAGATTTTCTAAAACGACGCATAACTGATAATTAATTGTAACGTTCAGGGCATCCTAATGACGATGGAACACTCAAATTGCGTCGAGATTCAATACATCATCCTCCAGCCGACTTTTCTCCAAGGGATATCGCTGCCTCGGGCACCACATGGTCCGTCTCCGGTGAATCTATATTTTCGAATCCGACGCAAAACTGATAGTTAATTGTAACATTCAGGGCCAAATAGTTACGATGGAACACTGAAATTGCTTCGCGATACAATACATCGTCATCCAGCCGACTTGTCTCCAAGGGTCAATTGCTGCCTGGGGCACCTTATAATCGTTCTCCTGTGAATCTAGATTTTCGAATCCGACGCAAAACTGATAGTTAATTGTAACGTTCAGGGCCTCCTAATGACGATAGAACACTCAAATTGCGTCGAGATCAATACATCGGCATTCAGCTGATTTGTCTCCGAGGGTCTATTGCTGCCTCGGGCACCTTATGCTCATTCCCCTATGAGTCTAGATTTTATAATCCGACGCCAAACTGATAGTTAATTGTAATGTTCAGGGCCTCATAATGACGATGGAACACTCAAATTGCGTCGAGATTCACTCCATCGTCCTCCAGCCGACTTGTCTCCAAAGTGATATTGCTGCCTCGGGCACCATATGGTCCGTCTCCTGTGAGTCTAGATTTTCGAATCCGACGCAAAACCGGTAGTTAATTGTAACGTTCTCGGCCTCCTAATGACGATGGAACACTCAAATTGCGTCGAGATTCAATTCATCGTCCTCGAGCCAACTTATCTCCAAGGGTCTGTTGCTGCCTCGGGCAGCTTATAGTCGTTCTCCTGTGAGTCTAGATTCTCGAATCCGACGCAAAACAGATAGTTAATTGTAACGTTCAGCGCCTCCTTATGACGATGGAGCACTCAAATTGCATCGCGATTCGATACATAGTTCTCCAGCGGACTGGTCTCCAAGGGGATATTGCTGCCTCGGGCACCATATGATCCTTCTCCTGTGAGTCTAGATTTTCGAATCCGACGCATAAATGATAGTTAATTGTACTGTTCAGCGCCTCATAGTGACGATGGAACACTCAAATTGCGTTGAGAGTCAATACATCATCCTCCAGCCGACATGTCTACAAGGGGATATTGTTGCCTCGGGCTCCATGTGGTCCGTCTCCTGTGAGTCTAGATTTTCGAATCCGACGGGAAACTGATAGTTAGTTGTAACGTCAGGGCCTCCTAATGACGATGGAACACTCAAATTGCGATGAGATTCAATACATCATCCTCCAGCCGACTTGTCTCCAAGAGTCTAATGCTGCCTCGGACACCTTATGGTCGTTCTCCTGTGAGTCTAGATTTTCAAATCCGACGCGAAACTGATAGTTAATTGTAACGTTCAGGGCCTCCTAATGACAATGGAACACTCAAATTGCGTCGAGATTCAATACATCGTCCTTCAGCCGACTTGTCTCCAAGGGTCTATTGCTGCCTCGGGCACCTTATGGTCGTTCTCCTGTGAGTCTAGATTTTCGAATACGACGCAAAATTGATAGTTAATTGTAACGTTCAGGGCCACCTAATGACGATGGAGCACTCAAATTGCGTCGCGATTCAATACATCGTCTTCCAGCGGACTGGTCTGCAAGGGGACATTCCTGCCTCGGGTACCTTGTGGTCGTTCCCCTGTGAGTCTAGATTTTCGAATCCGACGCAAAAATGATAGTTAATTGTATCGTTCAGCACTTCATAATGACGATGGAACAACCAATTTGCGTCAGGAGTCAATACATCGACCTCCAGCCGTTTTGTCTATAAGGTGATATTGCTGCCACGGGCTCCATGTGGTCCGTCTCCTGTGAGTCTAGATTTTCGAATCCGACGCGAAACTGATAGTTATTTGTAACGTTCAGTGCCTCCTAATGACGATGGTACACTCAAATTGCGTCGAGATTCACTACATCGTCCACCAGCTGAGTTATCTCCAAGGGGATACCGCTGCCTCGATCATCACATAGTCCGTCTCTGGTGATTCTACGTTTTCGAATCCGACACAAAACAGAGAGTTAATTGTAATGTTCAGGGCCTCCAAATGACGATGGAGCACGCAAATTGCGTCACGATTCAATACATCGTCCTCCAGCGGACTGTTCTCCAAGGGGATATTGCTGCCTCAGGCACCATATGATCCTTCTCCTGTGAGTAGATTTTCGAATCCGGAGCTAAAATGATAGTTAATTGTAACGTTCAGCGCCTCCTAATGTCGATGGAACACTCAAATTGCGTCAGGATTCAATACATCGTCCTTCAGCCGACTTGCTCCAAGGCTCTATTGCTGTCTCTGGCACCATATGATCCTTCTCCTGTGAGTTTAGATTTTCGAATCCGACGCAAAAATGATAGTGAATTGTAACGTTCAGCGCCTCCTAATGACGGTAGAACACTCAAATTGCGTCGAGATTCAATACATCGTCCTCCAGCCGACTAGTCTCCAAGGGTCTATTGCAGCCTCGGGCACCCTATGGTCGTTCTCCTGTGAGTCTAGATTTTCGAATCCGACGCAAAACCGATTGTTAATTGTAACGTTCAGGGCCTCCTAATGACGATGGAACACTCAAATTGCGTCGAGATACAATACATCGTCCGTCAGCCGACTTGTCTCCAAGGGTCTTTTGCTGCCTCGGGCACCTTCTTATCGTTCTCCTGTGAGTCTAGATTTTCGAATTCGACGCAAAACTGATAGTTAATCGTAACGTTCAGGGCCTCCTAATGACGATAGAGCACTCAAATTGCCTCGAGAACCAATACATGGCCTCCAGCCTACTTGTCTCCAAGGGGATATTGCTGTCTCGGGCACTATATGATCCTTCTCCTGTGAGTCTAGATTTTCGAATCCGACACAAAACTGATTGTTAATCGTAACGTTCAGGGCCTCCTAAAGACGATGAAACACTCAAATGGCGTCGAGTTTCAATACATCGTCCTCCAGCCGACTTGCCTCCAAGGGTCTATTGCTGCCTCGGGCACCTTATGGTCGTTCTCCTGTGAGTCTAGATTTTCGAATCCGACGCAAAACAGATAGTTAATTGTATCGTTCAGCACCTCATAATGACGATGGAACAACCAATTTGCGTCAGGAGTCAATACATCGACCTCCAGCCGTTTTGTCTATAAGGGGATATTGCTGCCTCGGGCTCCATGTGGTCCGTTTCCTGTGAGTCTAGATTTTCGAATCCGACGCGAAACTGATAGTTAATTGTAACGTTCAGGGCCTCCTAATGACGATGGTACACTCAAATTGCGTCGAGATTCGCTACATCGTCCTCCAGCTGAGTTATCTCCAAGTGGATACCGCTGCCTCGTTCATCACATAGTCCGTCTCCGGTGATTCTACGTTTTCGAATCCGACACAAAACTGATAGTTAATTGTAATGTTCAGGGCCTCCAAATGACGATGGAGCACGCAAATTGCGTCTCGATTCAATACATCGTCCTCCAGCGGACTGTTCTCCAAGGGGATATTGCTGCCTCAGGCACCATATGATCCTTCTCCTGTGAGTAGATTTTCGAATCCGGAGCTAAAGTGATAGTTAATTGTAACGTTCAGCGCCTCCTAATGTCGATGGAACACTCAAATTGCGTCAGGATTCAATACATCGTCCTTCAGCCGACTTGTCTCCAAGGCTCTAGTGCTGTCTCTGGCACCTGTGAGTTTAGATTTTCGAATCCGACGCAAAAATGATATTGAATTGTAACGTTCAGCGCCTCCTAATGACGGTAGAACACTCAAATTGCGTCGAGATTCAATACATCGTCCACCAGCCGACTTGACTCCAAGGGGATATTGCTGCCTCGGGCTCCAAATGGTCCGTCTCCTGTGAGTCTAGATTATTGAATCCGACGCGAAACTGATAGTTAATTGTAACGTTCAGGGCCTCCTAATGACGATGGAACACTCAAATTGCGTCGAGATTCAATACATCGTCCTTCAGCCGACTTGTTTCCAAGTGGATATTGCTGTCTCGGGCACCATATGATCCTTCTCCTGTGAGTAGGTTTTCGAATCCGACGCTAAAATGATAGTTAATTGTAAAGTTCGGCGCCTCCTAATGACGATGGAACACACAAATTGCGTCGAAATTCAATACATCGTCCTCCAGCCGACTAGTCTCCAAGGGTCTATTGCAGCCTCGGGCACCTTATGGTCGTTCTCCTGTGAGTCTAGATTTTCGAATCCGACGCAAAACTGATAGTTAATCGTAACGTTCAGGGCCTCCTAATGACGATAGAGCACTCAAATTGCGTCGCGATTCAATACATCGTCCTCCAGCGGACTGGTCTCCAAGAGGATATTGCTGATTCAGGCACCTTATGGTCCGTCTCCAGTGTGTCTAGGTTTGCGAATCCGACGACAAACTGATAGTTAATTGTAACATTCAGGGCCTCCAAGTTACGATGGAACACTCAAATTGCGTCGCGATCCAATACATCGTCCTCCAGCCCACATGCCTCCAAGAGTCAATTGCTGCCTGGGGCACCTTATGAACGTTCTCCTGTGAGTCTAGATTTTCGAATCCGACGCAAAACTGATAGTTAATTGTAATGTTCAGGGCCTCCTAATGAAAATGGAACACTCAAATTGCGTCGAGATTCAATACATCGGCCTCCAGCAACTTGCCTCCAAGGTGATATTGCTGCCTCGGGCACCATATGGTACGACTCCTGTGAGTCTAGATTTTGGAATCAGACGCAAAAATGATAGGTATTTGTAACGTTCAGGGCCTCCTAATGACGATGGAACACTCAAATTGCGTCGAGAGTCAATACATCGACCTCCAGCCGACTTGTCTACAAGGGGATATTGCTGCCTCGGGCTCCATGTGGTCCGTCTCCTGTGAGTCTACATTTTCTATTCCGACGCGAAACTGATAGTTAATTGATACGTTCAGGGCCTCCTAGTGACGATGGAACACTCAAATTGCGTCGAGATTCAATACATCGGCCTCGAGCCGACTTGTCTCCAAGGGTGTATTGCTGCCTCGGACACCTTATTGTCGCTCTCCTGTGAGTCTAGATTGTCGAATCCGACGCAAAAAAGATAGTTAATTGTGTCGTTCAGGGCCTGCTAATGACGAAGGAACACTCAAATTGCGTCGAGATTCAATACATCGTCCTCCAGCCGATTTGTCTCCAAGGGGATATTGTGCCTGGGGCACCAAATGGTCCGTCTCCTGTGAGTCTAGATTTTTGAATCCGACGCGAAACTGATAGTTAATTGTAACGTTCAGGGCCTCCTAATGACGATGGAACACTCAAATTGCGTCGCTATTCAATACATCGTCCTTCAGCCGACTTGTCTCCAAGGGGATATTGTTGTCTCGGGCATCATATGATCCTTCTCCTGTGAGTAGATTTTCGAATCCGACGCTAAAATGATGGTTAATTGTAACGTTCAGGGCCTCCTAATGACGATGGAGCACTCTATTTACGTCGTGATTCAATACATCGTCCTCCAGCGGACTGGTCCCCAAGGGGATAGTGCTGCTTCGGGCACCTTATGGTCCGTCTGCAGTGAGTCTAGATTTTCGAATCCGACGAAAAACTGACAGTTAATTGTAACATTCAGGGCCTCCTAGTTACGATGGAACACTCAAATTGCGTCGCGATCCAATACATCGTCCTCCAGCCCACATGCCTCCAAGAGTCAATTGCTGCCTGGGGCACCTTATGATCATTCTCCTGTGAGTCTAGCTTTTCGAATCCGACGCAAAACTGATAGTTAATTGTAACGTTCAGGACTTCCTAATGACGATGGAACTCTCAAATTGCGTCGAGATTCAATACATCGCCCTCCAGTCGACTTGTCTAGAAGGGTCTATTGATGCCTCGGGCACCTTATGGTCGTTCCTCTGTGAGTCTAGATTTTCGAATCCGACGCAAAACTGATAGTTAATTGTAATGTTCAGGGCCTCCTAATGAAAATGGAACACTCAAATTGCGTCGAGATTCAATACATCGGCCTCCAGCCAACTTACCTCCAAGGTGATGTTGCTGCCTCGGGCACCATATGGTCCGTCTCCTGTGAGTCTAGATTTTCAAATCAGACGCAAAAATGATAGGTATTTGTAACGTTCAGGGCCTCCTAATGACGATGGAACACTCAAATTGCGTCGAGAGTCAATACATCGACTTCCAGCCGACTTGTCTACAAGGGGATATTGAAGCCTCGGGCTCCATGTGGTCCGTCTCCGGTGATTCTACGTTTTCGAATCCGACGGAAAACTGATAGTTAATTGCAACGTTTAGGGCCTCCTAATGACGATAGAACACTGAAATTGCGTCGAGATTGAATACATCGTCCTCCAGCCGATTTGTCTCCAAGGGGTCATTGCTGCCTGGGGCACCAAATGGTCCGTCTCCTGTGAGTCTAGATTTTTGAATCCGACGCGAAACTGATAGTTAATTGCAACGTTCAGGGCCTCCTAATGACGATGGAACACTCAAATTGCGCCGCTATTCAATACATCGTCCTTCAGCCGACTTGTCTCCAAGGGGATATTGCTGTCTCGGGCATCATATGATCCTTCTCCTGTGAGTAGATTTTCGAATCCGACGCTAAGATGATGGTTAATTGTAACGTTCAGGGCACCTAATGACGATGGAACACTCAAATTGCGTCGAGATTCAATACATCGGCCTCCAGCCAACTTGTCTCCAAGGGGATATTGCTGCCTCAGGCACCATATGGTCCGTCTCCTGTGACTAGACTTTCGAATCCGACGCAAAAATGATAGTTCATTGTAACGTTCAGCGCCTCCTAATGACGATGGAACACTCAAATTGCGTCGAGAGTCAATACATCGATCTTCATCCGACTTGTGTACAAGGGGATATTGCTGCCTCGGGCTTCATGTGGACCGTCTCCTGTGAGTCTAGATTTTCGACTCCGACGTGAAACTGATAGTTAATTGCAACGTTCAGGGCCTCCAAATGACGATGGAACACTCAAATTGCGTCGAGATTCAATACATCGGCCTCCAGCCGACTTGTCTTCAGGGGATATTTCTTTCTCGGGCACCATATGAGCCTTCTCCTGAGAGTCTAGATTTTCGAATCCGACGCAAAAATGATAGTGAATTGTAACGTTCAGCGCCTCCTAATGACGATAGAACACTCAAATTGCGTCGAGATTGAATACATCGTCCTCCAGCAGATTTGTCTCCAAGGGGATATTGCTGCCTCGGGCACCAAATGGTCCGTCTCCTGTGAGTCTAGATTCTTGAATCCGACGCGAAACTGAAAGTTAATTGTAACGTTCAGGGCCTCCTAATGACGATGGAACACTCAAATTGCGTCGCGATTCAATACATCGTCCTTCAGCCGACTTGTCTCCAAGGGGATATTGCTGTCTCGGGCATCATATGATCCTTCTCCTGTGAGTAGATTTTCGAATCCGGCCTTAAAATGATAGTTAATTGTAAGGTTCAGCGCCTCCTAATGACGGTGGATTACTCAAATTGCGTCGGGAGTCAATACATCGTCCTCCAGCCGACTTGTCCCCAAGGGTCTATTGCTGCCTCGGGCACCTTATGGTCGTTCTCCTGTGAGTCTAGATTTTCGAATCCGACGCAAAAATGATAGTTAATGGTAACAGTCAGGGCGTCCTAATGACGATGGAACACTCAAATTGCGTCGAGATCCAATACATCGGCCTCCAGCCGACTTGTCTCCAAGGGTCTGTTGCTGCCTCTGGCACCTTATGGTCGTTCTCCTGTGAGTCTAGATTTTCGAATCCGACGCATAACTGATAGTTAGTTGGAACTTTCAGCGCCTCATAATGACGATGGAACACTCACAATGCGTCGAGATTCAATACATCGTCCTCTAGCCGACTTGTGTCCAAGGGGATATCGCAGCCTCGGTCACCATATGGTCCTTCTCTTGTGAGCCTAGATTTTCGAATCCGACGCGAAACTGATAGTTAATTGTAACGTTCAGGGCCTCCTAATGACGATGGAGAACTCTAATTACGTAGCGATTCAATACATCGTCCTCCAGCGGACTGGTCTCCAAGGGGATATTGCTGCTTCGGGCACCTTATGGTCCGTCTCCGAATCCGACGAAAAACTGACAGTTAATTGTAACATTCAGGGCCTCCTAATGACGATGGAACACACAAATTGCGTCGAGAATCAATACATCGGCCTCCAGCTAACTTGTCTGTAAGGGGATATTGCTGCCTCGGGCTTCATGTGGTCCGTCTCCTGTGAGTCTAGATTTTCGAATCCGACGCGAAACTGATAGTTAATTGTAGCGATCAGGGCCTCCTAATGACGATGGAACACTCAAATTGCGTCGAGATTCAATACATCGGCATTCAGCTTAATTGTAACGTTCAGGGCCTCCTAATGACGATAGAACACTCGCATTCCGTCTAGATACAATACATCGTCCTTCAGCCGACTTGTCTCCAAGGGGATATTGCTGTCTCGGGCACCATATGAGCCTTCTCCTGTGAGTCTAGATTTTCGATTCCGACGCAAAAATGATAGTGAATTCTAACGTTCAGCGCCTCCTAATGACGATAGAACACTCAAATTGGGTCTAGATTCAATACATCGTCTTCCAGAAGACTTGCCTCCAAGGGGATATTGCTGCCTCGGGCACCTTATGGTCGTTCTCCTGTGAGCCCAGATTTTCGAATCCGACGCAAAACTGATAGTTAGTTATAACGTTCAGGGCCTCCTAATGACGTTGGAACACTCAAATTGCGTCGAGAGTCAATTCATCGACCTCCAGCTGACTTGTCTAAAAGTGGATTTTGCTGCCTCGGGCTCCATGTGGTCCGTCTCCTGTGAGTCTACATTTTCGAATCCGACGCGAAACTGATAGTTAATTGTAACGTTCAGGGCCTCCTAATGACGATAGAACACTGGCATTGCGTCTAGATACAAGACATCGTCCTTCAGCCGACTTGTCTCCAAGGGGATATTGCTGTCTCGGGCACCATATGAGCCTTCTCCTGAGAGTCTAGATTTTCGATTCCGACGCAAAAATGATAGTGAATTGTAACGTTTAGCGCCTCCTAATGACGATAGAACACTCAAATTGCGTCTAGATTCAATACATCGTCTTCCAGCCGACTTGCCTCCAAGGGGATATTGCTGTCTCGGGCACCATATGAGCCTTCTCCTGTGAGTCTAGATTTTCGAATCCGACGCAAAAATGAAAGTGAATTGTAACGTTCAGCGCCTCCTAATGACGATAGAACACTCAAATTGCGTCGAGATTCAATACATCGTCCTCCAGCCGATTTGTCTCCAAGGGGATATTGCTGCCTGGTGCACCAAATGGTCCATCTGCTGTGAGTCTAGATTTTTTAATCCGACGCGAAACTGATAGTTAACTGTAACGTTCAGGGCCTCCTAATGACGATGGAACACTCAAATTGCGTCGCTATTCAATACATCGTCCTTCAGCCGACTTGTCTCCAAGGGGATATTGCTGTCTCGGGCATCATATGATCCTTCTCCTGTGAGTAGATTTTCGAATCCGACGCTAAAATGATGGTTAATTGTAACGTTCAGGGCCTCCTAATGACGATGGAGCACTCTAATTACGTCGCGATTCAATACATCGTCCTCCAGCGGACTGGTCCCCAAGGGGATATTGCTGCTTCGGGCACCTTAAGGTCCGTCTCCAGTGAGTCTAGATTTTCGAATCCGACGAAAAACTGACAGTCAATTGTAACATTCAGGGCCTCCTAATGACGATGGAACACTCAAATTGCGTGAGATTCAATACATCGGCCTCCAGCCAACTTGTCTCCAAGGGGATATTGCTGCCTCGGGCACAATATGGGCCGTCTCCTGTGAGTAGATTTTCGAATCCGACGCTAAAATGATAGTTAATTGTAACGTTCAGGGGCAACTAATGACGATGGAACACTCAAATTGCGTCGAGATTCAATACATCGGCTGCCAGCCGACTTGTCTCCAGGGGATATTGCTGCCTCGGGCACCATATGAGCCCTCTCCTGAGAGTCTAGATTTTGGAATCCGATGCAAAAATGATAGTGAATTGTAACGTTCAGGGCCTCCTAATGACGATAGAACACTCAAATTGCGTCGTGATTCAATACATCGTCTTCCACCCGACTTGTCTCCAAATTGATATTGCTGTCTCGGGCACCATATTAGCCTTCTCCTGTGAGTCTAGATTTTCGAATCCGACGCAGAAATGATAGTGAATTGTAACGTTCAGCGCCTCCTAATGACGATAGAACACTCAAATTGCGTCGAGATCCAATACATCGGCCTCCAGCCGACTTGTCTCCAAGGGTCTGTTGCTGCCTCTGGCACCTTATGGTCGTTCTCCTGTGAGACTAGATTTTCGAAACCGACGCGAAACTGATAGTTAATTGTAACGTTCAGGGCCTCCTAATGACGATGGAGAACTCTAATTACGTCGAGATCCAATACATCGGCATTAAGCCGACTTGTCTCCAAGGGTCTATTGCTGCCTCGGGCACCTTGTGGTCGTTCTCCTGTGAGTCAAGATTTTCGAATCCGACGCAAAAATGATAGTTAATTGTAACGTTCAGCGCCTCCTAATGACGATGGAACACTCAAATTGCGTCGAGATATATATCGTCCTTCAGCCGACTTTTCTCCAAGGGCATATTGCTGTCTCGGGCACCATTTGATCCTCCTCCTGTGAGTAGATTTTCGAATCCGACACTAAAATGATAGTTAATTGTTACGTTCAGGGCCTCCTAATGACGATGGAACACTCAAATTGTGTCGAGATTCAAAACAACGGCCTCGTGCCGACTTGTCTTTAAGGGTCTATTGCTGCCTCGGGCACCTCATGGTCGATCTCCTGTGAGTCTAGATTTCCGAATCCGACGCAAATCAGATAGTTAATTGTAACGTTCAGGGCCTCCTAATGACGAAGGAACACTCAAATTCGACGAGATTCACTACATCGTCCTCCAGCTGACTTGTCTCCAAGGGGATATCGCTGCCTCGGGCACCACATGGTCCGTCTCCGGTGATTCTACGTTTTCGAATCCGACGCAAAACTTATGGTTAATTGTAAAGTTCAGGGCCTCCTAATGACGATAGAGCACTCAAATTGCGTCGAGATTCAATACATCGTCCTCCAGCCGATTTGTCTCCAAGGGGATATTGCTGCTTCGGCAACCAAATGGACCGTCTCCTGTGAGTCTAGATATTTGAATCCGACGCGAAACTGATAGTTAATTGTAACGTTCAGGGCCTCCTAATGACGATGGAACACTCAAATTGCGGTGAGTATCAACACATCGTCCTTCAGCCGACTTGTCGCTAAGGGGATATTGCTGTCTCGATTACCATATGATCCTTCTCCTGTGAGTTAATTTTCGAAACCGACGCTAAAATGATAGTTAATTGTAACGTTCAGCGCCTCCTAATGACGATGGAACACTCAAATTGCGTCGAGAGGCAATACATCGTCCTCCAGTCGACTTGTCTCCAAGGGTCCATTGCTGCCTCGGGCACCTTATGGTCGTTCTCCTGTGAGTCTAGATTTTCGAATCCGACGCAAAAATGATAGTTAATTGTAACGTTCAGGGCCACCTAATGACGATGGAGCACTCAAATTGCGTCGAGATTCAATACATCGGCCTCGAGCCGACTTGTCTCCATGGGTCTATTGCTGCCTCGGGCACCTTATGGTCGTCCTCCTGTGAGTCTAGATTTTCGAATCCGACGCAAAACAGATGGTTAATTGTGACGTTCGGGGCCTCCTAATGACGAAGGAACACTCAAATCGCGTCGAGATTCAATACATCGACCTCCAGCCGACTTGTCTACAAGGGGATATTGCTGCCTCGGGCTCGATGTGGTCCGTCTCCTGTGAGTCTAGATTTTCGAATCCGACGCAAAACTGATAGTTAATTGTAACGTTCAGGGCCTCCTACTGACGATAGAACACTCAAATTGCGCCGAGATTCAGTACATCGGCCTCGAGCCGCCTAGTCTCCACGGGTCTATTGTTGCCTCGGGCACCTTATGGTCGTTCTCCTGTGAGTCTAAATTTTCGAATCCGACGCAAAACAGATGGTTAATTGTTACGTTCAGGGCCTCCTAATGACGAAGGAACACTCAAATCGCGTCGAGATTCAATACATCGACCTCCAGCCGACTTGTCTACAAGGGGATATTGCTGCCTCGGGCTCGATGTGGTCCGTATCCTGTGAGTCGAGATTTCCGAATCCGACGCAAAACTGATAGTTAATTGTTACGTTCAGGGCCTCCTAATGACAATGGAGCACTCAAATTGCGTCGCGATTCAAAACATCGTCCTCCAGCGGACTGGTCTCCAAGGGGATATTGCTGCGTCGGGCACCTTATGGTCATTCTCCTGTGAGTCTAGATTTTCGAATCCGACGCAAAAATTATAGTTAATTGTAACGTTCATTGCTTCCTAATGACGATGGATCACTCAAATTGCGTCGAGATTCAATACATCGTCCTTCAGCCGTCTTGTTTCCGAATGGATATTGCTGTCTCGGGCACCATATGATCCTTCTCCTGTGAGTAGATTTTCGAATCCGACGCTAAAATGATAGTTAATTGTAATGTTCAGCGCCTCCTAATGACGATGTAACACTCAAATTGCGTCGAGATATATATCGTCCTTCAGCCGACTTTTCTGCAAGGGCATATTGCTGTCTCGGGCATCATTTGATCCTCCTCCTGTGAGTAGATTTTCGAATCCGACGCTAAAATGATAGTTAATTGTAACGTTCAGGGGCACCTAATGACGATGGAACACTCAAATTGCGTCGAGATTCAATACATCGGCCTCGAGCCGACTTCTCTCCATGGGTCCATTGCTTCCTCGGGCACCTTATGGTCGTTCTCCTGTGAGTCTAGATTTTCGAATCCGACGCAAAACAGATGGTTAATTGTGACGTTCAGGGCCTCCTAATGACGAAGGAACAGTCAAATCGCGTCGAGATTCAATACATCGACCTCCAGCCGACTTGTCTACAAGGGGATATTGCTGCCTCGGGCTCGATGTGGTCCGTCTCCTGTGAGTCTAGATTTTCGAATCCGACGCAAAACTGATAGTTAATTGTAACGTTCAGGGCCTCCTAATGACGATGGAACACTCAAATTTCGTCGAGATTCAATACATCGGCCTCGAGCCGACTTGTCTCCATGGGTCTATTGTTGCCTCGGGCACGTTATGGTCGTTCTCCTGTGAGCCTAGATTTTCGAATCCGACGCAAAACTGATAGTTAATTGTTACGTTCTGCGCCTCCTAATGACGATGGAACACTCAAATTGCGTCGAGATATATATCGTCCTTCAGCCGACTTTTCTGCAAGGGCATATTGCTGTCTCGGGCATCATTTGATCCTCCTCCTGTGAGTAGATTTTCGAATCCGACGCTAAAATGATAGTTAATTGTAACGTTCAGGGCCACCTAATGACGATGGAGCACTCAAATTGCGTCGAGATTCAATACATCGGCCTCAAGCCGACTTGTCTCCATGGGTCTATTGCTGCCTCGGGCACCTTATGGTCGTTCTCCTGTGAGACTAGATTTTCGAATCCGACGCAAAACCGATTCTTAATTGTAACGTTCAGGGCCTCCTAATGACGATGGAACACTCAAATTGCGTCGAGATACAATACATCGTCCGTCAGCCGACTTGTCTCCAAGGGTCTTTTGCTGCCACGGGCACCTTATGATCGTTCTCCTGTGAGTCTAGATTTTCGAATCCGACGAAAAACTGATAGTTAATCGTACCGTTCAGGGACTCCTAATGCCGATAGAGCACTCAAATTGCGTCGCGATTCAATACATCGTCCTCCAGCGGACTGGTCTCCAAAAGGATATTGCTGCTTCAGGCACCTTATGGTCCGTCTCCAGTGTGTCTGGAATTTCGAATCCGACGACAGACTGATAGTTAACTGTAACATTCAGGGCCTCCTAGTTACGATGGAACACTCAAATTGCGTCGCGATCCAATACATCGTCCTCCAGCCCACATGATTCCAAGAGTCAATTGCTGCCTGGGGCACCTTATGATCGTTCTCCTGTGAGTCTAGATTTTCGAATCCGACGCAAAACTGATAGTCAATTGTAACTTTCAGGGCCTCCTAATGACGATGGAACACTCAAATTGCGTCGAGATTCAATACATCGGCCTCGAGCCGCCTTGTCTCCATGGGTCTATTGTTGCCTCGGGCACCTTATATTCGTTCTCTTGTGAGTCTAGATTTTCGAATCCGACGCAAAACAGATGGTTAATTGTTACGTTCAGGGCCTCCTAATGACGAAGGAACACTCAAATCGCGTCGAGATTCAATACATCGACCTCCAGCCGTCTTGTCTACAAGGGGATATTGCTGCCTCGGGCTCGATGTGGTCCGTATCCTGTGAGTCTAGATTTTCGAATCCGACGCAAAACTGATAGTTAATTGTAACGTTCAGGGCCTCCTAATGACGATGGAGCACTCAAATTGCGTCGCGATTCAAAACATCTTCCTCCAGCGGACTGGTCTCCAAGGGGATATTGCTGCCTCGGGCACCTTATGGTCGTTCTCCTGGGAGTATAGATTTTCGAATCCGACGCAAAAATGATAGTTACTTGTAACGTAAAGGGCCTCCTAATGACGATGGAATACTCAAATTGCGTCGAGATTCAATACATCGTCCTTCAGCCGACTTGTTTCCAAGTGGATATTGCTGTCTCGGGCACCATATGATCCTTCTCCTGTGAGTAGATTTCCGAATAAGACGCTAAAATGATAGTTAATTGTAAAGTTCAGCGCCTCCTAATGACGATGGAACACTCAAATTGCGTCGAGATTCAATACATCGTCCTCCAGCCGACTAGTCTCCAAGGGTCTATTGCAGCCTCGGGCACCTTATGGTCGTTCTCCTGTGAGTCTAGATTTTCGAATCCGACGCAAAACCGAGAGTTAATTGAAACGTTCAGGGCCTCCTAATGACGATGGAACACTCAAATTGCGTCAAGATACAATACATCGTCCGTCAGCCGACTTGTCTCCAAGGGTCTTTTGCTGCCTCGGGCACCTTATGATCGTACTCCTGTGAGTCTAGATTTTCGAATTCGACGCAAAACTGATAGTTAATCGTAACGTTCAGGGCCGCCTATTGACGATAGAGCACTCAAATTGCGTCGCGATTCAATACATCGTCCTCCAGCGGACTGGTCTCCAAGAGGATATTGCTGCATCAGGCACCTTATGGTCCGTCTCCAGTGTGTCTAGAATTTCGAATCCGACGACAAACTGATAGTTAATTGCAACATTCAGGGCCTCCTAGTTACGATGGAACACTCAAATTGCGTCGCGATCCAATATATCGTCCTCCAGCCCACATGCCTCCAAGAGTCAATTGCTGCCTGGGGCACCTTAAGATCGTTCTCCTGTGAGTTTAGATTTTCGAATCCGACGCAAAACTGATAGTTAATTGTAACGTTCAGGGCCTCCTAATGACGATGGAACTCTCAAATTGCGTCGAGATTCAATACATCGTCCTCCAGCCGACTTGTCTCCAAGGGCCTATTGATGCCTCGGGCACCTTATGGTCGTTCCCCTGTGTTTCTAGATTTTCGAATCCGACGTAAAACTGATAGCTAATTGTAATGTTCAGGGCCTCCTAATGAAAATGGATCTCTCAAATTGCGTCGAGATTCAATACATCGGCCTCCAGCCAACTTGCCTCCACGGTGATATTGCTGCCTCGGGCACCATATGGTCCGTCTCCTGTGAGTCTAAATTTTCGAATCAGACGCACAAATGATAGGTATTTGTAACGTTCAGGGCCTCCTAATGTCGATGGAACACTTAAATTGCGTCGAGAGTCAATACATCGACCTCCAGCCGACTTGTCTACAAGGGGATATTGCTGCCTCGGGCTCCATGTGGTCCGTCTCCTGTGAGTCTACATATTCGATTCCGACGCGAAACTGAAAGTTAATTGATACGTTCAGGGCCTCCTAGTAACGATGGAACACTCAAATTGCGTCGAGATTCAATACATCGGCCTCGAGCCGACTTTCTCCAAGGGTGTATTGCTGCCTCGGACACCTTATGGTCGCTCTCCTGTGAGTCTAGATTTTCGAATCCGACGCAAAACAGATAGTTAATTGTGTCGTTCAGGGCCTCCTAATGACGAAGGAGCACTCAAATTGCGTCGAGATTCACTACATCGTTCTCCAGCCGACTTGTCTCCGAGGGGATATCGCTGCCTCGGGCACCACATGGCCCGTCTCCGGTGATTCTACGTTTTCGAATCCGACGCAAAACTGATAGTTAATTGTAACGTTCAAGCCTCTTAATGACGACGGAGCACTCAAATTGCATCGCGATTCAATACATCGTCCTCCAGCGGACTGGTCTCCAAGGGTCTATTGCTGCTTCGGGCACCCTATGATCGTTCTCCTGTGAGTCTAGAATTTCGAACCCGACGCAAAACTGATAGTTAATTGTAGCGTTCAGGGCCTCCTAATGACAATGGAACACTCAAATTGCGTCGAGACTCAATACATCGGCCTTGAGCCGACTTGTCTCCAAGGGTCTATTGCTGCCTCGGGCACCTTATGGGCGTTCTCCCGTGAGTCTACATTTTCGAATCCGACGCGAAACTGATAGTTAATTATAACGTTCAGGGCCTCCTAATGACGATGGAACACTCAAATTGCGTCGAGAGTCAATTCATGGACCTCCAGCTGACTTGTCTACAAGTGGATTTTGCTGCCTCGGGCTCCATGTGGTCCGTCTCCTGTGAGTCTACATTTTCGAATCCGACGCGAAACTGATATTTAATTGTAACGTTCAGCGCCGCCTAATGACAATAGAGCACTCGCATTGCGTCTAGATTCAATTCATCATCCTTCAGCCGACTTGTCTCCAAGGGAATATTGCTATCTCGGGCACCATATGAGCCTTCTCCTGAGAGTCTAGATTTTCGAATCCGACGCAAAAATGATAGTGAATTGTAACGTTCAGCGCCTCCTAATGACGATAGAACACTCAAATTGCGTCGAGATTCAATACATCGTCTTCCAGCCGACTTGTTTCCAAGGGGATGTTGCTGTCTCGGGCACCATATGAGCCTTCTCCTGTGAGTCTAGATTTTCGAATCCGACGCAAAAATGATAGTGAATTGTAACGTTCAGGGCCTCCTAATGACAATGGAACACTCAAATTGCGTCGAGATTCAATACATCGGCCTCGAGCCGACTTGTCTCCAAGGGTCTATTGCTGCCTCGGGCACCTTATGGGCGTTCTCCTGTGAGTCTAGATTTTCGAATCCGACGCGAAACTGATAGTTAATTATAACGTTCAGGGCCTCCTAATGACGATGGAACACTCAAATTGCGTCGAGAGTCAATTCATCGACCTCCAGCTGACTTGTCTACACGTGGATTTTGCTGCCTCGGGCTCCATGTGGTCCTTCTCCTGTGAGTCTATATTTTCGAATCCGACGCGAAACTGATAGTTAATTGTAACGTTCAGGGCCTCCTAATGACGATGGAACACTCACATTGCGTCTAGATTCAATACATCGTCCTTCAGCCGACTTGTCTAGAAGGGGATATTGCTGTCTCGGGCACCATATAAGCCTTCTCCTGAGAGTCTAGATTTTCGAATCCGACGCAAAAATGATAGTGAATTGTAACGTTCAGCGCCTCCTAATGACGATAGAACACTCAAATTGCGTCGAGATTCAATATATCGGCCTCGAGCCGACTTGTCTCCAAGGGTCTATTGCTGCCTCTTGCACCTTATGGGCGTTCTCCTGTGAGTCTAGATTTTCGAATCCGACGCGAAACTGATAGTTAATTATAACGTTCAGGGCGTCCTAATGACGATGGAACACTCAAATTGCGTCGAGATCCAATACATCGGCCTCCAGCCGACTGATCTCCATGGGTCTGTTGCTGCCTCTGGCACCTTATGGTCGTTCTCCTGTGAGTCTAGATTTTCGAATCCGACGCATAACTGATAGTTAGTTGTAACGTTCAGCGCCTCCTAATGACGATGGAACACTCACATAGCGTCTAGATTCATTACGTCGTCCTTCAGCCGACTTGTCTAGAAGGGGATATTGCTGTCTCGGGCACCATATGAGCCTTTCTCCTGAGAGTCTAGATTTTCAAATCCGACGCAATAATGATAGTGAATTGTAACGTTCAGCGCCTCCTAATGACGATAGAACACTCAAATTGCGTCGCGATTCAATAGATCGTCCTCCAGCCGACTTGTGTTCAAGGGGATATTGCTGCCTCGGGCACCATATGGTCCTTCTCCAGTGAGTCTAGATTTTCGAATCCGACGCGAAACTGATAGTTAATTGTAACGTTCAGGGCCTCCTAATGACGATGGAGAACTCTAATTACGTCGCGATTCAATACTTAGTCCTCCAGCGGACTGGTCTCCAAGGGGCTACTGCTGCTTCGAGCACCTTATGGTCCGTCTCCAGTGAGTCTAGATTTTCAAATCCGACGAAAAACTGACAGTTAATTGTAACATTCAGGGCCTCCTAATGACGATGGAACACTCAAATTGCGTCGCGATTCAATACATCGTCCTTCAGCCGACTTGTCTTCAATGGGATATTGCTGTCCCGGGCATCGTGTGATCCTTCTCCTGTGAGTAGATTTTCGAATCCGACGCGAAACTGATAGTTAATTGTAACGGTCAGGACGTCCTAATGACGATGGAACACTCGAATTGCGTCGAGAGTCAATACATCGTCCTCCAGCCGACTTGTCTCCAAGGGTCTGTTGCTGCCTCTGGCACCTTATGGTCGTACTCCTGTGAGTCTAGATTTTCGAATCCGACGCATAACTGATAGTTAGTTGTATTGTTCAGCGCCTCCTAACGACGTTGGAACACTCACATTGCGTCGAGATTTAATACATCGTCCTCCAGCCGACTTGTGTCCAAGGGGATATTGCTGCCTCAGGCACCATATGGTCCTTCTCCTGTGAGTCTAGATTATCGAATCCGACGCGAAACTGATAGTTAATTGTAACGTTCAGGGCCCCCTAATGACGATGGAGAACTCTAATTACGTAGCGATTCAATACATAGTCCTCCAGCGGACTGGTCTCCAAGGGGATATTGCTGCTTCGGGCACCTTATGGGCCGTCTCCAGTGAATCTAGATTTTCGAATCCGACGAAAAACTGACAGTTAATTGTAACATTCAGGGCCTCCTAATGACGATGGAACACTCAAATTGCGTCGAGAATCAATACATCGGTCTGCAGCCAACTTGTCTCCAAGGGGATATTGCTGCCTCGGGCTTCATGTGGTCCGTCTCCTGTGAGTCTACATTTTCGAATCCGTCGCGAAACTGATGGTTGATTGTAACGATCAGGGCCTCCTAATAACGATGGAACACTCACATTGCGTCGAGATTCAAAACATCGGCCTCGAGCCGACTTGTCTCCAAGGGTCTATTGCTGCCTCGGGCACCTTATGTTCGTTCTCCTGTGAGTCCAGATTTTCGAATCCGACGCAAAACTAATAGTTAATTATAACGTTCAGGGCCTCCTAATGACGATGGAACACACAAGTTGCGTCGAGAGTCAATTCATCGACCTCCAGCTGACTTGTCTACAAGTGGATTTTGCTGCCTCGGGCTCCATGTGGTCGGTCTCCTGTGAGTCTACATTTTCGAATCCGACGCGAAACTGATAGTTAATTGAAACGTTCAGGGCTTCCTAATAACGATAGAACACTAGCATTGCGTCTAGATTCAATACATCGTCCTTCAGCCGACTTGTCTCCAAGGGGATATTGCTGTCTCGGGCACCATATGAGCCTTCTCCTGAGAGTCTAGATTTTCGAATCCGACGGTAAATTAATGATAGTGAATTGTAACGTTCAGCTCCTCCTAATGACGATAGAACACTCAAATTGCGTCGCGATTCAATACATCGTCCTCCAGCCGATTTGTCTCCAAGGGTCTATTGCTGCCTCGGGCACCTTATGATCGTTCTCCTGTGAGTCTAGATTTTCGAATCCGACGAAAAACTGACAGTTAATTGTTACATTCAGGGCCTCCTAATGACGATGGAACACTCAAATTGCGTTGGGAATCAATACATCGGCCTCCAGCCAACTTGTCTCCAAGGGGATATTGCTGCCTCGGGCTTCATGTGGTCCGCCTCCTGTGAGTCTAGATTTTCGAATTCGACGCGAAACTGATAGTTAATTGTAACGATCAGGGCGTCCTAATGACGATGGAACACTGAAATTGCGTCGCGACTCAATACATCGTCCTTCAGCCGACTTGTCTCCAAGGGTCTATTGCTGCCTCGGGCACCTTATGGTCGTTCTCCTGTGAGTCTAGATTTTCGAATCCGACGCAAAAATGATAGTTAATGGTAACGGTCAGGGCGTCCTAATGACGATGGAACACTCAAATTGCGTCGAGATCCAATACATCGGCCTCCAGCTGACTTGTCTCCAAGGGTCTGTTGCTGCCTCGGGCACCTTATGGTCGTTCTCCTGTGAGTCTAGATTTTCGAATCCGACGCGAGACTGATAGTTAATTGTAACGTTCAGGGCCTCCTAATGACGATGGAACACTCACATTGCGTCGAGATTCAATACATCGTCCTCCAGCCGACTTGTGTCCAAGGGGTTATTGCTGCCTCGGGCTTCATGTGGTCCGTTTCCTGTGAGTCTAGATTTTCGAATCCGACGAAAAACTGACAATTAATTGTAACATTCTGGGCCTCCTAATGACGATGGAACACACAAATTGCGTCGAGAATCAATACATCGTCCTCCAGCGGACTGGTCTCCAAGGGGACATTGCTGCTTCGGGCACCTTATAGTCCGTCTCCAGTGAGTCTAGATTTTCGAATCCGACGAAAAACTGACAGTTAATTGTAACATTCTGGGCCTCCTAATGACGATGGAACACTCAAATTGCGTCGACAATCAATACATCGGCCTCCAGCCAATGTGTCTCCAAGGGGATATTGTTGCCTCGGGCTTCATGTGGTCCGTCTCCTGTGAGTCTAGATTTTCGAATCCGATGCGAAACTGATAGTTAATTGTAACGTTCAGGGCCTCCTAATGACGATGGAACACTCAAATTGCGTCGAGATTCAATACATCGGCATTAAGCCGACTTGTCTCCAAGAGTCTATTGCTGCCTCGGGCACCTTCTCGTCGTTTTCCTGTGAGTCTAGATTTTCGAATCCGACGCAAAACAGATAGTTAATTGCAACGTTCAGGGCCTCCTAATGACGATGGAACACTCAAAATGTGTCGAGATTCAAAACAGCGGCCTCGAGCCGACTTGTCTCCAAGGGTCTAATGCTGCCTCGGGAACCTCATGGTCGTTCTCCTGTGAGTCTAGATTTTCGAATCCGACGCAAAACAGATAGTTAATTGTAATGTTCAGGGCCTCCTAATGACGATGGAACACTCAAATTTCGTCGAGAGTCAATACATCGTCCTTCAGCCGACTTGTCTCCAAGTGTCTATTGCTGCCTCGGGCACCTTATGGTCGTTCTCCTGTGAGTCTAGATTTTCGAATCCGACGGAAAAATGTTAGTTAATGGTAACGGTCAGGGCGTACTAATGACGATGGAACACTCAAATTGCGTCGAGATCCGATACATCGTCCTCCAGCCGACTTGTCTCCAAGTGTCTATTGCTGCCTCGGGCACCTTATGGTCGTTCCCCTGTGAGTCTAGATTTTCGAATCCGACGCAAAAATGATAGATAATGGTAACGGTCAGGGCGTACTAATGACGATGGAACACTCAAATTGCGTCGAGAATCAATACATCGTCCTCCAGCGGACTGGTCTCCAAGGGGACATTGCTGCTTCGGGCACCTTATAGTCCGTCTCCAGTGAGTCTAGATTTTCGAATCCGACGAAAAACTGACAGTTAATTGTAACATTCAGGGCCTCCTAATGACGGTGGAACACTCAAATTGCGTCGAGAATCAATACGTCGGCCTCCAGCCAACTTGTCTCCAAAGGGGATATTGCTACCTCGGGCACCTTTAGTCCGTCTCCTGTGAGTCTAGATTTTCGAATCCGACGCGAAACTGATAGTTAATTGTAACGATCAGGGCCTCGTAATGACGATGGAACACTCAAATTGCGTCGAGATTCAATACATTGGCATTCAGCCGACTTGTCTCCAAGAGTCTATTGCTGCCTCGGGCACCTTCTGGTCGTTTTCCTATGAGTCTAGATTTTCGAATCCGACGCAAAACAGATAGTTAATTGTAACGTTCAGGGCCTCCTAATGACGATGGAACACTTAAATTGCGTCGAGATTCAAAACATCGGCCTCGAGCCGTCTTGCCTCCAACGATCTATTGCTGCATCGGGCACCTTATGGTCGTTCTCCTGTGAGTCAAGATTTTCGAATCCGACGCAAAACTGATAGTTAATTATAACGTTCAGGGCCTCCTAATGACGATGGAACACTCAAATGGCGTCGAGAGTCAATTCATCGACCTCCAGCTGACTTGTCTACAAGTGGATTTTGCTGCCTCGGACTCCATGTGGTCCGTCTCCTGTGAGTCTACATTTTCGAATCCGACGCGAAACTGATAGTTAATTGTAACATTCAGGGCCTCCTAATGACGATAGAACACTCGCATTGCGTCTAGATTCAATACATCGTGCTTCAGCCGACTTGTCTCCAAGGGGATATTGCTGTCTCGGGCATCATATGATCCTTCTCCTGTGAGTAGATTTTCGAATCCGACGCTAAGATGATAGTTAATTGTAACGTTCTGCGCCTCCTAATGACGATGGAACACTCAAATTGCGTCGAGAGTCAATACATCGTCCTCCAGCCGACTTGTCTCCAAGTGTCTATTGCTGCCTCGGGCACCTTATGGTCGTTCTCCTGTGAGTCTAGATTTTCGAATCCGACGCAAAAATGACAGTTAATGGCAACGGTCAGGGCGTCCTAATGACGATGGAACACTCAAATTGCGTCGAGATCAAATACATCGGCCTCCAGCCGACTTGTCTTCAAGGGTCTGTTGCTGCCTCTAGCATCTTATGGTCGTTCTCCTGTGAGTCTAGATTTTCGAATCCGACGCATAACTGATAGATAGTTGTAACGTTCAGCGCCTCCTAATGACGATGGAACACTCACATTGCGTCGATATTCAATACATCGTCCTCCAGCCGACTTGTGTCCAAGGGGATATTGCTGCCTCGGGCACCGTATGGTCCTTCTCCTGTGAGTCTAGATTTTCGAATCCGACGCGAAACTGATAGTTAATTGTAACGTTCAGGGCCTCCTAATGACGATGGAGAACTCTAATTACGTCGCGATTCAATACGTCGTCCTCCAGCGGACTGGTCTGCAAGGGGATATTGCTGCTTCGGGCACCTTATATTCCGTCTCCAGTGAGTCTAGATTTTCGAATCCGACGAAAAACTGACACTTAATTGTAACATTCTGGGCCTCCTAATGACGATGGAACACTCAAATTGCGTCGAGAATCAATACATCGTCCTCCAGCGGACTGGTCTCCAAGGGGATATTGCTGCTTCGGGCACCTTATAGTCCGTCTCCAGTGAGTCTAGATTTTCGAATCCGACGAAAAACTGACAGTTAATTGTAACATTCCGGGCCTCCTAATGACGATGGAACACTCAAATTGCGTCGAGAATCAATACATCGGCCTCCAGCCAATGTGTCTCCAAGGGGATATTGTTGCCTCGGGCTTCATGTGTTCCGTCTCCTGTGAGTCTAGATTTTCGAATCCGATGCGGAACTGATAGTTAATTGTAACGTTCAGGGCCTCCTAATGACGATGGAACCCTCAAATTGCGTCGAGATTCAATACATCGGCATTAAGCCGACTTGTCTCCAAGAGTCTATTGCTGCCTCGGGTACCCTCTTGTCGTTCTCCTGTGAGTCTAGATTTTCGAATCCGACGCAAAACAGATAGTTAATTGCAACGTTCAGGGCCTCCTAAGGACGATGGAACACTCAAAATGTGTCGAGATTCAAAACAGCGGCCTCGAGCCGACTTATCTCCAAGGGTCTATTGCTGCCTCGGGAACCTCATGGTCGTTCTCCTGTGAGTCTAGATTTTCGAATCCGACGCAAAACAGATAGTTAATTGTAACGTTCAGGGCCTCCTAATGACGATGGAACACTCAAATTGCGTCGAGAGTCAATACATCGTCCTCCAGCCGACTTGTCTCCAAGTGTCTATTGCTGCCTCGGGCACCTTATGGTCGTTCTCCTGTGAGTCTAGATTTTCGAATCCGACGCAAAAATGATAGTTAATGGTAACGGTAAGGGCGTACTAATGACGATGGAACACTCAAATTGCGTCGAGATCCAATACATCGGCCTCCAGCCGACTTGTCTCCAAGGGTCTATTGCTGCCTCGGGCACCTTATGGTCGTTCTCCTGTGAGTCTAGATTTTCGAATCCGACGAAAAACTGACAGTTAATTGTAACTTTCAGGGCCTCCTAATGACGATGGAACACTCAAATTGCGTCGAGAATCAATACATCGGCCTCCAGCCAAGTTGTGTCCAAGGGGATATTGCTGCCTCGGGCACCATATGGTCCTTCTCCTGTGAGTCTAGATTTTCGAATCCGACGCGAAACTGATAGTTAATTGTAACGATCAGGGCCTCCTAATGACGATGGAACACTCAAATTGCGTCGAGATTCAATGCATTGGCATTCAGCCGACTTGTCTCCAAGAGTCTATTGCTGCCTCGGGCACCTTTTGGTCGTTCTCCTATGAGTCTAGATTTTCGAATCCGACGCAAAACAGATAGTTAATTGTAACGTTCAGGGCCTCCTAAAGACGATGGAACACTCAATTTGCGTCGAGATTCAAAACATCGGCCTCGAGCCCACTTGTCTCCAAGGGTCTATTGCTGCATCGGGCACCTTATGGTCGTTCTCCTGTGAGTCCAGATTTTCGAATCCGACGCAAAACTGATAGTTAATTATAACGTTCAGGGCCTCCTAATGACGATGGAACACTCAAATTGCGTCGAGAGTCAATTCATCGACCTCCAGCTGACTTGTCTACAAGTGGATTTTGCTGCCTCGGGCTCCATGTCGTCCGTCTCCTGTGAGTCTACATTTTCGAATCCGACGCGACACTGATAGTTAATTGTAACGTTCAGGGCCTCCTAATGACGATAGATCACTCGCATTGCGTCTAGATTCAATACATCGTGCTTCAGCCGACTTGTCTCCATGGGGATATTGCTGTCTCGGGCACCATGTGAGCCTTCTCCTGAGAGTCTAAATTTTCGAATCCGACGCAAAAATGATAGTGAATTGTAACGTTCAGCGCCTTCTAATGACGATAGAACACTCAAATTGCATCGAGATTCAATACATCGTCTCCAGCCGACTTGTCTCCAAGGGGATATTGCTGTCTCGGGCACCATATGAGCCTTCTCCTGAGAGTCTAGATTTTCGAATCCGACGCAAAACTGATAGTGAATTGTAACGTTCAGCGCCTCCTAATGACGATAGAACACTCAAATTGCGTCGAGATTGAATACCTCGTCCTCCAGCAGATTTGTCTCCAAGGGGATATTGCTGCCTCGGGCACCAAATGGTCCGTCTCCTATGAGTCTAGTTTCTTGAATCCGACGCGAAAGTGATAGTTAATTGTAACGTTCAGGGCCTCCTAATGATGATGGAACACTCAAATTGCGTCGCGATTCAATACATCGTTCTTTAACCGACTTGTCTCCAAGGAGATATTGCTGTCTCGGGCATCATATGATCCTTCTCCTGTGAGTAGATTTTCGAATCCGACGCTAAAATGATAGTTAATTGTAAGGTTCAGCGCCTCCTAATGACGATGGAGCACTCAAATTGCGTCGAGAGTCAATACATCGTCCTCCAACCGACTTGTCTCCAAGGGTCTATTGCTGACTCGGGCACCTTATGGTCGTTCTCCTGTGAGTCTAGATTTTCGAATCCGACGAAAAACTGACAGTTAATTGTAACATTCAGGACCTCCTAATGACGATGGAACACTCAAATTGCGTCGAGAATCAATACATCGGCCTCCAGCCAACTTGTCTCCAAGGGGATATTGCTGCCTCGGGCTTCATGTGGTCCGTCTCCTGTGAGTCTAGATTTTCGAATCCGACGCGAAACTGATAGTTAATTGTAACGATCAGGGCCTCCTAATGGCGATGGAACACTCAAATTGCGTCGAGATTCAATACATTGGCATTCAGCCGACTTGTCTCCAAGAGTCTATTGCTGCCTCGGGCACCTTCTGGTCGTTCTCCTATGAGTCTAGATTTTCGAATCCGACGCAAAACAGATAGTTAATTGTAACGTTCAGGGCCTCCTAATGACGATGGAATACTCAAATTGCGTCGAGAGGTAATTCATCGACCTCCAGCTGACTTGTCTACAAGTGGCTTTTGCTGCCTCGGGCTCCATGTGGTCCGTCTCCTGTGAGTTAACATTTTCGAATCCGACGTGAAACTGATAGTTAATTGTAATGTTCAGGGCCTCCTAATGACGATAGAACACTCGCATTGCGTCTAGATTCAATACATCGTCCTTCAGCCGACTTGTCTCCAAGAGGATATTGCTGACTCGGGCACCATATGAGCCTTCTCCTGAGAGTCTAGATTTTCGAATCCGACGCAAAAATGATAATGAATTGTAACGTTCAGCGCCTCCTAATGACGATAGAACACTCAAATTGCGTCGAGATTCAATACATCGTCTTCCAGCCGACTTGTCTCCAAGGGGATGTTGCTGTCTCGGGCACCATATGAGCCTTCTCCTGAGAGTCTAGATTTTCGAATCCGACGCAAGAATGATAGTGAATTGAAACGTTAAGCGCCTCCTAATGACGATAGAACACTCAAATTGCGTCGAGATTGATTACATCGTCCTCCAGCAGATTTGTCTCCAAGGGGATATTGCTGCCTCGGGCACCAAATGGTCCGTCTCCTGTGAGTCTAGATTCTTGAATCCGACGCGAAAGTGATAGTTAATTGTAACGTTCAGGGCCTCCTAGTGATGATGGAACACATAAAAGGGGATATTGCTGCCTCGGGCACCAAATGGTCCGTCTCCTGTGAGTCTAGATTCTTGAATCCGACGCGAAAGTGATAGTTAATTGTAACGTTCAGGGCCTCCTAGTGATGATGGAACACCCAAATTGCGTCGCGATTCAATACATCGTCCTTCAGCCGACTTGTCTCTAAGGGGATATTGCTGTCTCGGGCATCATAAGATCCTTCTCCTGTGAGTAGATTTTCGAATCCGGCGCTAAAATGATAGTTACTTGTAAGGTTCAGCGCCTCCTAATGACGATGGAGCACTCAAATTGCGTCGAGAGTCAATACATCGTCCTCCAGCCGACTTGTCTCCAAGGGTCTATTGCTGACTCGGGCACCTTATGGTCGTTCTCCTGTGAGTCTAGGTTTTCGAATCCGACGCAAAAATGATAGTTAATGGTAACGGTCAGGGCGTCCTAATGACGATGGAACACTCAAATTGCGTCGAGATCCAATACATCTGCCTCCAGCCGACTTGTCTCCAAGGGGATATTGCTGCCTCGGGCACCATATGGTCCTTCTCCTGTGAGTCTAGATTTTCGAATCCGACGCGAAACTGATAGTTAATTGTCACGTTCAGGGCCTCCTAATGACGATGGAGAACTCTAATTACGTCGCGATTCAATACACGTCCTCCAGCGGACTGGTCTCCAAGGTAATATTGCTGCTTCGGGCACCTTATGGTCCGTCTCCAGTGAGTCTAGATTTTCGAATCCGACGAAAAACTAACAGTTAATTGTAACATTCAGGGCCTTCTAATGACGATGGAACACTCAAATTGCGTCGAGAATCAATACATCGGCCTCCAGCCAACTTGCCTCCATGGGGATATTGCTGCCTCGGGCTTCATGTGGTCCGTCTCCTGTGAGTCTAGATTTTCGAATCCGACGCGAAACTGATGGTTAATTGTAACGATCAGGGCCTCCTAATGACGATGGAACACTCAAATTGCGTCGAGATTCAGTACATCGGCATTCAGCCGACTTGTCTCCAAGAGTCTATTGCTGCTTCGGGCACCTTCTGGTCGTTCTCCTGTGAGTCTAGATTTTCGAATCCGACGCGAAACTGATAGTTAATTGTAACGTTCAGGGCCTCCTAATGACGATGGAACACTCTAATAACGTCGCGATTCAATACATCGTCCTCCAGCGGACTGGTCCATAAGGGGATATTGCTGCTTCGAGCACCTTGTGGTCCGTCTCCAGTGAGTCTAGGTTTTCGAATCCGACGAAAAACTGACAGTTAATTGTAACATTCAGGGCCTCCTAATGACGATGCAACACTCAAATTGCGTCGAGAGTCAATTCATCGACATCCAGCTGACTTGTCCACAAGGGGATTTTGCTGCCTCGGGCCCCATGTGGTCCGCCTCCTGTGAATCTACATTTTCGAATCCGACGCGAAACTGATAGTTAATTGTAACGTTCAGGGCCTCCTAATGACGATGGAACACTCACATTGCGTCTAGATTCAATACATCGTCCATCAGCCGACTTGGCTCCAAGGGGATATTGCTGTCTCGGGCACCATATGATCCTCCTCCTGTTAGTCAATTTTCGAATCCGACGCTAAAATGATAGTTAATTGTAACGTTCAGGGGCACCTAATGACGATGGAACACTCAAATTGCGTCGTGATTCAAAACATCGGCCTCCAGCCGACTTGTCTCCAGGGGATATTGCTGTCTCGGGCACCATATGAGCCCTCTCCTGAGAGTCTAGATTTTCGAATCCGACGCAAAAATGATGGTGAAATGTAACGTTCAGCGCCTCCTAATGACGATAGAGCACTCAAATTGCGTCGAGATCCAATACATCGGCCTCCAGCCGACTTGTCTCCAAGGGTCTATTGCTGCCTCGGGCACCTCATGGTCGTTCTCCTGTGAGTCTAGATTTTCGAATCCGACGCAAAACAGATAGTTAATTGTAACGTTCAGGGCATCCTAATGTCGAAGGAACACTCAAATTCGTCGAGATTAACTACATCGTCCTCCAGCTGACTTGTCTAGAAGGGGATATCGCTGGCTCGGGCACCACATGGTCCGTCTCCGGTGATTCTACGTTTTCGAATCCGACGCAAAACTTATAGTTAATTGTAACGTTCAGGGCCTCCTAATGACGATGGAGCACTCAAATTGCGTCGAGATTCAATACATCGTCCTCCAGCCGATTTGTCTCCAAGGGGATATTGCTGCTTCGGCAACCAAATGGTCCGACTCCTGTGAGTCTAGATATTTGAATCCGACGCGAAACTGATAGTTAATTGTAACGTTCAGGGCCTCCTAATGACGATGGAACACTCAAATTGCGGAGAGTATCAATACATCGTCCTTCAGCCGACTTGTCTCCAAGGGGATATTGCTGTCTCGGGCACCATATGATCCTTCACCTGTGGGTAGATTTTCGAAACCGACGCTAAAATGATAGTTAATTGTAACGTTCAGGGCCTCCTAATGACGATGGAGCACTCAAATTGCGTCGAGATTCAATACATCGGCCTCGAGCCGACTTGTCTCCATGGGTCAATAGCAGCCTCGGGCACCTTATGGTGGTTCTCCTGTGAGTCTAGATTTTCGAATCCGGCGCAAAACAGATGGTTAATTGTGACGTTCAGGGCCTCCAAATGACGAAGGAACACTCAAATCGCGTCGAGATTCAATACATCGACCTCCAGCCGACTTGTCTACAAGGGGATATTGCTGCCTCGGGCTCGATGTGGTCCGTCTCCTGTGAGTCTAGATTTTCGAATCCGACGCAAAACTGATAGTTAATTGTAACGCTCAGGGCCTCCCAATGACGATGGAACACTCAAATTGCGTCGAGATTCAATACATCGGCCTCGAGCCGCCTTGTCACCATGGGTCTATTGCTGCCTCGGGCACCTTATGGTCGTTCTGCTGTGAGTCTAGTTTTTCGAATCCGATGCATAACGGATAGTAAGTTGTAACGTTCAGGGCCTCCTAATGACGATAGAGAACTCTAATTACGTCGCGATTCAATACATCGTCCTCCAGCGGACTGGTCTCCAAGGGGATATTGCTGCTTCGTGCACCTTATGGTCCGTCTCCAGTGAGTCTAGATTTTCGAATCCGACGAAAAACTGACAGTTAATTGCAACGTTCAGGGCCTCCTAGTGATGATGGAACACTCAAATTGCGTCGCGATTCAATACATCGTCCTTCAGCCGACTTGTGTCTAAGGGGATATTGCTGTCTCGGGCATCATATGATCCTTCTCCTGTGAGTAGCTTTTCGAATCCGACGCTAAAATGATAGTTACTTGTAAGGTTCAGCGCCTCCTAATGACGATGGAGCACTCAAATTGCGTCGAGAGTCAATACATCGTCCTCCAGCCGACTTGTCTCCAAGGGTCTATTGCTGACTCGGGCACCTTATGGTCGTTCTCCTGTGAGTCTAGATTTTCGAATCCGACGCAAAAATGATAGTTAATGGTAACGGTCAGGGCGTCCTAATGACGATGGAACACTCAAATTGCGTCGAGATCCAATACATCGGCCTCCAGCCGACTTGTCTCCAAGGGTCTGTTGCTGCCTCTGGCACCTTATGGTCGTTCTCCTATGAGTCTAGATTTTCGAATCCGACGTATAACTGATAGTTAGTTGTAACGTTCAGCGCCTCCTAATGACGATGGAACACTCACATTGCGTCGAGATTCAATACATCCTCCTCCAGCCGACTTGTGTCCAAGGGGATATTGCTGCCTCGGGCACCATATGGTCCTTCTCCTGTGAGTCTAGATTTTCGAATCCGACGCGAAGCTGATGGTTAATTGTAACGATCAGGGCCTCCTAATGACGATGGAACACTCAAATTGCGTCGAGATTCAGTACATCGGCCTCCAGCCGACTTGTCTCCAAGGGTCTGTTGCTGCCTCTGGCACCTTATGGTCGTTCTCCTATGAGTCTAGATTTTCGAATCCGACGTATAACTGATAGTTAGTTGTAACGTTCAGCGCCTCCTAATGACGATGGAACACTCACATTGCGTCGAGATTCAATACATCCTCCTCCAGCCGACTTGTGTCCAAGGGGATATTGCTGCCTCGGGCACCATATGGTCCTTCTCCTGTGAGTCTAGATTTTCGAATCCGACGCGAAACTGATAGTTAATTGTAACGTTCAGGGCCTCCTAATGACGATGGAACACTCACATTGCGTCTAGATTCAATACATCGTCCTTCAGCCGACTTGTCTCCAATGGGATATTGCTGTCTCGGGCACCATATGATCCTCCTCCTGTTAGTAGATTTTCGAATCCGACGCTAAAATGATAGTTAATTGTTACGTTCAGGGGCACCTAATGACGATGGAACACTCAAATTGCGTCGTGATTCAATACATCGGCCTCCAGCTGACTTGTCTCCAGGGGATATTGCTGTCTCGGGCACCATATGAGCCCTCTCCTGAGAGTCTAGATTTTCGAATCCAAAAATGATAGTGAATTGTAACGTTCAGCGCCTCCTAATGACGACAGAGCACTCAAATTGCGTCGAGATCCAATACATCGGCCTCCAGCCGACTTGTCTCCAAGGGTCTATTGCTGCCTCGGGCACCTGATGGTCGTTCTCCTGTGAGTCTAGATTTTCGAATCCGACGCAAAACAGATAGTTAATTGTAACGTTCAGGGCATCCTAATGACGAAGGAACACTCAAATTCGTCGAGATTTACTACATCGTCCTCCAGCTGACTTGTCTAGAAGGGGATATCGCTGGCTCGGGCACCACATGGTCCGTCTCCGGTGATTCTACGTTTTCGAATCCGACGCAAAACTTATAGTTAATTGTAACGCTCAGGGCCTCCTAATGACGATGGAGCACTCAAATTGCGTCGAGATTCAATACATCGTCCTCCAGCCGATTTGCCTCCAAGGGGATATTGCTGCTTCGGCAACCAATTGGTCCGTCTCCTGTGAGTCTAGATATTTGAATCCGACACGAAACTGATAGTTAATTGTAACGTTCAGGGCCTCCTAATGACGATGGAACACTCAAATTGCGGAGAGTATCAATACATCGTCCTTCAGCCGACTTGTCTCCAAGGGGATATTGCTGTCTCGGGCACCATATGATCCTTCTCCTGTGGGTAGATTTTCGAAACCGACGCTAAAATGATAGTTAATTGTAACGTTCAGGGCCTCCTAATGCCGATGGAGAACTCTAATTACGTCGCGATTCAATACATCGTCCTCCAGCGGACTGGTCTCCAAGGGGATATTGCTGCTTCGGGCACCTTATGGTCCGTCTCCAGTGAGTCTAGATTTTCGAATCCGACGAAAAACTGACAGTTAATTGTAACATTCTGGGCCTCCTAATGACGATGGAACACTCAAATTGCGTCGAGAATCAATACATCGGCCTCCAGCCACCTTGTCTCCAAGGGGATATTGCTGCCTCGGGCTTCATGTGGTCCGTCTCCTGTGAGTCTAGATTTTCGAATCCGACGCGAAACTGATAGTTAATTGTAACGATCAGGGCCTCCTAATGACGATGAAACACTCAAATTGCGTCGAGAATCAATATATCGGCATTCAGCCGACTTGTCTCCAAGAGTCTATTGCTGCCTCGGGCACCTTCTGGTCGTTCTCCTATGAGTCTAGGTTTTTGAATCCGACGCATAGCTGATAGTTAGTTGTAACGTTCAGTGCCACCTAATGACGATGGAACACTCAAATTGCGCCGAGATTCAAATCATCGGCCTCGAGCCGACTTGTCTCCAAGGGTCTATTGCTGCCTCAGGCACCTTATCGTCGTTCTCCTGTGAGTCCAGATTTTCGAATCCGACGCAAAACTGATAGTTAATTATAACGTTCATGGCCTCCTAATGACGATGGAACACTCAAATTGCGTCGAGATTCAATACATCGTCTTCCAGCCGACTTGTCTCCAAGGGGATATTGCTGTCTCGGGGACCATATGAGCCTTCTTCTGAGAGTCTAGATTTTCGAATCCGACGCAAAAATGATAGTGAATTGTAACGTTCAGCGCCTCCTAATGACGATCGAACACTCAAATTGCGTCGAGATTCAATACATCGTCTTCCAGCCGACTTGTCTCCATGGGGATATTGCTGTCTCGGGCACCATATGAGCTGAGAGCCTAGATTTTCGAATCCGACGCAAAATGATAGTTATTTGTAAGGTTCAGCGCCTCCTAATGACGATGGAGCACTCAAATTGCATCGAGAGGCAATACATCGTCCTCCAGCCGACTTGTCTCTAAGGGTCTATTGGTGACTCGGGCACCTTATGGTCGTTCCCCTGTGAGTCTAGATTTTCGAATCCGACGCAAAAATGATAGTTAATGGTAACGGTCAGGGCGTCCTAATGACGATGGAACACTCAAATTGCGTCGAGATCCAATACATCGGCCTCCAGCCGACTTGTCTCCAAGGGTCTGTTGCTGCCTCTGGCACCTTATGGTCGTTCTCCTGTGAGTCTAGATTTCCGAATCCGACGCATAACTGATAGTTAGCTGTAACGTTCAGCGCCTCCTAATGACGAAGGAACACTCACATTGCGTCGAGATTCAATACATCGTCCTCCAGCCGACTTGTGTCCAAGGGGATATTTCTGCCTCGGGAACCATATGGTCCTTCTCCTGTGAGTCTAGATTTTCAAATCCGACGCGAAACTGATAGTTAATTGTAACGTTCAGGGCCTCCTAATGACGATGGAGAACCCTAATTACGTTGCAATTCAATACATCGTCCTCCAGCGGACTGGTCTCTTAGGGGATATTGCTACTTCGGGCACCTTATGGTCCGTCTCCAGTGATTCTAGATTTTCGAATCCGACGAAAAACTGACGGTTAATTGTAACATTCAGGGCCTCCTAATGACGATGGAACACTCAAATTGCTTCGAGAATCAATACATCGGCCTCCAGCCAACTTGTCTCCTAGGGGATATTGCTGCCTCGGGCTTCATGTGGTCCGTCTCCTGTGAGTCTAGATTTTCGAATCCGACGCGAAACTGATTGTTAATTGTAACGATCAGGGCCTCCTAATGACGATGGAACACTCAAATTGCGTCGAGATTCAATACATCGGCAATCAGCCGACTTGTCTCCAAGAGTCTATTGCTGCCTCGGGCACCTTCTGGTCGTTCTCCTATGAGTCTAGATTTCCGAATCCGACGCAAAACAGATAGTTAATTGTAACGTTCAGGGCCTCCTAATGACGATGGAACACTCAAATTGCGTCGAGATTCAAAACATCGGCCTCGAGCCGACTTGTCTCCATGGGTCTATTGCTGCCTCGGGCACCTTATTGTCGTTCTCCTGTGAGTCCAGATTTTCGAATCCGACGCAAAACTGATAGTTAATTATAACGTTCAGGGCCTCCTAATGACGATGGAACACACAAATTGCGTCGAGAGACAATTCATCGACCTCCAGCTGACTTGTCTACAAGTGGATTTTGCTGCCTCGGGCTCCATGTGGTCCGTCTCCTGTGAGTCTACAGTTTCGAATCCGACGCGAAACTGATAGTTAATTGTAACGTTCAGGGCCTCCTAATGACGATAGAACACTCGCATTGCGTCTAGATTCAATACATCGTCCTTCAGCCGACTTGTCTCCAAGGGGATATTGCTGTCTCGGGCACCATATGAGCCTTATCCTGAGAGTCTAGATTTTCGAATCCGATGCAAAAATAATAGTGAATTGTAACGTTCAGCGCCTCCTAATGACGATAGAACACTCAAATTGCGCCGAGATTCAATACATCGTCTTCCAGCCGACTTGACTCAAAGGGGATATTGCTGTCTCGGGCACCATATGAGCCTTCTCCTGTGAGTCTAGATTTTCGAATCCGACGCAAAAATGATAGTTCATTGTAACGTTCAGCGCCTCCTATTGACGATGGAACACTCAAATTGCGTCGAGATCCAATACATCGGCCTCCAGCCGACTTGTCTCCAAGGGTCTGTTGCTGCCTCTGGCATCTTATGGTCGTTCTCCTGTGAGTCTAGATTTTCGAATCCGACGCATAACTGATAGTTAGTTGTAACGTTCAGCGCCTCCTAATGACGATGGAACACTCACATTGCGTCGAGTTTCAATACATCGTCCTCCAGCCGACTTGTGTCCAAGGGGATATTGCTGCCTCGGGCACCATATGGTCCTTCTCCTGTGAGTCTAGATTTTCGAATCCGACGCGAGACTGATAGTTAATTGTAACGTTCAGGGCCTCCTAATGACGATGGAGCACTCAAATTGCGTCGAGATTCAATACATCAGCCTCGAGCCGACTTGTCTCCATGGGTCTATTGCTGCCTCGGGCACCTTATGGTGGTTCTCCTGTGAGTCTAGAGTTTCGAATCAGACGCAAAACAGATGGTTAATTGTGACGTTCAGGGCCTCCTAATGAAGAAGGAACACTCAAATCGCGTCGAGATTCAATACATCGACCTCCAGCCGACTTGTCTACAAGGGGATATTGCTGCCTCGGCCTCGAAGTGGTCCGTCTCCTGTGAGTCTAGATTTTCGAATCCGACGCAAAACTGACAGTTAATTGTAACGCTCAGGGCCTCCTAATGACGAGGGAACACTCAAATTGCGTCGAGATTCAATACATCGGCCTCGAGCCGCCTTGTCACCATGGGTCTATTGCTGCCTCGGGCACCTTATGGTCGTTCTCCTGTGAGTCTAGATTTTCGAATCCGACGCAAAACGGGTGGTTAATTGTTACGTTCAGGGCCTCCTAATGACGAAGGAACACTCAAATGGCGTCGAGATTCAATACATCGACCTCCAGCCGACTTGTCTACAAGGGGATATTGCTGCCTCGGGCTCGATGTGGTCCGTCTCCTGTGAGTCTAGATTTTCGAATCCGACGCAATACTGATAGTTAATTGTAACGTCCAGGGCCTCCTAATGACGATGGAGAACTCTAATTACGCCGCGATTCAAAACATCGTCCTCCAGCGGACTGGTCTCCAAGGGGATATTGCTGCTTCGGGCACCTTATGGTCCGTCTTCAGTGAGCCTAGATTTTCGAATCCGACGCAAAACTGACAGTTAATTGTAACATTCTGGGGCTCCTAATGACGATGGGACACTCAAATTGCGTCGAGAATCAATACATCGGCCTCCAGCCAACTTGTCTCCAAGGGGATATTGTTGCCTCGGGCTTCATGTGGTCCGTCTCCTGTGAGTCTAGATTTTCGAATCCGATGCGAAACTGATAGTTAATTGTAACGTTCAGGGCCTCCTAATGACGATGGAACACTCAAATTTTGTCGAGATTCAATACATCGGCATTAAGCCGACTTGTCTCCAAGAGTCAATTGCTCCCTCGGGCACCTTCTTGTCGTTCTCCTGTGAGTCTAGATTTTCGAATCCGACGCAAAACAGATAGTTAACTGTAACGTTCAGGGCCTCCTAATGACGATGTAACACTCAAATTGTGTCGAGATTCAAAACAGCGGCCTCGAGCCACTTGTCTCCAAGGGTCTATTGCTGCCTCGGGCACCTCAAGGTCGTTCTCCTGTGAGTCTAGATTTTGGAATCCGACGCAAAACAGATAGTTAATTGTAACGTTCAGGGCATCCTAATGACGAAGGAACACTCAAATTCGTCGAGATTCACTACATCGTCCTCCAGCTGACTTGTCTCCAAGGGGATATCGCTGGCTCGGGCACCACATGGTCCGTCTCCGGTGATTCTACGTTTTCGAATCCGACGCAAAACTTATAGTTAATTGTAACGTTCAGGGCCTCCTAATGACGATGGAGCACTCAAATTGCGTCGAGATTCAATACATCGTCCTCCAGCCGATATGTCTCCAAGGGGATATTGCTGCTTCGGCAATCAAATGGTCCGTCTCCTGTGAGTCAAGATATTTGAATCCGACGCGAAACTGATAGTTAATTGTAACGTTTAGGGCCTCCTAATGACGATGGAACACTCAAATTGCGGTGAGTATCTATACATCGTCCTTCAGCCGACTTGTCTCCAAGGGGATATTGCTGTCTCGGGCACCATATGATCCTTCTCCTGTGGGTAGATTTTCGAAACCGACGCTAAAATGATAGTTAATTGTAACGTTCAGGGCCTCCTAATGACGATGGAGCACTCAAATTGCGTCGAGATTCAATACATCGGCCTCGAGCCGACTATTCTCCACGGGTCTATTGCTGCCTCGGGCACCTTATGGTGGTTCTCCTGTGAGTCTAGATTTTCGAATCCGACGCAAAACAGATGGTTAATTGTGACGTTCAGGGCCTCCTAATGACGAAGGAACACTCAAATCGCGGCGAGATTCAATACATCGACCTCCAGCCGACTTGTCTACAAGGGGATATTGCTGCCTCGGGCTCGATGTGGTCCGTGTCCTGTGAGTCTAGATTTTCGAATCCGACGCAAAACTCATAGTTAATTGTAACGCTCAGGGCCTCCTAATGACGATAGAACACTCAAATTGCGTCGAGATTCAATACATCGGCCTCGAGCCGCCTTGTCACCATGGGTCTATTGCTGCCTCGGGCACCTTATGGTCGTTCTCCTGTGAGTCTAGATTTTCGAATCCGACGCAAAACAGGTGGTTAATTGTTACGTTCAGGGCCTCCTAATGACGAAGGAACACTCAAATCGCGTCGAGATTCAATACATCGACCTCCAGCCGACTTGCCTACAAGGGGATATTGCTGCCTCGGGCTCGATGTGGTCCGTCTCCTGTGAGTCTAGATTTTCGAATCCGACGCAAAACTGATAGTTAATTGTAACGTTCAGGGCCTCCTAATGACGATGGAGAACTCTAATTCCGTCGCGATTCAAAACATCGTCCTCCAGCGGACTGGTCTCCCAGGGGATATTGCTGCTTCGGGCACCCTATGGTCCGTCTCCAGTGAGTCTAGATTTTCGAATCCGACGAAAAACTGACAGTTAATTGTAACATTCAGGGCCTCCTAATGACGATGGAACACTCAAATTGCGTCGAGAATCAATACATCGGCCTCCAGCCAACTTGTCTCCAAGGGGATATTGCTGCCTCGGGCTTCATGTGGTCCGTCTCCTGTGAGTCTAGATTTTCGAATCCGACGCGAAACTGATAGATAATTGTAACGATCAGGGCCTCCTAATGACGATGGAACACTCAAATTGCGTCGAGAATCAATACATCGGCATTCAGCCGACTTGTCTCCAAGAGTCTATTGCTGCCTCGGGCACCTTCTGGTCGTTCTCCTATGAGTCTAGATTTTTGAATCCGACGCATAACTGATAGTTAGTTGTAACGTTCAGCGCCTCCTAATGACGATGGAACACTCAAATTGCGTCGAGATTCAAATCATCGGCCTCGAGCCGACTTGTCTCCAAGGGTCTATTGCTGCCTCGGGTACCTTATCGTCGTTCTCCTGTGAGTCCAGATTTTCGAATCCGACGCAAAACTGATAGTTAAATACAACGTTCAGGGCCTCCTAATGACGATGGAACACTCAAATTGCGTCGAGATTCAAAACATCGGCCTCGAGCCGACTTGTCTCCAAGGGTCTTTTGCTGCCTCGGGCTCCATGTGGTCCGTCTCCTGTGAGTCTACATTTTCGAATCCGACGCGAAACTGATAGTTAATTGTAACGTTCAGGGCCTCCTAATGACGACAGAACACACGCATTGCGTCTAGATTCAATACATCGTCCTTCAGCCGACTTGTCTCCAAGGGGATATTGCTGTCTCGGGCACCATATGAGCCTTCTCCTGAGAGTCTAGATTTTCGAATCCGACGCAAAAATGATAGTGAATTGTAACGTTCAGTGCCTCCTAATGACGATAGAACACTCAAATTGCGTCGAGATTCAATACATCGTCTTCCAGCCGACTTGTCTCCAAGGGGATATTGCTGTCTCGGGCACCATATGAGCCTTCTCCTGAGAGTCTAGATTTTCGAATCCGACGCAAAAATGATAGTGAATTGTAACGTTCAGTGCCTCCTAATGACGATAGAACACTCAAATTGCGTCGAGATGGAATACATCGTCCTCCAGCAGATTTGTCTCCAAGGGGATATTGCTGCCTCGGGCACCAAATGGTCCGTCTCCTGTGAGTCTAGATTCTTGAATCCGACGCGAAAGTGATAGTTAATTGTAACGTTCAGGGCCTCCTAATGATGATGGAACACTCAAATTGCGTCGCGATTCAATACATCGTCCTTCAGCCGACTTGTCTCCAAGGGGATATTGCTGTCTCGGGCATCATATGATCCTTCTCCTGTGAGTAGATTTTCGAATCCGACGCTAAAATGATAGTTACTTGTAAGGTTCAGCGCCTCCTAATGACGATGGAGCACTCAAATTGCGTCGAGAGTCAATACATCGTCTTCCAGCCGACTTGTCTCCAAGGGTCTATTGCTGACTCGGGAACCTTATGGTCGTTCTCCTGTCAGTCTAGATTTTCGAATCCGACGCCAAAATGATAGTTAATGGTAACGGTCAGGGCGTCCTAATGACGATGGAACACTCAAATTGCGTCGAGATCCAATACATCGGCCTCCAGCCGACTTGCCTCCAAGGGTCTGTTGCTGCCTCTGGGACCTTATGGTTGTTCTCCTGTGAGTCTAGATTTTGGAATCCGACGCATAACTGATAGTTAGCTGTAACGTTCAGCGCCTCCTAATGACGACGGAACACTCACATTGCGTCGAGATTCAATACATCTTCCTCCAGCCGACTTGGGTCCAAGGGGATGTCGCTGCCTCGGGCACCATATGGTCCTTCTCCTGTGAGTCTACATTTTCGAATCCGACGCGAAACTGATAGTTAATTGTAACGTTCAGGGCCTCCTAATGACGATGGAGAACCCTAATTACGTCGCGATTAAATACATCGTCCTCCAGCGGACTGGTCTCCAAGGGGATATTGCTGCTTCGGGCGCCTTATGGTCCGTCTCCAGTGAGTCAAGATTTTCGAATCCGACGAAAAACTGACAGTTAATTGTAACATTCAGGGCCTCCTAATGACGATGGAACACTCAAATTGCGTCGAGAATCAATACATCGGCCTCCAGCCAACATGTCTCCTAGGGGATATTGCTGCCTCGGGCTTCAAGTGGTCCGTCTCCTGTGAGTCTAGATTTTCGAATCCGACGCGAAACTGATGGTTAATTGTAACGATCAGGGCCTCCTAATGACGATGGAACACTCAAATTTCGCCGAGGGTCAATACATCGTCCTCCAGCGGACTGGTCCTTAAGGGGATATTGCTGCTTCGAGCACCTTATAATCCGTCTCCAGTGAGTCTAGATTTTCGAATCCGACGAAAAACTGACAGTTAATTGTAACATTCAGGGCCTCCTAATGACGATGCAACACTCAAATTGCACCGAGAGTCAATTCATCGACCTCCAGCTGACTTGTCTACAAGGGGATTTTGCTGCCTCGGGCCCCATGTGGTCCGTCTCCTGTGAGTCTACATTTTAGAATTAGTCGCGAAACTGATAGTTAATTGTAACGTTCAGGGCCTCCTAATGACGATGGAACACTCACATTGCGTCTAGATTCAATACATCGTCCTTCAGCCGACTTGTCTCCAAGGAGATATTGCTGTCTCGGGCACCATAGGATCCTCCTCCTGTTAGGAGGTTTTCGAATCCGACGCTAAAATGATAGTTAATTGTAACGTTCAGGGGCACCTAATGACGATGGAACACTCAAATTGCGTCGTGATTCAATACATCGGCCTCCAGCCGACTTGTCTCCAGGGGATATTGCTGTCTCGGGCACCATATGAGACCTCTCCTGAGAGTCTAGATTTTCGAATCCGACGCAAAAATGATAGTGAATTGTAACGTTCAGCGCCTCCTAATGACGATAGAACACTCAAATTGCGTCGAGATCCAATACATCGGCCTCCAGCCGACTTGTCTCCAAGGGTCTGTTGCTGCCTCTGGCATCTTATGGTCGTTCTCCTGTGAGTCTAGATTTTCGAATCCGACGCATAACTGATAGTTAGTTGTAACGTTCAGCGCCTCCTAATGACGATGGAACACTCACATTGCGTCGAGTTTCAATACATCGTCCTCCAGCCGACTTGTGTCCAAGGGGATATTGCTGCCTCGGGCACCATATGGTCCTTCTCCTGTGAGTCTAGATTTTCGAATCCGACGCGAGACTGATAGTTAATTGTAACGTTCAGGGCTTCCTAATGACGATGGAGCACTCAAATTGCGTCGAGATTCAATACATCAGCCTCGAGCCGACTTGTCTCCATGGGTCTATTGCTGCCTCGGGCACCTTATGGTGGTCTCCTGTGAGTCTAGATTTTCGAATCAGACGCAAAACAGATGGTTAATTGTGACGTTCAGGGCCTCCTAATGAAGAAGGAACACTCAAATCGCGTCGAGATTCAATACATCGACCTCCTGCCAACTTGTCTACAAGGGGATATTGCTGCCTCGGGCTCGAAGTGGTCCGTCTCCTGTGAGTCTAGATTTTCGAATCCGACGCAAAACTGATAGTTAATTGCAACGCTCAGGGCCTCCTAATGACGATGGAACACTCAAATTGCGTCGAGATTCAATACATCGGCCTCGAGCCGCCTTGTCACCATGGGTCTATTGCTGCCTCGGGCACCTTATGGTCGTTCTCCTGTGAGTCTAGATTTTCGAATCCGACGCAAAACGGGTGGTTAATTGTTACGTTCAGGGCCTCCTAATGACGAAGGAACACTCAAATGGCGTCGAGATTCAATACATCGACCTCCAGCCGACTTGTCTACAAGGGGATATTGCTGCCTCGGGCTCGATGTGGTCCGTCTCCTGTGAGTCTAGATTTTCGAATCCGACGCAAAACTGATAGTTAATTGTAACGTCCAGGGCCTCCTAATGACGATGGAGAACTCTAATTACGCCGCGATCCAAAACATCGTCCTCCAGCGGACTGGTCTCCAAGGGGATATTGCTGCTTCGGGCACCTTATGGTCCGTCTTCAGTGAGTCTAGATTTTCGAATCCGACACAAAACTGACAGTTAATTGTAACATTCTGGGCCTCCTAATGACGATGGGACACTCAAATTGCTTCGAGAATCAATACATCGGCCTCCAGCCAACTTGTCTCCAAGGGGATATTGTTGCCTCGGGCTTCATGTGGTCCGTCTCCTGTGAGTCTAGATTTTCGAACCCGATGCGAAACTGATAGTTAATTGTAACGTTCAGGGCCTCCTAATGACGATGGAACACTCAAATTTTGTCGAGATTCAATACATCGGCATTAAGCCGACTCGTCTCCAAGAGTCAATTGCTGCCTCGGGCACCTTCTTGTCGTTCTCCTGTGAGTCTAGATTTTCGAATCCGACGCAAAACAGATAGTTAATTGTAACGTTCAGGGCCTCTTAATGACGATGTAACACTCAAATTGTGTCGAGATTCAAAACAGCGGCCTCGAGCCGACTTGTCTCCAAGGGTCTATTGCTGCCTCGGGCACCTCATGGTCGTTCTCCTGTGAATCTAGATTTTCGAATCCGACGCAAAACAGATAGTTAATTGTAACGTTCAGGGTATCCTAATGACGAAGGAACACTCAAATTCGTCGAGATTCACTACATCGTCCTCCAGCTGACTTGTCTCCAAGGGGATATCGCTGGCTCGGGCACCACATGGTCCGTCTCCGGTGATTCTACGTTTTCGAATCCGACGCAAAACTTATAGTTAATTGTAACGTTCAGGGCCTCCTAATGACGATGGAGCACTCAAATTGCGTCGAGATTCAATACATCGTCCTCCAGCCGATTTGTCTCCAAGGGGATATTGCTGCTTCGGCAACCAAATGGTCCGTCTCCTGTGAGTCTAGATATTTGAATCCGACAAGAAACTGATAGTTAATTGTAACGTTTAGGGCCTCCTAATGACGATGGAACACTCAAATTGCGGTGAGTATCTATACATCGTCCTTCAGCCGACTTGTCTCCAAGGGGATATTGCTGTCTCGGGCACCATATGATCCTTCTCCTGTGGGTAGATTTTCGAAACCGACGCTAAAATGATAGTTAATTGTAACGTTCAGGGCCTCCTAATGACGATGGAGCACTCAAATTGCGTCGAGATTCAATACATCGGCCTCGAGCCGACTGTTCTCCACGGGTCTATTGCTGCCTCGGGCACCTTATGGTGGTTCTCCTGTGAGTCTAGATTTTCGAATCCGACGCAAAACAGATGGTTAATTGTGACGTTCAGGGCCTCCTAATGACGAAGGAACACTCAAATCGCGGCGAGATTCAATACATCGACCTCCAGCCGACTTGTCTACAAGGGGATATTGCTGCCTCGGGCTCGATGTGGTCCGTCTCCTGTGAGTCTAGATTTTCGAATCCGACGGAAAACTCATAGTTAATTGTAACGCTCAGGGCCTCCTAATGACGATGGGACACTCAAATTGCGTCGAGATTCAATACATCGGCCTCGAGCCGCCTTGTCACCATGGGTCTATTGCTGCCTCGGGCACCTTATGGTCGTTCTCCTGTGAGTCTAGATTTTCGAATCCGACGCAAAGCAGGTGGTTAATTGTTACGTTCAGGGCCTCCTAATGACGAAGGAACACTCAAATCGCGTCGAGATTCAATACATCGACCTCCAGCCGACTTGTCTACAAGGGGATATTGCTGCCTCGGGCTCGATGTGGTCCGTCTCCTGTGAGTCTAGATTTTCAAATCCGACGCAAAACTGATAGTTAATTGTAACGTTCAGGGCCTCCTAATGACGATGGAGAACTCTAATTCCGTCGCGATTCAAAACATCGTCCTCCAGCGGACTGGCCTCCCAGGGGATATTGCTGCTTCGGGCACCCTATAGTCCGTCTCCAGTGAGTCTAGATTTTCGAATCCGACGAAAAACTGACAGTTAATTGTAACATTCAGGGCCTCCTAATGACGATGGAACACTCAAATTGCGTCGAGAATCAATACATCGGCCTCCAGCCAACTTGTCTCCAAGGGGATATTGCTGCCTCGGGCTTCTAGTGGTCCGTCTCCTGTGAGTCTAGATTTTCGAATCCGACGCGAAACTGATAGATAATTGTAACGATCAGGGCCTCCTAATGACGATGGAACACTCAAATTGCGTCGGGAATCAATACATCGGCATTCAGCCGACTTGTCTCCAAGAGTCTATTGCTGCCTCGGGTACCTTATCGTCGTTCTCCTGTGAGTCCAGATTTTCGAATCCGACGCAAAACTGATAGTTAAATATAACGTTCAGGGCCTCCTAATGACGATGGAACACTCAAATTGCGTCGAGATTCAAAACATCGGCCTCGAGCCGACTTGTCTCCAAGGGTCTTTCGCTGCCTCGGGCACCTTATGGTCGTTCTCCTGTGAGTCCAGATTTTAGAATCCGACGCAAAACTAATAGTTAATTATAACGTTCAGGGCCTCCTAATGACGATGGAACACTCAAATTGCGTCGAGAGTCAATTCATCGACCTCCAGCTGACTTGTCTAAAAGTGGATTTTGCTGCCTCGGGCTCCATGTGGTCCGTCTCCTGTGAGTATACATTTTCGAATCCGACGCGAAACTGATAGTTAATTGTAACGTTCAGGGAATCCTAATGACGACAGAACACACGCATTGCGAATAGATTCAATACATCGTCCTTCAGCCAAACTTGTCTCCAAGGGGATATTGCTGTCTCGGGTACCATATGAGCCTTCTCCTGAGAGTCTAGATTTTCGAATCCGACGCAAAAATGATAGTGAATTGTAACGTTCAGTGCCTCCTAATGACGATAGAACACTCAAAATGCGTCGAGATTTAATACATCGTCTTCCAGCCGACTTGTCTCCAAGAGGATATTGCTGTTTCGGGCACCATATGAGCCTTCTCCTGAGAGTATAGATTTTCGAATCCGACGCAAAAATGATAGTGAATTGTAACGTTCAGCGCCTCCTAATGACGATAGAACACTCAAATTGCGTCGAGATTCAATACATCGTCTTCCAGCCGACTTGTCTGAAAGGGGATATTGCTGTCTCGGGCACCATATGAGCCTTCTCCTGAGAGTCTAGATTTTCGAATCCGACACAAAAATGATAGTGAATTGTAACGTTCAGTGCCTCCTAATGACGATAGAACACTCAAATTGCGTCGAGATGGAATACATCGTCCTCCAGCAGATTTGTCTCCAAGGGGATATTGCTGCCTCGGGCACCAAATGGTCCGTCTCCTGTGAGTCTAGATTCTTGAATCCGACGCGAAAGTGATAGTTAATTGTAACGTTCAGGGCCTCCTAATGATGATGGAACACTCAAATTGCGTCGCGATTCAATACATCGTCCTTTAGCCGACTTGTCTCCAAGGGGATATTGCTGTCTCGGGCATCATATGATCCTTCTCCTGTGAGTAGATTTTCGAATCCGACGCTAAAATGATAGTTACTTGTAAGGTTCAGCGCCTCCTAATGACTATGGAGCCCTCAAATTGCGTCGAGAGTCAATACATCGTCGTCCAGCCGACTTGTCTCCAAGGGTCTATTGCTGACTCGGGCACCTTATGGTCGTTCTCCTGTCAGTCTAGATTTTCGAATCCGACGCAAAAATGATAGTTAATGGTAACGGTCAGGGCGTCCTAATGACGATGGAACACTCAAATTGCGTCGAGATCCAATACATCGGCCTCCAGCCGACTTGCCTCCAAGGGTCTGTTGCTGCCTCTGGGACCTTATGGTCGTTCTCCTGTGAGTCTAGATTTTGGAATCCGACGCATAACTGATAGTTAGCTGTAACGTTCAGCGCCTCCTAATGACGACGGAACACTCACATTGCGTCGAGATTCAATACATCGTCCTCCAGCCGACTTGGGTCCAAGGGGATATCGCTGCCTCGGGCACCATATGGTCCTTCTCCTGTGAGTCTAGATTTTCGAATCCGATGCGAAACTGATAGTTAATTGTAACGTTCAGGGCCTCTTAATGACGATGGAGAACCCTAATTACGTCGCGATTCAATACATCGTCCTCCAGCGGACTGGTCTCCAAGGGGATATTGCTGCTTCGGGCACCTTATGGTCCGTCTCCAGTGAGTCTAGATTTTCGAATCCGACGAAAAACTGACAGTTAATTGTAACATTCAGGGCCTCCTAATGACGATGGAACACTCAAATTGCGTCGAGAATCAATACATCGGCCTCCAGCCAACATGTCTCCAAGGGGATATTGCTGCCTCGGGCTTCAAGTGGTCCGTCTACTGTGAGTCTAGATTTTCGAATCCGACGCGAAACTGATGGTTAATTGTAACGATCAGGGCCTCCTAATGACGATGGAACACTCAAATTGCGTCGAGATTCAATACATCGGCATTCAGCCGACTTGCCTCCAAGAGTCTATTGCTGCCTCGGGCACCTTATCGTCGTTCTCCTGTGAGTCCAGTTTTTCGAATCCGACGCAAAACTGATAGTTAATTATAACGTTCAGGGCCTCCTAATGACGATGGAACACTCAAATTGCGTCGAGAGTCAATTCATCGACCTCCAGCACACTTGTCTACAAGTGGATTTTGCTGCCTCGGGCTCCGTGTGGTCCGTCTCCTGTGAGTCAACAGTTTCGAATCCGACGCGAAACTGATAGTTAATTGTAACGTTCAGGGCCTCCTAATGACGATAGAACCCTCGCATTGCGTCTAGATTCAATACATCGTCCTTCAGCCGACTTGTTTCCAAGGGGATATTGCTGTCTCGGGCACCATATGAGCCTTATCCTGAGAGTCTAGATTTTCGAATCCGACGCAAAAATGATAGTGAATTGTAACGTTCAGCGCCTCCTAATGACGATAGAACACTCAAATTGCGTCGAGATTCAATACATCGTCTTCCAGCCGACTTGTCTCCAAGGGGATATTGCTGTCTCGGGCACCATATGAGCCTTCTCCTGTGAGTCCAGATTTTCGAATCCGACGCAAAAATGATAGTTCATTGTAACGTTCAGTGCCTCCTATTGACGATGGAACACTCAAATTGCGTCAAGGGTCAATACATCGATCTCCAGCCGACTTGTGTCCATGGGGATATTGATGCCTCGGGCTTCATGTGGTCCGTCTCCTGTGAGTCTAGATTTTCGAATCCGACGCGAAACTGATAGTTAATTGTAACGTTCAGGGCCTCCTAATGACGATGGAGCACTCTAATAACGTCGCGATTCAATACATCGTCCTCCAGCGGACTGGTCCATAAGGGGATATTGCTGCTTCGAGCACCTTATAATTCGTCTCCAGTGAGTCTAGATTTTTGAATCCGACGAGAAACTAACAGTTAATTGTAACATTCAGGGCCTCCTAGTGACGATGCAACACTCTTATTGCGTCGAGAGTCAATTCATCGACCTCCAGCTGACTTGTCTACAAAGGGATTTTGCTGCCTCGGGCCCCATGTGGTCCGTCTCCTATGAGTCTACATTTTCGAATCCGTCGCGAAACTGATAGTTAATTGTAACGTTCAGGGCCTCCTAATGACGATGGAACACTCACATTGCGTCTAGATTCAATACATCGTCCTTCAGCCGACTTGTCTCCAAGGAGATATTGCTGTCTCGGGCACCATATGATAATCCTCCTGTTAGTAGATTTTCGAATCCGACGCTAAAATGATAATTAATTGTAACGTTCAGGGGCACCTAATGACGATGGAACACTCAAATTGCGTCGGGATTCAATACATCGGCCTCCAGCCGACTTGTCTCCAGGGGATAATGCTGCCCCGGGCACCATATGAGCCCTCTATTGAGAGTCTAGATTTTCGAATCCGACGCAAAAATAATAGTGAATTGTAACGTTCAGGGCCTCCTAATGATGATGGAACACTCAATTTGCGTCGAGATTCAATACATCGGCATTAAGCCGACTTGTCTCCAAGAGTCTATTGCTGCCTCGGGGACCTTCTGGTCGTTCTCCTATGAGTCTAGATTTTCGAATCCGACGCAAAACAGATAGTTAATTGTAACGTTCATGGCCTCCTAATGACGATGGAACAATCTAATTGCGTCGAGATTTAATACATCATCTTCCAGCCGACTTGTCTCCAAGAGGATATTGCTGTCTAGGGCACCATATGGTCCGTCTCCTGTGACTAGATTTTCGAATCCGACGCAAAAATGATAGTTCATTAAAACGTTCAGCGCCTCCTACTGACGATGGAACGCTCAAATTGCGTCGAGATTCAATACATCGGCATTAAGCCGACTTGCCTCCAAGAGTCTATTGCTGCTTCTCCTGTGAGTCTAGATTTTCCAATACGACGCAAAAATGATTGTGAATTGTAACGTTCAGCGCCTCCTAATGACGATAGAACACTCAAATTGCGTCGAGATTGAATACATCGTCCTCCAGCCGATTTGTCTCCAAGGGGATATTGCAGTCTCGTGCACCATATGATCCTTCTCCTGTTAGTAGATTTTCGAATCCGACGAAAAACTGACAGTTAATTGTAACATTCAGGGCCTCCCAATGACGATGGAACACTCAAATTGCGTCGAAAATCAATACATCGGCCTCCAGCCAACTTGTCTCCAAGGGGATATTGTTGCATCGGGCGTCATGTGGTCCGTCTCCTGTGAGCCTAGATTTTCGAATCCGATGCGAAACTGATAGTTAATTGTAACGTTCAGGGCCTCCTAATGACGATGGAACACTCAAATAGCGTCGAGATTCAATACATCGGCATTAAGCCGACTTGTCTCCAAGAGTCTATTGCTGCCTCGGGCACCTTCTTGTCGTTCTCCTGTGAGTCTAGATTTTCGAATCCGACGCAAAACAGATAGTTAATTGTAACGTTCAGGGCCTCCTAATGACGATGGAACACTCAAATTGTGTCGAGATTCAAAACAGCGGCCTTGAGCCGACTTGTCTACAAGTGGATTTTGCTGCCTCGGGCTCCGTGTGGTCCGTCTCCTGTGAGTCTACAGTTTCGAATCCGACGCGAAACAGAGAGTTAATTGTAACGTTCAGGGCCTCCTAATGACGACAGAACCCTCGCATTGCGTCTAGATTCAATACATCGTCCTTCAGCCGACTTGTTTCCAAGGGGATATTGCTGTCTCGGGCACCATATGAGCCTTATCCTGAGAGTCTAGATTTTCGAATCCGACGCAAAAATGATAGTGAATTGTAACGTTCAGCGCCTCCTAATGACGATGGAGCACTCTAATAACGTCGCGATTCAATACATCGTCCTCCAGCGGACTGGTCCATAAGGGGATATTGCTGCTTCGAGCACCTTATAATCCGTCTCCAGTGAGTCTAGATTTTTGAATCCGACGAAAAACTAACAGTTAATTGTAACATTCAGGGCCTCCTAATGACGATGCAACACTCAAATTGCGTCGAGAGTCAATTCATCGACCTCCAGCTGACTTGTCTACAAAGGGATTTTGCTGCCTCGGGTCCCATGTGGTCCGTCACCTGTGAGTCTACATTTTCGAATCCGTCGCGAAACTGATAGTTACTTGTAACGTTCAGGGCCTCCTAATGACGATGGAACACTCACATTGCGTCTAGATTCAATACATCGTCCTTCAGCCGACTTGTCTCCAAGGAGATATTGCTGTCTCGGGCACCATATGATCCTCCTCCTGTTAGTAGATTTTCGAATCCGACGCTAAAATGATAGTTAATTGTAACGTTCAGGGGCACCTAATGACGATGGAACAATCAAATTGCGTCGTGATTCAATACATCGGCCTCCAGCCGACTTGTCTCCAGGGGATAATGCTGCCCCGGGCACCATATGAGCCCTCTCCTGAGAGTCTAGATTTTCGAATCCGACGCAAAAATGATAGTGAATTGTAACGTTCAGGGCCTCCTAATGATGATGGAACACTCAATTTGCGTCGAGATTCAATACATCGGCATTAAGCCGACTTGTCTCCAAGAGTCTATTGCTGCCTCGGGCACCTTCTTGTCGTTCCCCTGTGAGTCTAGATTTTCGAATCCGACGCAAAACAGATAGTTAATTGTAACGTTCAGGGCCTCCTAATGACGATGGAACACTCAAATTGTGTCGAGATTCAAAGCAGCGGCCTCGAGCCGACTTGTCTACAAGTGGATTTTGCTGCCTCGGGCTCCGTGTGGTCCGTCTCCTGTGAGTCTACAGTTTCGAATCCGACGCGAAACTGATAGTTAATTGTAACGTTCAGGGCCTCCTAATGACGATGGAACACTCAAATTGCGGTGAGTATCAATACATCGTCCTTCAGTCGACTTGTCTCCAAGGGGATATTGCTGTCTCGGGCACCATATGATCCTCCTCCTGTGGGTAGATTTTCGAAACCGACGGTAAAATGATAGTTAATTGTAACGTTCAGCGCCTCCTAATAACGATGGAACACTCAAATTGCGTCGAGAGGCAATACATCGTCCTCCAGTCGACTTGTCTCCAAGGGTCTATTGCTGCCTCGGGCACCTTATGGTCGTTCTCCTGTGAGTCTAGATTTTCGAATCCGACGCAAAAATGATAGTTAATTGCAACGTTCAGCGCCTCCTAATGACGATGGATCTCTCAAATTGCGTCGAGATATATATCGTCCTTCAGCCGACTTTTCTCCAAGGGCTTATTGCTGTCTCGGGCACCATATGATCCTCCTCCTGTGAATAGATTTTCGAATCCGACGCTAAAATGATAGTTAATTGTAACGTTCAGGGCCTCCTATTGACGATGGAGCACTCAATTTGCGTCGAGATTCAATACATCGGCCTCGAGCCGACTTGTCTCCATGGGTCTATTGCTGCCTCGGGCACCTTATGGTCGTTCTACTGTGTTTCTAGATTTTCGAATCCGACGCAAAACTGATAGTTAATTGTAACGTTCAGGGCCTCCTAATGACGATGGAGAACTCTAATTACGTCGCGATTCAATACATCGTCCTCCAGCGGACTGGTCTCCAAGGGGATATTGCTGCTTCGGGCACCCTATGGTCCGTCTCCAGTGAGTCTAGATTTTCGAATCCGACGAAAAACTGACAGTTAATTGTAACATTCAGGGCCTCCTAATGACGATGGAACACTCAAAGTGCGTCGAGAATCAATACATCGGCCTCCAGCCAACTTGTGTCTAGGGGGATATTGCTGCCTCGGGCTTCATGTGGTCCGTCTCCTGTGAGTCTAGATTTTCGAATCCGACGCGAAACTGATAGTTAATTGTAACGATCAGGGCCTCCTAATGACGATGGAACACTCAAATTGCGTCGAGATTCAATACATCGGCATTCAGCCGACTTGTCTCCAAGAGTCTATTGCTGCCTCGGGCACCTTCTGGTCGTTCTCCTATGAGTCTAGATTTTCGAATCCGACGCAAAACAGATAGTTAATTGTAACGTTCAGGGCCTCCTAATGACGATGGAACACTCAAATTGCGTCGAGATTCAAAACATCGGCCTCGAGCCGACTTGTCTCCAAGGGTCTATTGCGGCCTCGGGCACCTTATGGTCGTTCTCCTGTGAGTTTAGATTTTCGAATCCGACGCAAAACTGATAGTTAATTATAACGTTCAGGGCCTCCTAATGTCGATGGAACACACAAATTGCGTCGAGAGTAAATTCATCGACCTCCAGCTGATTTGTCTACAAGTGGATTTTCCTGCCTCGGGCTCCATGTGGTCCGTCTCCTGTGAGTCTACATTTTCGTATCCGACGCGAAACTGATAGTTAATTGTAACGTTCAAAGCCTCCTAATGACGACAGAACACACGCATTGCGTCTAGATTCAATACATCGTCTTCCAGCCGACTTGTCTCCAAGAGGATATTGCTGTCTCGGGCACCATATGAGCCTTCTTCTGTGAGTCTAGATTTTCGAATACGACGCAAAATTGATAGTGAATTGTAACGTTCAGCGCCTCCTATTGACGATAGACCACTCAAATCGCGTCGAGATTCAATACATCGACCTCCAGCCGACTTGTCTACAAGGGGATATTGCTGCCTCGGGCTCGATATGGTCTGTCTCCTGTGAGTCTAGATTTTCGAATCCGATGCAAAACTGATAGTTAATTGTAACGTTCAGGGGCACCTAATGGCGATGGAACACTCAAATTGCGTCGTGATTCAATACATCGGCCTCCAGCCGACTTGTCTCCAGGGGATAATGCTGCCCCGGGCACCATATGAGCCCTCTCCTGAGAGTCTAGATTTTCGAATCCGACGCAAAAATGATAGTGAATTGTAACGCTCAGGGCCTCCTAATGATGATGGAACACTCAATTTGCGTCGAGATTCAATACATCGGCATTAAGCCGACTTGTCTCCAAGGGTCTATTGCTGCCTCGGGCACCTTATGGTCGTTCTCCTGTGAGTTCAGATTTTCGAATCCGACGCAAAACTGATAGTTAATTATAACGTTCAGGGCCTCCTAATGACGATGGAACACACAAATTGCGTCGAGAGTCAATTCATCGACCTCCAGCTGACTTGTCTACAAGTGGATTTTCCTGCCTCGGGCTCCATGTGGTCCGTCTCCTGTGAGTCTACATTTTCGAATCCGACGCGAAACATAGTTAATTGTAACGTTCAAAGCCTCCTAATGACGACAGAACACACGCATTGCGTCTAGATTCAATACATCGTCTTCCAGCCGACTTGTCTCCAAGATGATATTGCTTTCTCGGGCACCATATGAGCCTTCTTCTGTGAGTCTAGATTTTCGAATACGACGAAAAATTGATAGTGAATTGTAACGTTCAGCGCCTCCTAATGACGATAGACCACTCAAATTGGGGCGAGATTGAATACATCGTCCTCCAGCCGATTTGTCTCCAAGGGGATATTGCTGCCTGGGGCACCAAATGGTCCGTCTCCTGTGATTCTAGAATTTTGAATCCGACGCGAAACTGATAGTTAATTGTAACGTTCAGGGCCTCCTAATGACGATGGAACACTCAAATTGCCTCGCTATTGAATACATCGTCCCTCAGCCGACTTGTCTCCAAGGGGATATTGCTGTCTCGGGCATCATATGATCCTTCTCCTGTGAGTAGATGTTCGAATCCGACGCTAAAATGATGGTTAATTGTAACGTTCAGGGCCTCCTAATGACGATGGAGCACTCTAATTACGTCGCGATTCAATACTTCGTCCTCCAGCGGACTGGTCCCCAAGCGGATATTGCTGCTTCGGGCACCTTATGGTCCGTCTCCAGTGAGTTTAGATTTTCGAATCCGACGAAAAACTGACAGTTAATTGTAACATTCAGGGCCTCCTAATGACGATGGAACACTCAAATTGCGTCGAGATTCAATACATCGGCCTCCAGCCGACTTGTCTACAAGGGGATATTGCTGCCTCGGGATTCATGTGGTCCGTCTCCTGTGAGTCTAGATTTTCGAATCCGACGCGAAACTGATAGTTAATTGTAACGTTCAGGGCCTCTTAATCACGATGGAACACTCAAATTGCGTCGAGATTCAATACATCGGCATTCAGCCGACTTGTCTCCAAGAGTCTATTGCTGCTTCTCCTGTGAGTCTAGATTTTCGAATCCGACGCAAAAATGATAGTGAATTGTAACGTTCAGCGCCTCCTAATGACGATAGAACACTCAAATTGCGTCGAGATTGAATACATCGTCCTCCAGCCGATTTGTCTCCAAGGGGATATTCCTGTCCCGGGCACCAAATGGACCGTCTCCTGTGAGTCTAGATTTTCCAATCCGACGCGAAACTGATAGTTAATTGTAACGTTCAGGGCCTCCTAATGACGATGGAGCACTCTAATAACGTCGCGATTCAATACATCGTCCTCCAGGGGGCTGGTCTCCAAGGGGATATTGCTGCCTCGGGCACCTTATGGACCGTCTCCAGTGAGTCTACATTTTCGAATCCGACGAAAAACTGATAGTTAATTGTAACATTCAGGTCCTCCTAATGACGATAGAATCCTCAAATTGCGTCGAGATTCAATACATCGGCTTCCAGCCGACTTGTCTCCAAGGGGATATTGCTGTATCGGGCACCATGGCAGCCTTCTGCTGTGAGTCTAGATTTTCGAATCCGACGCAAAAGTGATAGTGAATTGTAACGTTCAGCGCCTCCTAATGACGACAGAACAATCAAATTGCGTCGAGATTCAATACATCGTCCTCCAGCCGATTTGTCGCCAAGGGGATATTGCTGCCTCGGGCACCAAATGTTCCGTCTCCTGTGAGTCTACATTTTTGAATGCGACGTGAAACTGATAGTTAATTGTAACGTTCAGGGCCTCCTAATGACGATGGAACACTCAAATTGCGTCGAGATTCAATACATCGTCTTTCAGCCGATTTGTCTCCAAGGGGATATTGCTGCTTCGGCAACCAAATGGTCCGTCTCCTGTGAGTCTAGATTTTTGAATCCGACGCGAAACTGATAGTTAATTGAAAACGTTCAGGGCTTCCTAATGACGATGGAACACTCATATTGCGGTGACATTCAATACATCGACCTCCTGCCGACTTGTCTACAAGGGGATATTGCTGCCTCGGGCTCGATGTGGTCCGTCTCCTGTGAGTCTAGATTTTCGAATCCGACGCAAAACTGATAGTTAATTGCAACGCTCAGGGCCTCCTAATGACGATGGAACACTCAAATTGCGTCGAGATTCAATACATCGGCCTCGAGCCGCCTTGTCACCATGGGTCTATTGCTGCCTCGGGCACCATATGGTCGTTCTCCATTGAGTCTAGATTTTCGAATCCGACGCAAAACAGATGGTTAATTGTGACGTTCAGGGCCTCCTAATGACGAAGCAACACACAAATCGCGTCGAGATTCAATACATCGACCTCCAGCCGACTTGTCTACAAGGGGATATTGCTGCCTCGGGCTCGATATGGTCCGTCTCCAGTGAGTCTAGATTTTCGAATCCGACGAAAAACTGACAGTTAATTGTAACATTCAGGGCCTCCTAATGACGATGGAACACTCAAAGTGCGTCGAGAATCAATACATCGGCCTCCAGCCAACTTGTGTCCAAGGGGATATTGCTGCCTCGGGCTTCATGTGGTCCGTCTCCTGTGAGTCTAGATTTTCGAATCCGACGCGAAACTGATAGTTAATTGTAACGATCAGGGCCTCCTAATGACGATGGAACACTCAAATTGCGTCGAGATTCAATACATCGGCATTCAGCCGACTTGTCTCCAAGAGTCTATTGCTGCCTCGGGTACCTACTGGTCGTTCTCCTATGAGTCTAGATTTTCGAATCCGACGCAAAACAGATAGTTAATTGTAACGTTCAGGGCCTCCTAATGACGATCGAACACTCAAATTGCGTCGAGATTCAAAACATCGGCCTCGAGCCGACTTGTCTCCAAGGGTCTATTGCTGCCTCGGGCACCTTATGGTCGTTCTCCTGTGAGTTCAGATTTTCGAATCCGACGCAAAACTGATAGTTAATTATAACGTTCAGGGCCTCCTAATGACGATGGAACACACAAATTGCGTCGAGAGTCAATTCATCGACCTCCAGCTGACTTGTCTACAAGTGGATTTTCCTGCCTCGGGCTCCATGTGGTCCGTCTCCTGTGAGTCTGCATTTTCGAATCCGACGCGAAACTGATAGTTAATTGTAACGTTCAAAGCCTCCTAATGACGACAGAACACACGCATTGCGTCTAGATTCAATACATCGTCTTCCAGCCGACTTGTCTCCAAGAGGATATTGCTGTCTCGGGCACCATATGAGCCTTCTTCTGTGAGTCTAGATTTTCGAATACGACGAAAAATTGATAGTGAATTGTAACGTTCAGCGCCTCCTAATGACGATAGACCACTCAAATTGGGTCGAGATTGAATACATCGTCCTCCAGCCGATTTGTCTCCAAGGGGATATTGCTGCCTGGGGCACCAAATGGTCCGTCTCCTGTGATTCTAGAATTTTGAATCCGACGCGAAACTGATAGTTAATTGTAACGTTCAGGGCCTCCTAATGACGATGGAACACTCAAATTGCCTCGCTATTCAATACATCGTCCCTCAGCCGACTTGTCTCCAAGGGGATATTTCTGTCTCGGGCATCATATGATCCTTCTCCTGTGAGTAGATGTTCGAATCCGACGCTAAAATGATGGTTAATTGTAACGTTCAGGGCCTCCTAATGACGATGGGGCACTCTAATTACGTCGCGATTCAATACTTCGTCCTCCAGCGGACTGGTCCCCAAGCGGATATTGCTGCTTCGGGCACCTTATGGTCCGTCTCCAGTGAGTTTAGATTTTCGAATCCGACGAAAAACTGACAGTTAATTGTAACATTCAGGGCCTCCTAATGACGATGGAACACTCAAATTGCGTCGAGATTCAATACATCGGCCTCCAGCCGACTTGTCTACAAGGGGATATTGCTGCCTCGGGATTCATGTGGTCCGTCCCCTGTGAGTCTAGATTTTCGAATCCGACGCGAAACTGATAGTTAATTGTAACGTTCAGGGCCTCTTAATCACGATGGAACACTCAAATTGCGTCGAGATTCAATACATCGGCATTCAGCCGACTTGTCTCCAAGAGTCTATTGCTGCTTCTCCTGTGAGTCTAGATTTTCGAATCCGACGCAAAAATGATAGTGAATTGTAACGTTCAGCGCCTCCTAATGACGATAGAACACTCAAATTGCGTCGAGATTGAATACATCGTCCTCCAGCCGATTTGTCTCCAAGGGGATATTCCTGTCCCGGGCACCAAATGGACCGTCTCCTGTGAGTCTAGATTTTCCAATCCGACGCGAAACTGATAGTTAATTGTAACGTTCAGGGCCTCCTAATGACGATGGAGCACTCTAATAACGTCGCGATTCAATACATCGTCCTCCAGCGGGCTGGTCTCCAAGGGGATATTGCTGCCTCGGGCACCTTATGGACCGTCTCCAGTGAGTCTAGATTTTCGAATCCGACAAAAAACTGATAGTTAATTGTAACATTCAGGTCCTCCTAATGACGATAGAATCCTCAAATTGCGTCGAGATTCAATACATCGGCTTCCAGCCGACTTGTCTCCAAGGGGATATTGCTGTATCGGGCACCGTAGGAGCCTTCTGCTGTGAGTCTAGATTTTCGAATCCGACGCAAAAGTGATAGTGAATTGTAACGTTCAGCGCCTCCTAATGACGACAGACCAATCAAATTGCGTCGAGATTCAATACATCGTCCTCCAGCCGATTTGTCGCCAAGGGGATATTGCTGCCTCGGGCACCAAATGGTCCGTCTCCTGTGAGTCTACATTTTTGAATGCGACGTGAAACTGATAGTTAATTGTAACGTTCAGGGCCTCCTAATGACGATGGAACACTCATATTGCGGTGACATTCAATACATCGTCCTTCAGCCGACTTGTCTCCAAGGGGATATTGCTGTCTCAGGCACCATATGATCCTTCTCCTGTGAGTAGATATTCGAAAACGACGCTAAAATAATAGTTAATTGTAACGTTCAGCGCCTCCTAATGACGATGGAACACTCAAATTGCGCGAGAGTCAATACATCGTCCTCTAGTCGACTTGTCTCCAAGGGTCTATTGCTGCCTCGGGCACCTTATGGTCGTTCTCCTGTGAGTCTGGATTTTCGAATCCGACGCAAGAATGATAGTTAATTGTAACGTTCAGCGCCTCCTAATGACGATGGAACACTCAAATTGCGTGGAGAGTCAATACATCGACCTCCAGCCGACTTGTCAACAAGGGGATATTGCTGCCTCGGGCTCCATGTGGTCCGTCTCTTGTGACTCTACATTTTCGAATCCGACGCGAAACTGATAGTTAATTGTAACGCTCAGCGCCTCCTATTGACGATGGAACACTCAAATTGCGTCGAGAGTCAATACATCGTCCTCCAGCCGCTTTGTCTCCAAGGGTCTTTTGCTGCCTCGCCCACCTTATGGTCGTTTTCCTGTGAGTCTAGATTTTCGAATCTGACGCAAAACTGATAGTTAATTGTAACGTTCAGAGCCTCCTAATGACGATGCAACACTCAAATTGCGTCGAGATTCAAAACATCGTCCCCCAGCCGACTTGTCTCCAAGGGTCTGTTGCTACCTCGGGCACCTTACGGTCGTTCTCCTGTGAGTCTAGATTTTCGTATCCGACGCGAACCAGATAGTTAATTCTAACGTTCAGGGCCTCCTAATGACGATGGAGCACTCAAACTGCGTCGCGATTCAAAACATCGTCCTTCAGCGGACTGGTCTCCAAGGGGATATTGCTGTCTCGGGCACCATATGAGCCTTCTCCTGTGAGTCTAGATTTTCGAATCCGACGCAAAAATGATAGTGAATTGTAACGTTCATGGCCTCCTAATGACGATGGAACACTCTTATTGCGGTGAGATTCAATACATCGTCCTTCAGCCGACTTGTCTCCTAGGGGATATTGCTGTCTCGGGCACCATATGATCCTTCTCCTGTGAGTGGATTTTCGAATCCGACGCTAAAATAATAGTTAATTGTAACGTTAAGCGCCTCCTAATGACGATGGAACACTCAAATTGCGTCGAGAGTCAATACATCGTCCTCCAGTCGACTTGTCTCCAAGGGTCTATTGCGGCCTCTGGAACCTTATGGTCGTTCTCCTGTGAGTCTAGAATTTCGAATCCGACGCAAGAATGATAGCTAGTTGTAACGTTCAGTGCCTCCTAATGACGACAGAACAATCAAATTGCGTCGAGATTCAATACATCGTCCTCCAGCCGATTTGTCGCCAAGGGGATATTGCTGCCTCGGGCACCAAATGGTCCGTCTCCTGTGAGTCTACATTTTTGAATGCGACGTGAAACTGATCGTGAATTGTAGCGTTCAGGGCCTCCTAAAGACGATGGAACACTCAAATTGCGTCGAGATTCAATACATCGGCCTCCAGCCGACTTGTCTCCAAGGGGATATTGCTGCCTCGGGCACCATATGGTCCGTCTCCTGTGAGTCTAGATTTTCGAATCCGACGCAAAAATGATAGTTAATTGTAACGTTAAGCGCCTCCTAATGACGATGGAACACTCAAATTGCGTCGAGATTCAATACATCGGCCTCCGGCGGACTGGTCCCCAAAGGGATATTTCTGCTTCGGGCACCTTATGTTCCGTCTCCAGTGAGTCTAGATTTTCGGATCCGACGAAAAACTGATAGTTAATTGTAACATTCAGGGCCTCCTAGTTACGATGGATCACTCAAATTGCGCCGCGATCCAATATATCGTCCTCCAGCCGACTTGTCTCCAGGGGTCAATTGCTGCCTGGGGCACCTTATGATCGTTCTCCTGTGAGTCTAGATTTTCGAATCCGACGCAAAACTGATAGTTAATTGTAACGTTCAGGGCCTCATAAAGACGATGGAACACTCAAATTGCGTCGAGATTCTATACATCGGCCTCCAACCGACATGTCTATAAGGGGATATTGCTGCTTCGGGCACCATATGGTCCGTCTAGTGTAAGTCTAGATTTTCGAATCCGACGCAAAAATGATAGTTAATTGTAACGTTCAGCGCCGCCTAATGACGATGGAACACTCAAATTGCGTGGAGAGTCAATACATCGACATCCAGCCGACTTGTCTACAAGGGGATATTGCTGCCTCGGGCTCCATGTGGTCCGTCTCTTGTGACTCTACATTTTCGAATCCGACGCGAAACTGATAGTTAATTGTAACGTTCATGCCCTCCTAATGTCGATGGAACACTCAAATTGCGTCGAGATTCAATACATCGTCCTTCAGCCGACTTGTCTCCAAGAGTCTATTGCTGCCTCTTGCATCTTATGGTCGCTCTCCGGTGAGTCTAGATTTTCGAATCCGGCACAAAACAGGTAATTAATTGTAACGTTCAGCGCCTGCTAATGACTATGGAACACTCAAATTGCGTCGAGAGTCAATACATCGACCTCCAACCGACTTGTCTACAAGGGGATATTGCTGCCTCGGGCTCCATGTGGTCCGTCTCCTGTGAGTCTACATTTTCGAATCCGACGCGAAACTGATAGTTAATTGTAACGTTCAGGGCCTCCTAATGACGATGGAACACACAATTTGCGTCGAGATTCAATACATCGTCCTTCAGCCGACTTGTCTCCAAGGGTCTATTGCTGCCACGGGCACGAAATGGTCCGTTTCCTGTGAGTCTAGATTTTCGAATCCGACGCAAAACTGATAATTAATTGTAAAGTTCAGGGACTCCTAATTACGATGGAGCACTCAAATTGCGTCGCGATTCAATACTTCGTCCTCCAGCGGCCTGGTCTCCAAGGGGATATTGCTGCTTTGGTCACCTTATGATCCGTCTTCAGTGCGTCTAGATTTTCGAATCCGACGAAAGACTGATAGTTAATTGTAATATTCAGGGCCTCCTAATGACGATGGAACACTCAAATTGCGTCGAGATTCAATACATCGGCCTCCAGCCAACTTGTCTCCAAGGGACTGTTTCTGGCTCTGGCACCTTATGGTCGTTCTCCTGTGAGTCTAGATTTTCGAATCCGACATATAACTGATATTTCATTGTAACGTTCAGGGCCTCCTAATGACGATGGAACACTCAAATTGCGTTGAGATTCAATACATCGTCCTCCAGCCGACTTGTGTCCAAAGGGATAATGCTGCCTCGGGCACCATATGGTCCCTCTCCTGTGAGTCTAGATTTTCGAATCCGACGCGAAACTGATCGTTAATTGTAACGTTCAGGGCCTCCTAAAGACGATGGAACACTCAAATTGCGTCGAGATTCAATACATCGGCCTCCAGCCGACTTGTCTCCAGGGGTCAATTGCTGCCTGGGGCACCTTATGATCGTTCTCCTGTGAGTCTAGATTTTCGAATCAGACGCAAAACTGATAGTTAATTGTAACGTTCAGGGCCTCATAAAGACGATGGAACACTCAAATTGCGTCGAGATTCTATACATCGGCCTCCAACCGACTTGTCTATAAGGGGATATTGCTGCTTCGGGCACCATATGGTCCGTCTAGTGTAAGTCTAGATTTTCAAATCCGACACAAAACTGATAGTTAATTGTATCATTTAAGGGCCTCCGAATGACGATGGAGCACTCAAATTGCGTCGTGATTCGATACATCGTCCTCCAGCGGACTGGTCTCCATGGGGATATTGCTGCCTCGGGCACCTAATGGTCCGTCTCAAGTGAGTCTAGAATTTCGAACCCGACGCAAAACTGATTGTTAATTGTAACGTTCAGGGGCCTCCATTAACGATCGAACACTCAAATTGCGTCGAGATTCAATACATCGTCCTCCAGCCGACTTGTCTCCAAGGGTCTATTGCTGCCTCGGGCACCTTATGGTCGTTCTCCTGTGAGTCTAGAATTTCGAATCCGACGCAAAATTGATAGTTAATTGCAACGTTCAGGGCCTCCCAATGACGATGGAACACTCAAATTGCGTCGAGATTGAATCCATCGGCCTCCAGCCGAATTGTCTCCAAGGGTCTGTTGCTGCCTCTGGCACCTTATGGTCGTTCTCCTGTGAGTCTAGATTTTCGAAACCGACGCATAACTGATATTTAATTGTAACGTTCAGCGCCTCCTAATGACGATGGAACACTCATTTTGCGTCGAGAATTAATACATCGTCCTCCAGCCGACTTGTGTCCAAGGGGATATTGCTGCCTCGGGCACCTATTGGTCCGTCTCCTGTGAGTCTAGATTTTTGAATCCGACGAAAAACTGATAGTTAATTGTAACATTCAGGGCCTCCTAGTTACGATGGAACACTCAAATTGCGTCGAGAGTCAATACATCGATCTCCAACCGACTTGTCTACAAGGGGATATTGCTGCCTCGGGCTTCATGTGGTCCCTCTCCTGTGAGTCTAGATTTTCGAATCCGACGCGAAACTGATAGTTAATTGTAACGTTCAGGGCCTCCTAATGACGATGGAACACTCAAATTGCGTCGAGATTCAACACATCGTCCTCCAGCCGACTTGTCTCCAAGGGTCTATTGCTGTCTCGGGCACCAAATGGTCCGTCTCCTGTGAGTCTAGATCTTTGAATCCGACGCGTAACTGATAGTTAATTGTAACGTTCAGAGCCTCCAAATGACGATGGAACACTCAAATTGCGTCGAGATTCAATACATCGGCCTCGAGCCGACTTGTCTCCATGGGTCTATTGCTGCCTCGGGCACCTTATGATTGTTCTCATGTGAGTCTAGATTTTCGAATCCGACGCAAAACTGATAGTTAATTGTAACGCTCAGGGCCTCCTAATGATGATGGAGCTCTCAAATTGCGTCGTGATTCAATACATCGGCCTCCAGCCGACTTGTCTCCAAGGGGATATTACTGTCTCGGGCACTATATGAGCCTTCTCCTGTGAGTCTAGAATTTCGAATCCGACGCAAAAATGATAGTGAATTGTAATGTTCAGCGCCTCCTAATGACGATAGAACACTCAAATTGCGTTGAGATTCAATACATCGTCCTCCAGCCGATTTGTCTCCAAGGGGATATTGCTGCCTCGGGCGCCAAATGGTGCGTCTCCTGTGAGTCAAGATTTTTGAATCTGACGCGAAACTGATAGTTAATTGTAACGTTCAGCGCCTCCTAATGACGATGGAACACTCAAATTGCGTCGAGAGTCAATACATCGTACTCCAGCCGACTTGTCTATAAGTGTCTATTGCTGCCTCGGGCACCTTATGGTCGTTCTCCTGTGAGTCTAGATTTTCGAATCCGACGCAAAAATGATAGTTAATTGTAACGTTAAGCGCCTCCTAATGCCGATGGAACACTGAATTTGCGTCGAGAGTCAAATCATCGATCTCCAGCCGACTTGTCTACAAGGGATATTGCTGCCTCGGGCTTCATGTGGTCCGTATCCTGTGAGTCCAGATTTTCGAATCCGACGCGAAACTGATAGTTAATTGTGGCCTCCTAATGACGATGGAGCACTCAAATTGCGTCGCGTTTCAATTCATCGTCCTCCAGAGCACTGGTCTCCAGGGGGATATAGCCTCGGGCACCTTATGATCGTTCACCTGTGAGTCTAGATTTTCGAACCCGACGCAAAAATGATAGTTAGTTGTAACGTTAAGCGCCTCCTAATGACGATGGAACACTCAAATTGCGTCGAGAGTCAATACATCGATCTCCAGCCGACTTGTCTACAAGGGGATATTGCTGCCCCGGGCTTCATGTGGTCCATCTCCTGTGAGTCTAGATTTTCGAATCCGACGCGAAACTGATAGTTAATTGTAACGCTCAGGGCCACCTAATGACGATGAAACACTCAAATTGCGTCGAGATTCAATACAACGGCATCCAGCCGACATGTCTCCAAGGGGATATTGCTGTCTCCGGCACAATATGATCGTTCTCCTGTGAGTCTTGATTTTCGAATCCGACGCCAAAATGATAGTGAATTGTAACGTTCAGCGCCTCCTAATGACGATAGAACACTCAAATTGCGTCGAGATTCAATTTATCGGCCATCAGCCGACTTGTCTCCAAGGGGATATTGCTGCCTCGGGCACCACATGGTCCGTCACCGGTGATTCTACGTTTTCGAATCCGACGCAAAACTGATAGTTAATTGTAACGTTCAGGGCCTCCTAATGACGATGGAGCACTTAAATTGCGTCGTGATTCAATACATCGGCCTCCAGCCGACTTGTCTCCCAGGGGATATTGCTGTCTCGGGCACCATTTGAGCCTTCTCCAGTGAGTCTAGAATTTCGAATCTGACGCAAAAATGATAGTGAATTGTAACGTTCAGCGCCTCCTAATGACGATAGAACACTCAAATTGCGTCGAGATTCAATACATCGTCCTCCAGCCGATTTGTCTTCAAGGGGAAATTGCTGCCTCGGGCACCAAATGGTGCGTCTCCTGTGAGTCTAGATTTTTGAATCTGACGCGAAACTGATAGTTAATTGTAACGTTCAGCGCCTCCTAATGACGATGGAACATTAAAATTGCGTCGAGATTCAATACATCTTCGTTCAGCCGACTTGTCTCCAAGGGGATATTGCTGTCTCGGGCACCAAATGATCCTTCTCCTGTGAGTAGATTTTCGACTTCGACGCTAAAATGATAGTTAATTGTAACGTTCAGCGCCTCCTAATGACGATGGAACACTCAAATTGCGTCGAGAGTCAATACATCGTACTCCAGCCGACTTGTCTGTAATGGTCTATTGCTGCCTCGGGCACCTTATGGTCGTGCTCCTGTGAGACTAGATTTTCGAATCCGACGCAAAAATGATAGTTAATTGTAACGTTAAACGCCTCCTAATGACGATGGAACACTGAATTTGCGTCGAGAGTCAATACATCGATCTCCAGCCGATTTGTCTACAAGGGGATATTGCTGCCTCGGGCTTCATGTGGTCCGTCTCCTGTGAGTATAGATTTTCGAATCCGACGCGAAACTGATAGTTAATTGTAACGTTCAGGGCCTCCTACTGACGATGGAACACTCAAATTGCGTCGAGATTCAATACTTCGGCATTCAGCCAACTTCTCTCCAAGAGTCTATTGCTGCCTCGGGCACCTTATGGTCGTTCTCCTGTGAGTCTAGATTTTCGAATCCGACGCAAAACAGATAGTTAATTGTAGCGTTCAGGGCTTGCTAATGTCGAGGGAACACTCAAATTGCGTCGAGATTCACTGCATCGTCCTCCAGCCGACTTGTCTCCAAGGGGATATCGTTGCCTCGGGCACCACATGGTCCGTCACCGGTGATTCTACGTTTTCGAATCCGACGCAAAACTGATAGTTAATTGTAACGTTCAGGGCCTCCTAATGACGATAGAGCACTCAAATATCGTCGCGATTCAATACATCGTCCTCCAGCGGACTGGTCTCCAAGGGGATAATGCTGCCTCGGGCACCTAATGGTCCGTCTCCAGTGAGTCTAGATTTTCGAATCCGACGGAAAACATTCAGGGCCTCCTAATGACGATGGAACACTCAAATTCCGTCGCGATTCAATACATCGGCCTCCAGCCGACTTGTCTCCAAGGGGATATTGATGCCTCGGGCACCATATGGTCCGTCTCCTGGGACTCTAGATTTTCGAATCCGACGCAAAAATGATAGTTAATTGTAACGCTCAGGGCCACCTAATGACGATGGAACACTCAAATTGCGTCGAGATTCAATACAACGGCATCCAGCCGACATGTCTCCAAGGGGATATTGCTGTCTCCGGCACAATATGATCCTTCTCCTGTGAGTCTTGATTTTCGAATCCGACGCAAAAATGATAGTGAATTGTAACGTTCAGCGCCTCATAATGACGATAGAACACTCAAATTGCGTCGAGATTCAATTTATCGTCCATCAGCCGACTTGTCTCCAAGGCGATATTGCTGCCTCGGGCACCACACGGTCCGTCACCGGTGATTCTACGTTTTCGAATCCGACGCAAAACTGAAAGTTAATTGTAACGTTCAGGGCCTCCTAATGACGATGGAGCACTCAAATTGCGTCGTGATTCAATACATCGGCCTCCAGCCGACTTGTCTCCAAGGGGATATTGCTGTCTCGGGCACCATTTGAGCCTTCTCCTGTGAGTCTAGAATTTCGAATCCGACGCAAAAATGATAGTGAATTGTAACGATCAGCGCCTCGTAATGACGATAGAACACTCAAATTGCGTCGAGATTCAATACATCGTCCTCCAGCCGACTTGTCTCCAAGGGGATACTGCTGTCTCGGGCACCAAATGATCCTTCTCCTGTGAGTAGATTTTCGATTTCGACGCTAAAATGATAGTTAATTGTAACGTTCAGCGCCTCCTAATGACGATGGAACACTCAAATTGCGTCGAGAGTCAATACATCGTACTCCAGCCGACTTGTCTCTAATGGTCTATTGCTGCCTCGGGCACCTTATGGTCGTGCTAATGTGAGACTAGATTTTCGAATCCGACGCAGAAATGATAGTTAATTGTAACGTTAAGCGCCTCCTAATGACGATGGAACACTGAATTTGCGTCGAGAGTCAATACATCGATCTCCAGCCGACTTGTCTACAAGGGGATATTGCTGCCTCGGGCTTCATGTGGTCCGTCTCCTGTCAGTCCAGATTTTCGAATCCGACGCGAAACTGATAGTTAATTGTGTCCTCCTAATGACGATGGAGCACTTAAATTGTGTCGCGATTCAATTCATCGTCCTCCAGAGGACTGGTCTCCAAGGGGATATAGCCTCGGGCACCTTATGATCGTTCACCTGTGAGTCTAGATTTTCGAACCCGACGCAAAAGTGACAGTTAATTGCAACGCTCAGGGCCACCTAATGCAGATGGAACACTCAAATTCCGTCGAGATTCAATACATGGTCCTCCAGCCGACTTGTGTCCAAGGGGATATTGCTGACTCGGGCACCATATGGTCCGTCTCCTGTGAGTCTAGATTTTCGAATCCGACGCGAAACTGATCGTTAATTGTAACGTTCAGGGCCTCCTAATGACGATGGAGCACTCAAATTGCGTCGAGAGTCAATACATCGATCTCCAGCCGGCTTGTCTAAAAGTGGATATTGCTGCCTCGGGCTTCATGTGGTCCGTCTCCTGTGAGTATAGATTTTCGAATCCGACGCGAAACTGATAGTTAATTGTAACGTTCAGGGCCTCCTACTGACGATGGAACACTCAAATTGCGTCGAGATTCAATACTTCGGCATTCAGCCAACTTGTCTCCAAGAGTCTATTGCTGCCTCGGGCACCTTATGGTCGTTCTCCTGCGAGTCTAGCTTTTCGAATCCGACGCAAAACAGATAGTTAATTGTAACGTTCAGGGCCTCCTAATGACGATGGAACACTTAAATTGCGTCGAGATTCAAAACATCGGCCTCGAGCCGTCTAGTCTCCTAGGGCACCTTATGGTCGTTCTCCTGTGAGTCTAGATTTTCGAATCCGACGCAAAACAGATAGTTAATTGTAGCGTTCAGGGCTTCCTAATGTCGAGGGAACACTCAAATTGCGTCGAGATTTACTACATCGTCCTCCAGCCGACTTGTCTCCAAGGGGATATCGTTGCCTCGGGCACCACATGGTCCGTCACCGGTGATTCTACGTTTTCGAATCCGACGCAAAACTGATAGTTAATTGTAACGTTCAGGGCCTCCTAATGACGATGGAGCACTCAAATATCGTCGCGATTCAATGCATCGTCCTCCAGCGGACTGGTCTCCAAGGGGATAATGCTGCCTCGGGCACCTAATGGTCCGTCTCCAGTGAGTCTAGATTTTCGAATCCGACGAAAAACATTCAGGGCCTCCTAATGACGATGGAACACTCAAATTCCGTCGCGTTTCAATACATCGGCCTCCAGCCGACTTGTGTCCAAGGGGATATTGATGCCTCGGGCACCATATGGTCCGTCTCCTGCGACTCTAGATTTTCGAATCCGACGCAAAAATGATAGTTAATTGTAACGTTAAGCGCCTCCTAATGACGATGCAACACTCAAATTGCGTCGAGAGTCAATACATCGATCTTCAGCCGACTTGTCTACAAGGGGATATTGCTGCCCCGGGCTTCATGTGGTCCGTCACCTGTGAGTCTAGATTTTCGAACCCGACGCAAAACTGATAGTTAATTGTAACGCTCAGGGCCACCTAATGACGATGGAACACTCAAATTGCGTCGAGATTCAATACAACGGCATCCAGCCGACATGTCTCCAATTGGATATTGCTGTCTCCGGCACAAAATGATCCTTCTCCTGTGAGTCTTGATTTTCGAATCCGACGCAAAAATGATAGTGAATTGTAACGTTCAGCGCCTCCTAATGACGATAGAACACTCAAATTGCGTCGAGATTCAATTTATCGTCCATCAGCCGACTTGTCTCCAAGGGGATATTGCTGCCTCGGGCACCACATGGTCCGTCACCGGTGATTCTACGTTTTCGAATCCGACGCAAAACTGATAGTTAATTGTAACGTTCAGGGCCTCCTAATGACGATGGAGCACTCAAATTGCGTCGTGATTCAATACATCGGCCTCCAGCCGACTTGTCTCCAAGGGGATATTGCTGTCTCGGGCACCATTTGAGCCTTCTCCTGTGAGTCTAGAATTTCGAATCCGACGCAAAAATGATAGTGAATTGTAACGATCAGCGCCTCCTAATGACGATAGAACACTCAAATTGCGTCGAGATTCAATACATCGTCCTCCAGCCGACTTGTCTCCAAGGGGATATTCCTGTCTCGGGCACCATATGAGCCTTCTCCTGTGAGTCTAGAATTTTGAATCCGACGCAAAAATGATAGTGAATTGTAACGTTCAGCGCCTCCTAATGACGATAGAACACTCAAAATGCGTCGAGATTCAATACATCGTCCTCCAGTCGACTTGTCTCCAAGGGGATATTGCAGTCTCGGGCACCATATGAGCCTTCTCCTGTGAGTCTAGAATTTCGAATCCGACGCAAAAATGATAGTGAATTGTAACGTTCAGCGCCTCCTAATGACGATGGAACACTCAAATTGCGTCGAGATTCAATACATCGTCATCCAGCCGATTTGTCTTCAAGGGGATATTGCTGCCTCGGACACCAAATGGTGCGTCTCCCGTGAGTCTAGATTTTTGAATCTGACGCGAAACTGATAGTTAATTGTAACGTTCAGCGCCTCCTAATGACGATGGAACACTCAAATTGCGTCGACATTCAATTCATCGTCCTCGAGCCGACTTGTGTCCAAAGGGATATTGCTGTCTCGGGCACCATATGGTCCTTCTCCTGTGAGGCTAGATTTTCGAATCCGACGCGAAACTGATAGTTAATTGTAACATTCAGGGCCTCCCAATGACAATGGAACACTCAAATTGCGTCGAGATTCAATACATCGGCCTCCAGCCGACTTGTCTCCAAGGGATATTGCTGCCTCGGGCACCATATGGTCCGTCTCCTGTGACTATAGATTTTCGAATCCGACGCAAAAATGATAGTTAATTGTAACGTTAAGCGCCTCCTAATGACGATGGAACACTCAAATTGCGTCGAGATTCAATACTTCGGCATTCAGCCAACTTGTCTCCAAGAGTCTATTGCTGCCTCGGGCACCTTATGGTCGTTCTCCTGTGAGTCTAGATTTTCGAATCCGACGCAAAACAGATAGTTAATTGTAACGTTCAGGGCCTCCTAATGACGATGGAACACTCAAATTGCGTCGAGATTCAAAACATCGGCCTCGAGCCGTCTAGTCTCCAAGGGTCTATTGCTGCTTCGGGCACCTTATGGTCGTTCTCCTGTGAGTCTAGATTTTCGAATCCGACGCAAAACAGATAGTTAATTGTAACGTTCAGGGCTTCCTAATGACGAGGGAACACTCAAATTGCGTCGAGATTCACTACATCGTCCTCCAGCCGACTTGTCCCAAGGGGATATCGCTGCCTCGGGCACCATATGGTCCGTCTCCTGCGACTCTAGATTTTCGAATCCGACGCAAAAATGATAGTTAATTGTAACGTTAAGCGCCTCCTAATGACGATGGAACACTCAAATTGCGTCGAGAGTCAATACATCGATCTCCAGCCGACTTGTCTACAAGGGGATATTGCTGCCCCGGGCTCCACGTGGTCCGTCTCCTGTGAGTCTAGATTTTCGAATCCGACGCGAAACTGATAGTTAGTTGTAACGTTAAGGGCCTCCTAATGACGATGGAGCACTCAAATTGCGTCGCGATTCAATTCATCGTCCTCCAGAGGACTGGTCTCCAAGGGGATATAGCCTCGGGCACCTTATGATCGTTCACCTGTGAGTCTAGATTTTCGAACCCGACGCAAAACTGTTAGATAATTGTAACGCTCAGGGCCACCTAATGACGATGGAACACTCAAATTGCGTCGAGATTCAATACATCGGCATCCAGCCGACATGTCTCCAAGGGGCTATTGCTGTCTCCGTCACAGTATGTTCCTTCTCCTGTGAGTCTTGATTATCGAATCCGACGCAAAAATGATAGTGAATTGTAACGTTCAGCGCCTCCTAATGACGATAGAACACTCAAATTGCGTCGAGATTCAATTCATCGTCCATCAGCCGACTTGTCTCCAAGGGGATATTGCTGCCTCGGGCACCAAATGGACCGTCTCCTGTGAGTCTAGATTTTTGAATCCGACGTGAAACTGATAGTTAATTGTAACGCTCAGGGCCTCCAAATGACGATGGAACACTCAAATTGCGTTGAGATTCAATACATCGGCCTCGAGCCGACTTGTCTCCATGGGTCTATTGCTGCCTCGGGCACCTTATAATTGTTCTCATGTGAGTCTAGAATTTCGATTCCGACGCAATACTGATAGTTAATTGTAACGCTCAGGGCCTCCTAATGACGATGGAGCACTCAAATTGCGTCGTGATTCAATACATCGCCCTCCAGCCGACTTGTCTCCAAGGGGATATTGCTGTATCGAGCACCATATGAGCCTTCTCCTGTGAGTCTAGAACTTCGAATCGGACGCAAAAATGATAGTGAATTGTAACGTTCAGCGCCTACTAATGACGATAGAACACTCAAATTGCGTCGAAATTCAATACATCGTCCTCCAGCCGATTTGTCTCCAAGGTGATAATGCTGCCTCGGGCACCAAATGGTGCGTCTCCTGTGAGTCTAGATTTTTGAATCTGACGCGAAACAGATCGTTAATTGTAACGTTTAGGGCCTCCTAATGACGATGGAGCACTGAAATTGCGCTGAGAGTCAATACTTCGATCTCCAGCCGACTTGTCTACAAGGGGATATTGCTGCCCCGGGCTCCACGTGGTCCGTCTCCTGTGAGTCTCGATTTTCGAATCCGACGCGAAACTGATAGTTATTTGTAACGTTCAGGGCCTCCTACTGACGGTGGAACACTCACATTGCGTCGAGATTCAATACTTCGGCATTCAGCCAACTTGTCTCCAAGAGTCTATTGCTGCCTCGGGCACCTTATGGTCGTTCTCCTGTGAGTCTAGATTTTCGAATCCGACGCAAAACAGATAGTTAGTTGTAACGTTCAGGGCCTCCTAATGACGATGGAACACTCAAATTGCGTCGAGATTCAAAACATCGGCCTCGAGCCGTCTAGTCTCCAAGGGTCTATTACTGCCTCGGGCACCTTATGGTCGTTCTCCTGTGAGGTTAGATTTTCGAATCCGACGCAAAACAGATAGTTAATTGTAACGTTCAGGGCTTCCTAATGACGAGGGAACACTCAAATTACGTCGAGATTCACTACATCGTCCTCCAGCCGACTTGTCTCCGAGGGGATATCTCTGCCTCGGGCACCACATGGTCCGTCACCGGTGATTCTACGTTTTCGAATCCGACGCAAGACTGATAGTTAATTAAAACTTTCGGGGCCACCTAATGACGATGGAACACTCAAATTCCGTCGCGATTCAATACATCGGCCTCCAGCCGACTTGGCTCCAAGGGGATATTGCTGCCTCGGGCACCATATGGTCCGTCTCCTGCGACTCTAGATTTTCGAATCCGACGCAAAAATGATAGTTAATTGTAACGTTAAGCGCCTCCTAATGACGATGGAACACTCAAATTTCGTCGAAAGTCAATACATCGATCTCCAGCCGACTTGTCTACAAGGGGATATTGCTGCCCCGGGCTCCATGTGGTCCGTCTCCTGTGAGTCTAGATTTTCGAATCCGACGCGAAACTGATAGTTAATTGTAACGTTCAGGGCCTCCTAATGACGATGGAGCACTCAAATTGCGTCGCGATTCAATTCATCATCCTCCAGAGGACTGGTCTCCAAGGGGATATAGCCTCGGGCACCTTATGATCGTTCACCTGTGAGTCTAGATTTTCGAACACGACGCAAAACTGATAGTTAATTGTAACGCTCAGGGCCACCTAATGACGATAGAACACTCAAATTGCGTCGAGATTCAATTCATCGTCCTTCAGCCGACTTGTCTCCAAGGGGATATTGCTGTCTCGGGCACCAAATGATCCTTCTCCTGTGAGTAGATTTTCGAATCCGACGCTAAAATGATAGTTAATTGTAACGTTCAGCGCCTGCACCTTATGGTCGTTCTCCTGTGAGTCTAGATTTTCGAATCCGACGCAAAACAGATAGTTAATTGTAACGTTGAGGGCCTCCTAATGACGAAGGAACACTCAAATTGCGTCGAGATTCACTACATCGTCCTCCAGCCGACTTGTCTCCAAGGGGATATCGCTGCCTCGGGCACCACATGGTCCGTCACCGGTGATTCTACGTTTTCGAATCCGACGCAAAAATGATAGTAAATTGTAACGTTAAGCGCCTCCTAATGACGATGGAACACTCAAATTGCGTCGAGAGTCAATACATCGATCTCCAGCCGACTTGTCTACAAGGGGATATTGCTGCCTCGGGCTTCATGTCGTCCGTCTCCTGTGAGCCTAGATTTTCGAATCCGACGCGAAACTGATAGTTAATTAGTAACGTTCAGGGCCTCCTAATGACGATGGAGCACTCTCATTGCGTCGCGATTCATTTCATCGTCCTCCAGAGGACTGGTCTCCAAGGGGATATAGCCTCGGGCACCTTATGATCGTTCACCTGTGAGTCTAGATTTTCGAACCCGACGCAAAACTGATAGTTAATTGTAACGCTCAGGGCCTCCTAATGACGATGGAGCACTCAAATTGCGCCGTGATTCAATACATCGGCCTCCAGCCGACTTGTCTCCAAGCGGATATTGCTGTCTCGGGCACCATATGAGCCTTCTCCTGTGAGTCTAGAATTTCGAATCCGGCGCTAAAATGATAGTGAATTGTAACGTTCAGCACCTCCTAATGACGATAGAACACTCAAATTGCGTCGAGATTCAATACATCGTCGTCCAGCCGATTTTGTCTCCAAGGGGATATTGCTGCCTCGGGCACCAAATGGTGCGTCTCCTGTGAGTCTAGATTTTTGAATCTGACGCGAAACTGTTAGTTAATTGTAACGTACAGGACCTCCTAATGGCGATGGAACACTCAAATTGCGTCGTGATTCAATACATCGTCCTTCAGCTGACTTGTCTCCAAGGGGATATTGCTGTCTCGGGCACCAAATGATCCTTCTCCTGTGAGTCGATTTTCGAATCCGACGCTAAAATGATAGTTAATTGTAACGTTCAGCGCCTCCTAATGACGATGGAGCACTCACATTGCGGCGAGAGTCAATACATCGTACTCCAGCCGACTTGTCTCTAAGGGTCCATTTCTGCCTTGGGCACCTTATGATCGTTCTCCTGTGAGTCTAGATTTTCGAATCCGACGCGAAACTGATAGTTAATTGTAACGTTCAGGGCCTCCTAATGACGATGGAGCACTCAAATTGCGTCGCGATTCAATTCATCGTCCTCCAGAGGCCTGGTCTCCAAGGGGATATAGCCTCGGGCACCTTATGATCGTTCACTTGTGAGTCTAGATTTTCGAACCCGACGCAAAACTGATAGTTAATTGTAACGCTCAGGGCCACCTACTGACGATGGAACACTCAAATTGCGTCGAGATTCAATACATCGGCATCCAGCCGACGTGTCTCCAAGGGGATATTGCTGTCTCCGGCACAATATGATCCTTCTCCTGTGAGTCTTGATTTTCGAATCCGACGCAAAAATGATAGTGAATTGTAACGTTCAGCGCCTCCAAATGTCGATGGAACACTCAAATTGCGTCGAGATTCAATACATCGGCATCCAGCCGACGTGTCTCCAAGGGGATATTGCTGTCTCCGGCACAATATGATCCTTCTCCTGTGAGTCTTAATTTTCGAATCCGACGCAAAAATGATAGTGAATTGTAACGTTCAGCGCCTCCTAATGACGATAGAACACTCAAATTGCGTCGAGATTCAATTCATCGTCCATCAGGGGACTTGTCTTCAAGGGGATATTGCTGCCTCGGGCACCAAATGGACCGTCTCCTGTGAGTCTAGATTTTTGAATCCGACGTGAAACTGATAGTTAATTGTAACGTTCAGGGCCTCCAAATGACGATGGAACACTCAAATTGCGTCGAGAATCAATACATCGGCCTCGTGCCGACTTGTCTCCATGGGTCTATTGCTGCCTCGGGCACCTTATGATTGTTCTCATGTGAGTCTAGATTTTTGATTCCGACGCAAAACTGATAGTTAATTGTAACGCTCAGGGCCTCCTAATGACGATGGAGCACTCAAATTGCGTCGTGAATCAATACATCGCCCTCCAGCCGACTTGTCTCCAAGGGGATATTGCTGTATCGGTCACCATGTGAGCCTTCTCCTGTGAGTCTAGAATTTCGAATCCGACGCAAAGATGATAGTGACTTGTAACGTTCAGCGCCTAATAATGACGATAGAACACTCAAATTGCGTCGAGATTCATACATCGTCCTCCAGCCGATTTGTCTCCAAGGGGATATTGCTGCCTCGGGCACCAAATGGTGCGTCTCCTGTGAGTCTAGATTTTTGAATCTGACGCGAAACTGATAGTTAATTGTAACGTTCAGCGCCTCCTAATGACGATGGAGCACTCAAATTGCGTCGAGATTCAATACATCGTCCTTCAGCCGACTTGTCTCCAAGGGGATATTGCTGTCTCGGGCACCAAATGATCCTTCTCCTGTGAGTAGATTTTCGAATCCGACGCTAAAATGATAGTTAATTGTAACGTTCAGCGCTTCCTAATGACGATGGAACACTCAAATTGCGTCGAGATTCAATACTTCGGCATTCAGCCAACTTGTCTCCAAGAGTCTATTGCTGCCTCGGGCACCTTATGGTCGTTCTCCTGTGAGTCTAGATTTTCGAATCCGACTCAAAACAGATAGTTAATTGTAACGTTCAGGGCCTCCTAATGACGATGGAGCACTCAAATTGCGTCGAGATTCAAAACATCGGCCTCGAGCCGTCTAGTCTCCAAGGGTCTATTGCTGCCTCGGTCACCTTATGGTCGTTCTCCTGTGAGGCTAGATTTTCGAATCCGAGGCAAAACAGATAGTTAATTGTAACGTTCAGGGCTTCCTAATGACGAGGGAACACTCAAATTGCGTCGAGATTCACTACATCGTCCTCCAGCCGACTTGTCTCCAAGGGGATATCGCTGCCTCGGGCACCACATGGTCCGTCACCGGTGATTCTACGTTTTCGAATCCGACGCAAGACTGATAGTTAATTGTAACGTTCAGGGCCTCCTAATGACGATGGAACAGTCAAACTGCGTCGAGAGTCAATACATCGATCTCCAGCCGATTTGTCTCCAAGGGGATATTGCTGCCTCGGGCACCAAATGGTCCGTCTCCTGTGAGGCTAGATTTTTGAATCCGACGCGAAACTGATAGTTAATTGTAACGTTCAGGGCCTCCAAATGACGATGGAACACTCAAATTGCGTCGAGATTCAATACATCGGCCTCGAGCCAACTTGCCTCCATGGGTCTATTGCTGCCTCGGGCACCTTATGATTGTTCTCATGTGAGTCTAGAATTTCGAATCCGACGCAAAAATGATTGTGAATTGTAACGATCAGCGCCTACTAATGACGATAGAACACTCAAATTGCGTCGAGATTCAATACATCGTCCTCCAGCCGATTTGTCTCCAAGAGGATATTGCTGCCTCGGGCACCAAATGGTGCGTCTCCTGTGAGTCTAGATTTTTGAATCTGACGCATAACTGATAGTTAATTGTAACTTTCAGCGCCCCCTAATGACGATGGAACACTGAAATTGCGTCGAGATTCAATACATCGTCCTCCAGCCGATTTGTCTCCAAGGGGATATTGCTGCCTCGGGCACCAAATGGTGCGTCTCCTGTCAGTCTAGATTTTTGAATCTGACGCGAAACTGATAGTTAATTGTAACGTTCAGCGCCTCCTAATGACGATGGAACACTCAAATTGCGTCGAGATTCAATACATCGTCCTTCAGCCGACTTGTCTCCAAGGGGATATTGCTGTTTCGGGCACCAAATGATCCTTCTCCTGTGAGTAGACTTTCGAATCCGACGCTAAAATGATAGTTAATTGTAACGTTCAGCGCCTCCTAATGACGATGGAACTCTCAAATTGCGTCGAGATTCAATACTTCGGCATTCAGCCAACTTGTCTCCAAGAGTCTATTGCTGCCTCGGGCACCGTATGGTCGTTCTCCTGTGAGTCTAGATTTTCGCATCCGACGCAAAACAGATAGTTAATTGTAACGTTCAGGGCCTCCTAATGACGATGGAACACTCAAATTGCGTCGAGATTCAAAACATCGGCCTCGAGCCGTCTAGTCTCCAAGGATCTATTGCTGCCTCGGGCACCTTATGATTGTGCTCATGTGAGTCTAGATTTTCGAATCCGACGCAAAACAGATAGTTAATTGTAACGTTGAGGGCCTCCTAATGACGAAGGAACACTCAAATTGCGTCGAGATTCACTACACCGTCCTCCAGCCGACTTGTCTCCAAGGGGATATCGCTGCCTCGGGCACCACATGGTCCGTCACCGGTGATTCTACGTTTTCGAATCCGACGCAAAAATGATAGTTAATTGTAACGTTAAGCGCCTCCTAATGACGATGGAACACTCAAATTGCGTCGAGAGTCAATACATCGATCTCCAGCCGACTTGTCTACAAGGGGATATTGCTGCCTCGGGCTTCATGTCGTCCGTCTCCTGTGAGTCTAGATTTTCGAATCCGACGCGAAACTGATAGTTAATTGTAACGTACAGGACCTCCTAATGGCGATGGAACACTCAAATTGCGTCGTGATTCAATACATCTTACTTCAGCCGACTTGTCTCCAAGGGGATATTGCTGTCTCGGGCACCAAATGATCCTTCTCCTGTGAGTAGATTTTCGAATCCGACGCTAAAATGATAGTTAATTGTAATGTTCAGCGCCTCCTAATGACGATGGAACACTCACATTGCGGCGAGAGTCAATACATCGTACTCCAGCCGACTTGTCTCTAAGGGTCTATTTCTGCCTGGGGCACCTTATGATCGTTCTCCTGTGAGTCTAGATTTTCGAATCCGACGCAAAACTGTTAGTTAATTGTATCGTTCAGGGCCTCCTAAATACGATGGAACACTCAAATTGCGTCGAGATGCAATACATCGGCCTCCAGCCGACTTGTCTCCAAGGGGATTTTGCTGCCTCGGGCACCATATGGTCCGTCTCCTGCGACTCTAGATTTTCGAATCCGACGCAAAAATGATAGTTAATTGTAACGTTAAGCGCCTCCTAATGACGATGGAACACTCAAATTGCGTCGAGAGTCAATACATCGATATCCAGCCGACTTCTCTACAAGGGGATATTGCTCCCTCGGGCTTCATGTGGTCCGTCTCCTGTGAGTCTAGATTTTCGAATCCGACGCGAAACTGATAGTTAATTGTAACGTTCAGGGCCTCCTAATGACGATGGAGCACTCAAATTGCGTCGCGATTCAATACATCGTCCTCCAGAGGCCTGGTCTCCAAGGGGATATAGCCTCGGGCACCTTATGATCGTTCACCTGTGAGTCTAGATTTTCGAACCCGACGCAAAACTGGTAGTTAATTGTAACGCTCAGGGCCACCTACTGGCGATGGAACACTCAAATTGCGTCAAGATTCAATACATCGGCATCCAGCCGACGTGTCTCCAAGGGGATATTGCTGTCTCCGGCACAATATGATCCTTCTCCTGTGAGTCTTGATTTTCGAATCCGACGCAAAAATGATAGTGAATTGTAACGTTCAGCGCCTCCAAACGTCGATGGAACACTCAAATTGCGTCGAGATTCAATACATCGGCCTCGAGCCGACTTGTCTCCATGGGTCTATTGCTGCCTCGGGCACCTTATGATTGTGCTCATGTGAGTCTAGATTTTCGAATCCGACGCAAAACTGATAGTTAATTGTAACGCTCAGGGCCTCCTAATGACGATGGAGCACTCAAATTGCGTCGTGATTCAATAATTCGGCCTCCAGCCGACTTGTCTCCAAGGGGATATTGCTGTCACGGGCACCATATGAGCCTTCTCCTGTGAGTCTAGAATTTCGAATCCGACGCAAAAATGATAGTGAATTGTAACGTTCAGCGCCTCCTAATGACGATAGAACACTGAAATTGCGTCGAGATTCAGTACATCGTCCTCCAGCCGATTTGTCTCCAAGGGGATATTGCTGCCTCGGGCACCAAATGGTGCGTCTCCTGTGAGTCTAGATTTTTGAATCTGCCGCGAAACTGATAGTTAATTGTAACGTTCAGGACCTCCTAATGACGATGGAGCACTCTAATTGCGTCGCGATTCAATACATCGTCCTCCAGCGGACTGGTCCCCAAGGGGATATTGCTGCTTCGGGCACCTTATGATCGTTCTCCTGTGAGTCTAGATTTTCGAATCCGACGCAAAACTGATAGTTATTGTAACGTTCAGGGCCTCCTAATGACGATGGAACACTCAAATTTAGTCGAGAATCAATACATCCGCCTCCAGCCAATTTGTCTCCAAGGGGATATATCTGCCTAGGGCACCATATGGTCCGGCTCCTGTGACACTAGATTTTCGTATCCGACCCAACAATGGTACTTAATTGTAATGTTCAGCGCCTCCTAATGACGATGGAACACTCAAATTGCGTCTAGAGTCAATACATCGTTCTCCAGCCGACTTGTCTACAAGGGGATATTGCTGCCTCGGGCTTCATGTGGTCCGTCTCCTGTGAGTCTAGATTTTCGATCCGACGCGAAACTGATAGTTAATTGTAACGCTCAGGGCCTACTAATGACGATGGAACACTCAAATTACGTCGAGATTCAATACTTCGGCATTCAGCCAACTTGTCTCCAAGAGTCTATTGCTGCCTCGGGCACCTTATGGTCGTTCTCCTGTGAGTCTAGATTTTCGAATCCGACGCAAAACAGATAGTTAATTGTAACGTTCAGGGCCACCTAATGACGATGGAACACTCAAATTGCGTCGAGATTCAAAACATTGGCCTCGAGCCGTCTAGTCTCCTAGGGTCTATTGCTGCCTCGGACACCTTATGGTCGTTCTCCTGTGAGTCTAGATTTTCGAATCCGACGCAAAACAGATAGTTAATTGTAACGCTCATGGCCTCCTAATGACGAAGGTACACTCAAATTGCGTCGAGGTTCACAACATCGTCCTCCAGCCGACTTGTCTCCAAGGGGATATCGCTGCCTCGGGCACCACATGGTCTGTCACCGGTGATTCTACGTTTTCGAAACCGACGCAAAACTGATAGTGAATTGTAACGTTCAGCGCCTCCTAATGACAATAGAACACTCATATTGCGTCGAGATTCAGTACATCGTCCTCCAGCCGACTTGTCTCCAAGGGTCTATTGCTGCCTCGGGCACCAAATGGTCCGTCTCCTGTGTGTCTAGATTTTCGAATCCGACGCTAAACTGATAGTTAATTGTAAAGTTCAGGGACTCCTAATAACGATGGAGCACTCAAATTGCGTCGCGATTCAATACTTCGGCCTCCAGCGGCCTGGTCTCCAAGGGGATATTGCTGCTTCGGGCACCTTATGGTCCGTCTCCAGTGAGTAGATTTTTGAATCCGACGCTAAAATGATAGTTAATTGTAACGTTCAGCGCCTCCTAATGACGATGGAACACTGTAATTGCGTCGAGAGTCAATACATCGTACTCCAGCCGACTTGTCTCCAAGGGTCCATTGCTACCTCGGGCACCGTATGGTCGTTCTCCTGTGAGTCTAGATTTTCGAATCCGACGCTAAAATGATAGTTAATTGTAACGTTCAGCGCCTCCTAATGACGATGGAACACTCAAATTGCGTCGACAGTCAACACATCGATCTCCAGCCGACTTGTCTACAAGGGGATATTGCTGCCTCGGGCTTCACGTGGTCCGTCTCCTGTGAGTCTAGATTTTCGAATCCGACGCGAAACTGATAGTTAATTGTAACGTTCAGGGCCTCCAAATGACGATGGAACACTCAAATTGCGTCGAGATTCAATACATCGGCCTCCAGCCGTCTTGTCTCCAAGGGTATATTGCTGTCTCGGGCACCATATGAGCCTTCTCCTGTGAGTCTACATTATCGAATCCGACGCAAAAATGATAGTGAATTGTAACGTTCAGAGCCTCCTATTGACGATAGAACACTCAAATTGCGTCGAGATTCAGTACATCGTCCTCCAGCCGACATGTCTCCAAGGGGATAACGCTGCCTCGGGCACCACATGGTCCGTCTCCGGTGAATCTACGTTCTCGAATCAGACGCAAAACTGATAGTTAATTGTAACGTTCAGGGGCACCTAATGACGATGGAACACTCAAATTGCGTCGAGTTTCAATACATCGTCCTCCAGCCGACTTGTCTCCAAGGGTCTATTGCTGCCTCGGGCACCTTATGGTCGTTCTCCTGTGAGTCTAGGTTTTCGAATCCGACGCAAAAAAGATAGCTAATTGTAACGTTCAGGGCCTCCCAATGACAATGGAACACTCAAATTGCGTCGAAATTCAAATAATCGGCCTCCAGCCGACTTGTCTCCAAGGGGCTATTGCTGCCTGGGGCACCTTATGACCGTTCTCCTGTGAGTCTAGATTTTCGATCCGACGCAAAACTGATAGTTAATTGTAACGTTCAGGGACTCCTAATGACGATGGAGCACTCAAATTGCGTCGAGATTCAATACATCGGCCTCCAGCCGACTTCTCTCCAAGGGTCTGTTGCTGCCTCTGGCACCTTATGGTCCGTCACCTGTGAGTCTAGATTTTCGAATCCGACGCAAAACTGATAGTTAGTTGTAACGTTGATGGCCTCCTAATGACGATTGAACACTCAAATTGCGTCGAGATTCAATACATCGGCCTCCAGCGGACTGGTCCCCAAGGGGATATCGCTGTTTCGGGCACCTTATGGTCCGTCTCCACTGAGTCTAGATTTTCGAATCCGACGAAAAACTGATAGTTAATTGTAACATTCAGGGCCTCCTAGTTACGATGGAGCACTCAAATTGCGTCGCGATTCAATACGTCGTACTCCAGCGGACTGGTCTCCAAGGGGATATTGCTGCCTCGCGTACCTAATGGTCCGTCTCCAGTGAGTCTACATTGTCGAATCCGACGAAAAGCTGATAGTTAATTGTAACATTCAGGGCCTCCTAACGACGACGGATCACTCAAATTGTGTCGCGATCCAATAAATCGTCCTCCAGCCGACTTGTCTCCAAGGGTCTATTGCTGCCTCGGGCACCTTATGATCGTTCTCCTGTGAGTCTAGATTTTCGAATCCGACGCATAACTCATATTTAATTGTAACGATCCTCGCCTCCTAATGACGATGGAACACTCATATTGCGTCGAGATTCAATACATCGTCCTCCAGCCGACTTGTGTCCAAGGGGATATTGCTGCCTCGGGCACCAATTGGTCCGTCTCCTGTGAGTCTAGATTTTCGAACCCGACACAAAACTGATAGTTAATTATAACGTTCAAGGCCACCTAATGAAGATGGAACACTCAAATTCCGTTGCGATTCAATACATCGGCCTCCAGCCGACTTGTCTCCATGGGGATGTTTGCTGCCTCGGGCTCCTTATGGTCGCTGTCCTGTGAGTCTTGATTTTCGAAACCGACGCGAAACTGATTGCTAATTGTAACGTTCGGGGCCTCTAAATAACGATGGAACACTCAAATTGCATCGAGATTCAATATATCGGTATTCAGCCGATTTGCCTCCAAGGGTCTATTGCTGCATGGGGCTCCTTAAGATCGATCTCCTGTGAGTCTGGATATTAGAATCCGACGCAAAACTAATAGTTAATTGTAATGTTCAAGGGCCTCCTAATGACGATGGAACACTCAAATTGCGTCGAGATTCAATACATCGGCCGCCAGCCGACTTGTCTCCAAGGGGATATCGCTGCCTCGGGCACCACATGGTCCGTCTCCGGTGATTCTACGTTTTCGAATCAGACGCAAAACTGATAGTTAATTCTAACGTTCAGGGCCTCCTAATGACGATGGAGCACTCTAATTGCGTCGTGATTCAATACATCGTCCTCCAGCGGATTGGTCTCCATGGGGATATTGCTGCCTCGGGCACGTTATGGTCGTTCTCCTGTGAGTCTAGATTTTCGAATCCGACGCAAAGATGATAGTTAATTGTAACGTTCAGGGCCTCCCAATGACGACGGAACACTCAAATTGCGTCGAGATTCAATACATCGGCCTTTAGCCGACTAGTCTCCAAGGGTCTGTTGCTGCCTCTGGCGCCTTATGGTCGTTCTCCTGTGAGTCTAGATTTTCGAATCCGACGCATAACTGATATTTAATTGTAACGTTCATCGCCTCCTAATGACGATGGAACACTCATATTGCGTCGAGATTCAATACATCGTCCTCCAGCCGACTTGTGTCCAAGGGGATATTGCTGCCTCGGGCACCAATTGGTCCGTCTCCTGTGAGTCTAGATTTTTGAATCCGACGAAAAACTGATAGTTAATTGTAACATTCAGGGCCTCCTAGTTACGATGGAACACTCAAATTGCGACGCGATCCAATACATCGTCCTCCAGCCGACTTGTTTTCAAGGGTCTATTGCTGCCTGGGGCACCTTATGATCGTTCTCCTGTGAGTCTAGATTTTCGAATCCGACGCAAAACTGATAGTTAATTGTAACGTTCAGGGCCTCCTAATGACGATGGAACACTCAAATTGCGTCGAGATTCAATACATCGGCCTCCAGCCGACTTGTCTCCAAGGCGATTTTGCTGCCTCGGGCACCACATGGTCCGTCTCCTGTGACTCTAGATTTTCGAATCCGACGCAAAAATGATAGTTAATTGTAACGTTCAGCGCCTCCTATTGACGATGGAACACTCAAATTGCGTCGAGATTCAATACATCGGCATTCAGCCAACTTGTCTCCAAGAATCTATTGTTGCCTCGGGCACCTAAAGGTCGTTCTCCTGTGAGTCTAGATTTTCGAATCCGACGCAAAACAGATAGTTAATTGTAACGTTCAGGGCCTCCAAATGACGAAGGAACACTCAAAATGCGTCGAGATTCACTACATCGTCCTCCAGCCGACTTGTCTCCAACGGGATATCGCTGCCTCGGGCACCACGTTGTTCGTCTCCGGTGATTCTACGTTTTCGATTCCGACGGAAAACTGATAGTTCATTGCAACGTTCAGGGCCTCCTAATGACGATGGAGCACTCAAATTGCGTCGAGATTCAATAAATCGGACGCAAGCCGACTTGTCTCCAAGGGGATATTGCTGCCTCGGGCACTATATGGTCTGTCTCCTGTGAGCCTAGATTTTTGAACCCGACGCGAAACTAATAGTTAATTGTAACGTTCTGGGCTTCCTAATGACGATGGAGCACTCAAATTGCGTCGCGATTCATTACATCGTCCTCCAGCGGACTGGTCTCCAAGCGGATACTGCTGCCTCGGGCTCCTTATGATCGTTCTCCTGTGAGTCTAGATTTTAGAATCCAAGCAAAACTGATAGTTAATTGAAATGTTCAGGGCCTCCTAATGACGATGGAACACTCAAATTGCGTCAAGATTCAATACATCGGCCACCAGCCGCTTTGTCTCCAAGTTGATATTGCTGTCTCGGGCACCATTTGGTCCGTCTCCTGTGAGCCTAGAATTTTGAACCTGACGCGAAACCAATAGTAAAATGTAACGTTCAGGGCCTCCTAATGACGATGGAGCACTCAAATTGCGTCGCGATTCAATACATCGTCCTCTAGAGGACTGGTCTCCAAGGGGATATAGCCTCGGGCACCTTATGATCGTTCACCTGTGAGTCTAGATTTTCGAACCCCACGCAAAACTGATAGTTAATTGTAACGCTCAGGGCCACCTAATGACGATGGAACACTCAAATTGCGTCGAGATTCAATACATCGGCATCCAGCCGACATGTCTCCAAGGGGATATTGCTGTCTCGGGCACAATATGATCCTTCTCCTGTGAGTCTAGATTTTCGAATCCGACGCAAAAATGATAGTGAATTGTAACGTTCAGCGCCTCCTAATGACGATAGAACACTCAAATTGCGTCGAGATTCAATTCATCGTCCATCAGCCGACTTGTCTCCAAGGGTCTATTGCTGCCTCGGGCAACTTATGGTCGTTCTCCTGTGAGTCTAGATTTTTGAATCCGACGCAAAACAGATAGCTAATAATAACGTTCAAGGCCACCTAATGAAGATGGAACACTCAAATTCCGTCGAGATTCAATACATCGTCCTCCAGCCGACTTGTCTCCAAGGGTCTATTGCTGCCTCGGGCACCTTATGATCGTTCTGCTGTGAGTCTAGATTTTAGAACCCGACACAAAACTGATAGTTAATAATAACGTTCAAGGCCACCTAATGAAGATGGAACACTCAAATTCCGTCGAGATTCAATACATCGTCCTCCAGCCGACTTGTCTCCATGGGGATATTTGCTGCCTCGGGCTCCTTATGGTCGCTGTCCTGTGAGTCTTGATTTTCGAAACCGACGCGAAACTGATTGCTAATTGTAACGTTCGGGGCCTCCAAATGACGATGGAACACTCAAATTGCATCGAGATTCAATATATCGGTATTCAGCCGATTTGTCTCCAAGGGTCTATTGCTGCATGGGGCTCCTTAAGATCGATCTCCTGTGAGTCTGGATATTAGAATCCGACGCAAAACTGATAGTTAATTGTAATGTTCAGGGCCTCCTAATGACGATGGAACACTCAAATTCCGTCGAGATTGAATACATCGGCCGCCAGCCGACTTGCCTCCAGGGGGGTATCGCTGCCTCGGGCACCACATGGTCCGTCTCCGGTGATTCTACGTTTTCGAATCAGACGCAAAACTGATAGTTAATTCTAACGTTCAGGGCCTCCTAATGACGATGGAGCACTCAAATTGCGTCGTGATTCAAATCATCGTCCTCCAGCGGATTGGTCTCCGTGGGGATATTGCTGCCTCGGGCACCTTATGGTCGTTCTCCTGTGAGTCTAGATTTTCGAATCGGACGCAAAGATGATAGTTAATTGTAACGTTCAGGGCCTCCCAATGACGATGGAACACTCAAATTGCGTCGAGATTCAATACATCGGCCTTTAGCCGACTTGTCTCCAAGGGTCTGTTGCTGCCTCTGGCACCTTATGGTCGTTCTCCTGTGAGTCTAGATTTTCGAATCCGAGATTGCGTCGAGATTCAATACATCGTCCTCCAGCCGACTTGTGTCCAAGGGGATATTGCTGCCTCGGCCACCATTTGGTCCGTCTCCTGTGAGTCTAGATTTTTGAATCCGACGAAAAACTGATAGTTAATTGTAACATTCAGGGCCTCCTAACGACGATGGAACACTCAAATTTCGTCGCGATCCAATAAATCGTCCTCCAGCCGACTTGTCTCCAAGGGTCTATTGCTGCCTCGGGCACCTTATGATCGTTCTCCTGTGAGTCTAGATTTTCGAATCCGACGCATAACTGATATTTAATTGTAACGTTCATCGCCTCCTAATGACGATGGAACACTCATATTGCGTCGAGATTCAATACATCGTCCTCCAGCCGACTTGTGTCCAAGGGGATATTGCTGCCTCGGGCACCAATTGGTCCGTATCCTGTGAGTCTAGATTTTTGAATCCGACGAAAAACTGATAGTTAATTGTAACATTCAGGGCCTCCTAGTTACGATGGAACACTCAAATTGCGTCGCGATAGAATACATCGTCCTCCAGCCGACTTGTTTCCAAGGTTCTATTGCTGCCTGGGGCACCTTATGATCGTTCTCCTGTGAGTCTAGATTTTCGAATCCGACGCAAAACTGATAGTTAATTGTAACGTTCAGGGCCTCCTAATGACGATGGAACACTCAAATTGCGTCGAGATTCAATACATCGGCCTCCAGCTGACTTGTCTCCACGGGGATTTTGCTGCCTCGGGCACCATATGGTCCGTCTCCTGTGACTCTAGATTTTCGAATCCGACGCAAAAATGATAGTTAATTGTAACGTTCAGGGCCTCCTATTGACGATGGAACACTCGAATTGCGTCGAGATTCAATACATCGGCATTCAGCCAACTTGTCTCCAAGAATCTATTGTTGCCTCGGGCACCTAAAGGTCGTTCTCCTGTGAGTCTAGATTTTCGAGTCCGACGCAAAACAGATAGTTAATTGTAACGTTCAGGGCCTCCTAATGACGAAGGAACACTCAAAATGCGTCGAGATTCACTACATCGTCCTCCAGCCGACTTGTCTCCAACGGGATATCGCTGCCTCGGGCACCACATTGTCCGTCTCCGGTGATTCTACGTTTTCGATTCCGACGGAAAACTGATAGTTCATTGGAACGTTCAGGGCCTCCTAATGACGATGGAGCACTCAAATTGCGTCGAGATTCAATAAATCGGCCGCAAGCCGACTTGTCTCCAAGGGGATATTGCTGTCTCGGGCACAATATGATCCTTCTAATGTGAGTCTAGATTTTCGAATCCGACGCAAAAATGATAGTGAATTGTAACGTTCAGCGCCTCCTAATGACGATAGAACATTCAAATTGCGTCGAGATTCAATTCATCGTCCATCAGCCGACTTGTCTCCAAGGGTCTATTGCTGCCTCGGGCACCTTATGGTCGCTCTCCTGTGAGTCTAGATTTTCGAATCCGACGCAAAACAGACAGTTAATTGTAACGATCAGGGCCTCCTAATGACGAGGGAACACTCAAATTGCGTCGAGATTCACTACATCGTCCTCCAGCCGACTTGTCTCCAAGGGGATATCGCTGCCTCGGGCACCACATGGTCCGTCTCCGCTGATTCTACGTTTTCGAATCCGACGCAGAACTGATAGTTAATTGTAACGTTCAGGGCCTCCTAATGAAGATGGAGCACTCAAATTGCGTTGCGATCCAATAAATCGTCCTCCAGCCGACTTGTCTCCAGGGGTCTATTGCTGCCTCGGGCACCTTATGATCGTTCTGCTGTGAGTCTAGATTTTAGAACCCGACACAAAACTGATAGTTAATAATAACGTTCAAGGCCACCTAATGAAGATGGAACACTCAAATTCCGTCGAGATTCAATACATCGGCCGCCAGCCGACTTGTCTCCAGGGGGATATCGCTGCCTCGGGCACCACATGGTCCGTCTCCGGTGATTCTACGTTTTCGAATCAGACGCATAACTGATAGTTAATTGTAACGTTCAGGGCCTCCTAATGACGATGGAGCACTCAAATTGCGTCGTGATTCAATACATCGTCCTCCAGCGGATTGGTCTCCATGGGGATATTGCTACCTCGGGCACCTTATGGTCGTTCTCCTGTGAGTCTAGATTTTCGAATCCGACGCAAAAATGATAGTTAATTGTAACGTTCAGGGCCTCCCAATGACGATGGAACACTCAAATTGCGTCGAGATTCAATACATCGGCCTCCAGCCGACTTGTCTCCAAGGGTCTGTTGCTGCCTCTGGCACCTTATGGTCGTTCTCCTGTGAGTCTAGATTTTCGAATCCGACGCATAACTGATATTTAATTGTAACGTTCATCGCCTCCTAATGACGATGGAACACTCATATTGCGTCGAGATTCAATACATCGTCCTCCAGCCGACTTGTGTCCAAGGGGATATTGCTGCCTCGGGCACCAATTGGTCCGTATCCTGTGAGTCTAGATTTTTGAATCCGACGAAAAACTGATAGTTAATTGTAACATTCAGGGCCTCCTAGTTACGATGGAACACTCAAATTGCGTCGCGATAGAATACATCGTCCTCCAGCCGACTTGTTTCCAAGGTTCTATTGCTGCCTGGGGCACCTTATGATCGTTCTCCTGTGAGTCTAGATTTTCGAATCCGACGCAAAACTGATAGTTAATTGTAACGTTCAGGGCCTCCTAATGACGATGGAACACTCAAATTGCGTCGAGATTCAATACATCGGCCTCCAGCTGACTTGTCTCCACGGGGATTTTGCTGCCTCGGGCACCATATGGTCCGTCTCCTGTGACTCTAGATTTTCGAATCCGACGCAAAAATGATAGTTAATTGTAACGTTCAGGGCCTCCTATTGACGATGGAACACTCGAATTGCGTCGAGATTCAATACATCGGCATTCAGCCAACTTGTCTCCAAGAATCTATTGTTGCCTCGGGCACCTAAAGGTCGTTCTCCTGTGAGTCTAGATTTTCGAGTCCGACGCAAAACAGATAGTTAATTGTAACGTTCAGGGCCTCCTAATGACGAAGGAACACTCAAAATGCGTCGAGATTCACTACATCGTCCTCCAGCCGACTTGTCTCCAACGGGATATCGCTGCCTCGGGCACCACATTGTCCGTCTCCGGTGATTCTACGTTTTCGATTCCGACGGAAAACTGATAGTTCATTGGAACGTTCAGGGCCTAATAATGACGATGGAGCACTCAAATTGCGTCGAGATTCAATAAATCGGCCGCAAGCCGACTTGTCTCCAAGGGGATATTGCTGCCTCGGGCACTATATGGTCTGTCTCCTGTGAGCCTAGATTTTTGAACCCGACGCGAAACTAATAGTTAATTGTAACGTTCAGGGCCTCCTAATGACGATGGAGCACTCAAATTGCGTCGCGATTCAATACATCGTCCTCCAGTGGACTGGTCTCCAAGCGGATACTGCCGCCTCGGGCTCCTTATGATCGTTCTCCTGTGAGTCTAGATTTTAGAATCCAAGCAAAACTGATAGTTAATTGAAATGTTCAGGGCCTCCTAATGACGATGTAACACTCAAATTGCGTCGAGATTAGATACATCGGCCACCAGCCGCTTTGTCTCCAAGTTGATATTGCTGCCTCGGGCACCATTTGGTCCGTCTCCTGCGAGCCTAGAATTTTGAACCCGACGCGAAACCAATAGTAAAATGTAACGTTCAGGGCCTCCTAATGACGATGGAGCACTCAAATTGCGTCGCGATTCAATACATCGTCCTCCAGAGGACTGGTCTCCAAGGGGATATAGCCTCGGGCACCCTATGATCGTTCACCTGTGAGTCTAGATTTTCGAACCCGACGCAAAACTGATAGTTAATTGTAACGCTCAGGGCCACCTAATGACGATGGAACACTCAAATTGCGTCGAGATTCAATACATCGGCATCCAGCCGACATGTCTCCAAGGGGATATTGCTGTCTCGGGCACAATATGATCCTTCTAATGTGAGTCTAGATTTTCGAATCCGACGCAAAAATGATAGTGAATTGTAACGTTCAGCGCCTCCTAATGACGATAGAACATTCAAATTGCGTCGAGATTCAATTCATCGTCCATCAGCCGACTTGTCTCCATGGGTCTATTGCTGCCTCGGGCACCTTATGGTCGCTCTCCTGTGAGTCTAGATTTTCGAATCCGACGCAAAACAGACAGTTAATTGTAACGATCATGGCCTCCTAATGACGAGGGAACACTCAAATTGCGTCGAGATTCACTACATCGTCCTCCAGCCGACTTGTCTCCAAGGGGATATCGATGCCTCGGGCACCACATGGTCCGTCTCCGCTGATTCTACGTTTTCGAATCCGACGCAGAACTGATAGTTAATTGTAACGTTCAGGGCCTCCTAATGAAGATGGAGCACTCAAATTGCGTTGCGATCCAATAAATCGTCCTCCAGCCGACTTGTCTCCAGGGGTCTATTGCTGCCTCGGGCACCTTATGATCGTTCTGCTGTGAGTCTAGATTTTAGAACCCGACACAAAACTGATAGTTAATAATAACGTTCAAGGCCACCTAATGAAGATGGAACACTCAAATTCCGTCGAGATTCAATACATCGGCCGCCAGCCGACTTGTCTCCAGGGGGATATCGCTGCCTCGGGCACCACATGGTCCGTCTCCGGTGATTCTACGTTTTCGAATCAGACGCATAACTGATAGTTAATTGTAACGTTCATCGCCTCTTAATGAAAATGGAACACCCATATTGCGTCGAGATTCAATACATAGTCCACCAGCCGACTTGTGTCCAAGGGGATATTGCTGCCTCTGGCACCAATTGGTCCGTCTCCTGTGAGTCTAGATTTTCGAATGCTACGCAAAAATGATAGTTAATTGTAACGTTCAGCGCCTCCTAATGACGATGGAACACTCAAATTGCGTCGCGATCCAATACATCGTCCTCCAGCCGACTTGTCTCCAAGGGTCTATTGCTGCCTGGGGCACCTTATGATCGTTCTCCTCTGAGTCTAGATTTTCGAATCCGACGCAAGACTGATAGTTAATTGTAACGGCCAGGGCCTCCTAATGACGATGGAACACTCAAATTGCGTCGAGATTCAATACATCGGCCTCTAGCCGACTTGTCTCCAAGGGGATATTGCTGCCTTGGGCACCATATGGTTCGTCTCCTGTGACTCTAGATTTTCGAATGCTACGCAAAAATGATAGTTAATTGTAACGTTCAGCGCCTCCTAATGACGATGGAACACTCAAATTGCGTCGAGATTCAATACATCGTCCTCTAGCCGACTTGTCTCCAAGGGGATATTGCTGTCTCGGGCACCATATGATCCTTCTCCTGTGAGTAGATTTTCGAATCCGACGCTAAAATGATAGTTAATTGTAACGTTCAGCGCCTCCTAATGACGATGGAACACTCCAATTGCGTCGAGAGTCAATACATCGTACTCCAGCCTACTTGTCTCCAAGGGTCTGTTGCTGCCTCGGGCACCTTATGGTCGTTCCCATGTGTGTCTAGATTTTCGAATCCGCTGCAAAAATGATAGTTAATTGTAACGTTCAGGGCCTCCTTATGACGATGAAACACTCAAATTGCGTCGCGATTCAATAAATCGTCTTCCAGCCGACTTGTCTCCAAGGGTCTATTGCAGCCTTGGGCACCTTATGATCGTTCTGCTGTGAGTCTAGATTTTCGAACCCGACACAAAACTGATAGTTAATTATAACGTTCAGGGCCACCTAATGACGATGGAACACTCAAATTCCGTCGCGATTCAATACATCGGCCTCCAGCCGACCTGTCTCCAAGGGGATATTGCTGTCTCGGGCACCATATTTTCCTTCTCCTGTGAGTCTAGATTTTCGAATCCGACGCAAAAATGATAGTGAATTGTAATGTTCAGCGCCTCCTAATGACGATAGAACACTCAAATTGCGTCGAGATTCAGTACATCGTCCTCTAGCCGACTTGACTCCAAGGGTCTATTGCTGCCTCGGGCACCAAATGGTCCGTCTCCTGTGAGTCTAGATTTTCGAATCCGACGCAAAACTGATAGTCAATTGTAACGTTGAGGGCCCCCTAATGACGATGGAACACTCAAATTGCGTAGAGAGTCAATACATCGACCCCAGCCGACTTGTCTTCAAGGGGATATTGCTGCCTCGGGCTCGATGTGGTCCGTCTCCTGTGAGTCTAGATTTTGGAATCCGACGCAAAACTGATAGTTAATTTTAACGTTGAGGGACTCCTAATACCGATGGAGCACTCAAATTGCGTCGCGATTCAATACATCGTCCTCCAGCAGCCTGGTCTCCAAGGGGATATTGCTGTTTCGGGCACCTTATGGCCCGTCTCCAGTGAGTCTAGATTTTCGAATCCGACGAAAAACTGATAGTTAATTGTAAAATTAAGGGCCTCCTAATGACGATGGAACACTCAAATTGCGTCGAGATTCAATACATCGTCCTCCAGCGGACTGGTCTCCAAGGGGATATTGCTGCCTCGGGTACCTTATGGTCCGTCTCCAGTGAGTCTAGTTTTTCGAATTCGACGAAAAACTGATAGTTAATTGTAATATTCAGGGCCTCCTAGTTACGAAGGAACACTCAAAATGCGTCGCGATCCAATATATCGGCCTCCAGCCGACTTGTCTCCAAGGGGATATTGCTGCCTCGGGCACCATATGGTCCGTCTCCTGTGTGACTAGATTTTAGAATCCGACGCAAAAATGATAGTTAATTGTAACGTTCAGGGCCTCCTAATGACGATGGAACACTAAAATTGCGTCGAGATTAAATACATTGGCATTCAGCCAACTTGTCTCCAAGAATCTATTGTTGCCTCGGGCACCTTATGGTCGTTCTCCTGTGAGTCTAGATTTTCGAATCCGACGCAAAGCAGATAATTAATTGTAACGTTCTGGGCCTCCTAATGACGAAGGAACACTCAAATTGCGTCGAGATTCACTACATCAGCCTCCAGTCGACTTGTCTCCAACGAGATATCGCTGCCTCTTGCACCACATGGTCCGTCTCCGGTGATTCTACGTTTTCGAATCCGACGCAAAAATGATAGTTAATTGTAACGTTCAGGTCCTCCTAATGACGATGGAGCACTCAAATTGCGTCGAGATTCATACATCGGCCGCCAGCCGACTTGTCTCCAAGGGGATATTGCTGCCTCGGGCACCAAATGGTCCGTCTTCTGTGAGTCTAGATTTTCGAATCCGACGCAAAACTGATAGTTAATTGTAAAGTTCAGGCTCTCCTAATGACGATGGAACACTCAAATTGCGCCGAGAGTCAATACATCGATCTCCAGCCGACTTGTCTACAAGGGGATATTGCTGCCTCGGGCTTCATGTGGTCCGTCTCCTGTGGGTCTAGATTTTCGAATCCGACGTGAAACTGATAGTTAATTGTAACGTTCAGGGCCTCCTATTGACGATGGAACACTCAAATTGCGTCGAGATTCAATACATCGGCATTCAGCCAACATGTCTCCAAGAGTTTATTGCTGCCTCGGGCACCTTATGGTCGTTCACCTGTGAGTCTAGATTTTCGAATCCGACGCAAAACAGATAGATAATTTTAACGTTCAGGGCCTCCTTATGACGATGGAACACTCAAATTGCGTCGAGATTCAAAACATCGGCCTCGAGCCGACTTGTCTCCAAGGGTCTATTACTGCCTCGGGCACGTTATGGTCGTTCTCCTGTCAGTCTAGATTTTCGAATCCGACGCAAAACAGATAGTTAATTGTAACGTTCAGGGCCTCCTAATGACGAAGGAACACTCAAATTGCGTCGAGATTCACTACATCGTCCTCCAGCCGACTTGTCTCCCAGGGGATATCGCTGCCTCGGGCACCACATGGTCCGTCTCCGGTGATTCTACGTTTTCGAATCCGACGCAAAACTGATAGTTAATTGTAACGTTCAGGGCCTCCTAATGACGATGGAGCACTCTAATTGCGTCGCGATTCAATACATTGTATTCCAGCGGACTGGTCTCCAAGGGGATATTGCTCCCTCGGGCACCTAATGGTCCGTCTCCAGTGAGTCTAGTTTTTCGAATCCGACGAAGAACTGACAGTTAAGTGTAACGTTCAGGGCCTCCTAATGTCGATGGAACACTCAATTTGCGTCGCGATCCAATAAATCGTCCTCCAGCCGACTTGTCTCCAAGGGTCTATTGCTGCCTCGGGCACCAAATGGTCCGTCTCCAGTGAGTCTAGATTTTCGAATCTGACGCAAAACTGATAGTTATTTGTAACGTTGAGGGCCTCCTAATGACGATGGAACACTCAAATAGCGTTCGACCTCCAGCCGACTTGTCTTCAATTGGATATTGCTGCCTTGGGCTCGATGTGGTCCGTCTCCTGTGAGTCTAGATTTTCGAATCCGACGCAAAACTGATAGTTGATTGTAAAGTTCAGGCACTCCTAATAACGATGGAGCACTCAAATTGCGTCGCGATTGAATACATCGTCCTCCAGCCGACTTGACTCTAAGGGTCTATTGCTGCCTCGGGCACCTTATGGTCGTTCTCCTGTGCGTCTAGATTTTCAAATCCGACGCATAACTGATAGTTAATTGTAACGTTCAGCGCCTCCTAATGACGATTGAACACTCAAATTGCGTCGAGATTCAATACAGCTTCCTCCAGCGGACTGGTCTCCAAGGGGATATTGCTGCTTCGGGTACCTTATGGTCCGTCTCCAGTGAGTCTAGTCTTTCGAATCCGACGCAAAAATGATAATGAATTGTAACGTTCAGCGCCTCCTAATCACGATAGAACACTCAAATTGCGTCGAGATTCAATACATCGGCCCCCAGCCGACTTGTCTCCAAGGGGATATTGCTGCCTCGGGCACCGTATGGTCCGTCTCCTGTGTGACTAGATTTTAGAATCCGACGCAAAAATGATAGTTAATTGTAACGTTCAGCCCCTCCTGATGACGATGGAACACTCAAATTGCGTCGAGATTCAATACATCGGCATTCAGCCAACTTCTCTCCATAATCTATTGTTGCCTCGGGCACCTTATGGTCGTTCTCCTGTGAGACTAGATTTTCGAATCCGACGTAAAACAGATAGCTAATTCTAACGTTCTGGGCCTCCTAATGACGAAGGAACACTCAAATTGCGTCGAGATTCACTACATCGTCCTCCAGCCGACTTGTCTCCAACGGGATATCGCTGCCTCGGGCACCACATGGTCCGTCTCCGGTGATTCTAAGTTTTCGTATCCGACGCAAAACTGTTAGTAAATTGTAACGTTCAGGTCCTCCTAATTACGATGGAGCACTCAAATTGCGTCGAGATTCAGTACATCGGCCGAAAGCCGACTTGTCTAGAAGGGGATATTGCTGCCTCGGGCACCACATGGTCCGTCTCCTGTGAGCCTAGATTTTAGAACCCGACGCGAAACCAATAGTTAGTTGTAACGTTCATTGCCTCCTAATGACGATGGAGCACTCAAATTGCGTCGCGATTCAATACATCGTCCTCCAGAGGACTGGTCTCGAAGGGGATATAGCCTCGGGCACCTTATGATCGTTCACCTGTGAGTCTAGATTTTCGAACCCGACGCAAAACTGATAGTTAATTGTAACCCTCAGGGCCACCTAATGACGATGGAACACTCAAATTGCGTCGAGATTCAATACATCGGCATCCAATCGACATGCCTCCAAGGGGATATTGCTGTCGCGGGCACTATATGATCCTTCTCCTGTGAGTCTACATTTTCGAATCCGACGCAAAAATGATAGTGAATTGTAACGTTCAGCACCTCCTAATGACGATAGAACACTCAAATTGAGTCGAGATTCAATTCATCGTCCATCAGCAGACTTGTCTCCAAGGGGATATTGCTGCCTCGGGCACCAAATGGTCCGTCTCCTGTGAGTCTAGATTTTCGAATCCGACGCAAAACTGATAGTTAATTGTAATGTTCAGGCCCTCCTAATGACGATGGAACACTCAAATTGCGTCGAGAGTCAATACATCGATCTCCAGCCGACTTGTCTACAAGGGGATATTGCTGCCTCGGGCTTCATGTGGTTCGTCTCCTGTGAGTCTAGATTTTCGAATCCGACGTGAAACTGATAGTTAATTGTAACGTTCAGTGCCTCCTATTGACGATGGAACACTCGAATTGCGTCGAGATTCAATACATCGGCATTCAGCCAACTTGTCTCCAAGAGACTATTGCTGCCTCGGGCACCTTATGGTCGTTCTCCTGTGAGTCTAGATTTTCGAATCCGACGCATAACAGATAGATATATGTAACGCTCAGGGCCACCTAATGACGATGGAACACTCAAATTCCGTCGCGAATCAATACATCGGCCTCCACCCGACTTGTCTCCAAGGGGATATTGCTGCCTCGGGCACCATATTTTCCTTCTCCTGTGAGTCTAGATTTTCGAATCCGACGCAAAAATGATAGTGAATTGTAACGTTCAGCGCCTCCAATTGACGATAGAACACTCAAATTGCGTCGAGATTCAGTACATCGTGCTCCAGCCGACTTGTCTCCATGGTTCAATTGCTGCTTCGGGCACCTTGTGGTCGTTCTCCTGTGCGTCTAGATTTTCGAATCCGACGCATAACTGATAGTTAATTGTAACGTTCAGCGCCTCCTAATGACGATTGAACACTCAAATTGCGTCGAGATTCAATACAGCTTCCTCCAGCGGACTGGTCTCCAAGGGGATATTGCTGCTTCGGGTACCTTATGGTCCGTCTCCAGTGAGTCTAGTTTTTCGAATCCGACGAAAAACTGATAGTTAATTGTAACATTCAGGTCCTCCTTGTTACGATGGAACACTCAAATTGCGTCGCGATCCAATATATCGTCCTCCAGCCGACTTGTCTCCAAGGGTCATTTGCTGCCTGGTGCTCCTTATGATCGTTCTCCTGTGAGCCTAAATTTTCGAATCCGACGCATAACTGATATTTAATTGTAGCGTTCAGCGCCTCCTAATGACGATGGAACACTCATATTGCGTCGAGATTCAATACATCGTCCTCCAGCGGACTTGTGTCCGAGGGGATATTGCTGCCAGGGGCACTTTATGATCGTTCTCCTGTGAGTCTAGATTTTCGAATCCGACGCAAAACTGATAGTTAATTGTAACGTTCAGGGCCTCCTAATGACGATGGAACACACAAATTGCGTCGAGATTCAATACATCGTCCCCCAGCCGACTTGTCTCCAAGGGGATATTGCTGCCTCGGGCACCATACGGTCCGTCTCCTGTGACTCTAGATTTTCGAATCCGACGCAAAAATGATAGTTAATTGTAACGTTCAGGGCCTCCTAATGACGAAAGAACACTCAAATTGCGTCGAGATTCGCTACATCGTCCTCCAGCCGACTTGTCTCAAACGGGATATCACTGCCTCGGGCACCACATGGTCCGTCTCCAGTGATTCTACGTTTTCGAATCCGACGCAAAACTGATAGTTAATTGTAACGTTCAGGGCCTCCTAATGACGATGGAACACTCAAGTTGCGTCGAGATTCAATACATCGTCCTCCAGCCGACATGTCTCCAAGGGAATATTGCTGCCTCGGGCACCTTATGATCGTTCTGCTGTGAGTCTAGACTTTCGAACCCGAAACAAAACTGATGGTTAATTATAACGTTCAGTGCCTCCTAATGACGATGGAACACTCAAGTTGCGTCGAGATTCATTACATCGTCCTCCAGCCGACTTGTCTGCATGGGGATATTGCGGCCTCGGTCACCAAGTGGTCCGTCTCCTGTGAGTCTAGATTTTTGAATCCGACGCAAAACTGATAGTTAATTGTAACGTACAGCGCCTCCTAATGACGATGGAACTCTCAAATTGCGTCGAGATTCAATACTTCGTCCTCCAGCCGACTTGACTCCAAGGGTCAATTGCCGCCTCGGGTACCTTATGGTCGTTCTCCTGTGAGTCTAGATTTTCGAATCCCACGCAAAAATGATAGTTAATTGCAATAATTAGGGCCCCCTAATGACGATGGAGCACTCAAATTGCCTCGAGATTCAATACATCGTCCTTCAGCCGACTTGTCTCCAAGGGTCTATTGCTGCCTCGGGCACCTTATGTTCGTTCTCCTGTGAGTCTAGATTTTCTAATCCGACGCAAAAGTGATCGTTAATTGTAACGACAAAGGCCTCCTAATGACGATGGAACACTCAAATTGCTTCGCGATTCAATACATCGTCCTTCAGCGGACTGGTCTCCAAGGGGATATTGCTGCTTCGGGTTCCTTATGGTCGCTGTCCTGTGAGTCTTGATTTTCGAAACCGCGGCGAAACTGATTCTTAATTGTAACATTCAGGTCCTCCTAGTTACGATGGAACACTCAAATTGCGTCGCGATCCAATATATCGTCCTCCAGCCGACTTGACTCCAAGGGTCAATTGCCGCCTCGGGTACCTTATGGTCGTTCTCCTGTGAGTCTAGATTTTCGAATCCGACGCAAAAATGATAGTTAATTGTAACGTTCAGGGCCTCCTAATGACGATGGAACACTCAAATTGCGTCGAGAGTCAATACATCGTCCATCATCCGACTTGTCTCCAAGGGTCTATTGCTGCCTCGGGCACCTTATGGTCGTTCTCCTGTGAGTCTAGATTTTCTAATCCGACGCAAAACTGATTGTTAATTGCAACGTTCATGGCCTCCTAATGACGAGGGAACACTCAAATTGCGTCGAGATTCAATACATCGTCCTCCAGCAGCCTTGTATCCAAGGGGATATTGCTGTCTCGGGAACCATATGATCCTTCTCCTGTGAGTAGATTTTGGAATCCGACGCTAAAATGATAGTTAATTGTAAAGTTCAGCGCCTCCTAATGACGATGGATCACTCAAATTGCGTCGAGAGTCAATACATCGACCTCCAGCGCACTGGTCTACAAGGGGATATAACCTCGGGCACCTTATGGTCCGTCTGCAGTGAGTCTCGAATTTCGAATCCGACGAAAAACTGATGGTTAATTGTAACATTCAGGGCCTCCTAGTGACGATGGAACACTCTAATTGCGTCGAGTCTCAATACATCGTCCTTCAGCCGACTTGTCTCCAAGGGTCTATTGCTGCCTAGGGCACCTTACGGTCGTTCTCCTGTGAGTCTAGATTTTCAAATCCGACGCAAAAATGACAGTGAATTGTAAAGTTTAGCGCCTCCAAATGACGACAGAACACTCAAATTGCGTCGAGATTCAATTCATCGTACATCAGCTGACTTGTCTCCAAGGGGATATTGCTGCCTCGGTCACCAAATTGTCCGTCTCCTGTGAGTCTAGATTTTTGAATCCGACGCAAAACTGATAGTTAATTGTGACTTTCAGGGCCTCCTAATGACGATGGAACACTCAAATTGCGTCGAGATTCAATACATCGTCATCCAGCCGACTTGTATTTAAGGGGATATTGCTGTCTCGGGCACCATATGATCTTTCTCCTGGTTGTAGATTTTCGAATCCGATGCTAAAATGATAGTTAATTGTAAAGTTCAGCGCCTCCTAATGACGATGGATCACTCAAATTGCGTCGAGAGTCAATACATCGACCTCCAGCGCACTGGTCTACAAGGGGATATAACCTCGTTCACCTTATGGTCCGTCTGCAGTGAGTCTCGAATTTTGAATCCGACGAAAAACTGATGGTTAATTGTAACATTCAGGGCCTCCTAATGACGATGGAACACCCAAATTGCGTCTCGATCCAATAAATCGTCCTCCAGTCGACTTGTCTCCAAGGGGATATTGCTGCCTCGGGCACCTTATGGTCGTTCTCCTGTGAGTCTAGATTTTCGAATCCGACGCAAAAATGATAGTTAATTCCAACGTTCAGGGCCTCCTAATGACGATGGAACACTCAAATTGCGTCGAGATTCAATTCTTCGTCCTCCAGCCGCCTTGTATCCAAGGGGATATTGCTGTCTCGGGCACCATATAATCGTTTCCCTGTGAGTCTAGATATTAGAATCCGACGCAAAACTGATAGTTAATTGTAATGTTCAGGGCCTCCTAATGACGATGGAACTCTCAAATTGCGTCGAGATTCATTACATCGGCCTCCAGCCGACTTGTCTCCAAGGGGATATTGGTGTCTCGGGCACAATATGATCCTTCTCCTGTGAGTCTAGATTTTCGAATCCGACGCAAAAATGATAGTGAATTGAAACGTACAGCGCCTCCTAATGACGATAGGACACTCAAATTGCGTCGAGATTCAATTCATCGTCCATCAGCCGACTTGTCTCCAAGGGGATATTGCTGCCTCGGTCACCAAATGGTCCGCATCCTGTGAGTCAAGATTTTTGAATCCGACGCAAAACTGATAGTTAATTGTAACGTTCAGGGCCTCCTAATGACGTTGGAACACTCAAATTGCGTCGAGATTCAATACATCGGCCTCCAGCCGACTTGTCTCCAAGGGTCTATTGCTGCCTCTGGCACCTTACGGTCCCTCTCCTGTGAGTCTAGATTTTCGAATCCGACGCAAAACTGATAGTTAATTGTAACGTTCAGGGCCTCCTAATGACAATGGAACACTCAAATTGCGTCGAGATTCAATACATCGTCCTTCAGCCGACTTGTCTCCAAGGTTCTATTGCTGCTTCGGGCACCTAATGGACGCTCTCCTGTGAGTCTAGATTTTCTAATCCGACGCAAAACTGATGGTTAATTGTAACGTCCGGGGCCTCCTAATGACGATGGAACTCTCTAATTGCGTCGAGATTCAATACATCGTTCTCCAGCCGACTTGTATCCAAGGCGATATTGCTGTCTCGGGGACCATATGATCCCTCTCCTGTGAGTAGACTTTCGAATCCGACGCTAAAATGATAGTTAATTGTAACGTTCAGCGCCTCCTAATGACGATGGAGCACTCAAATTGCTTCGAGATTCAATACATTGTCCTCCAGCCGACTTCTCTGCACGGGGATATTGCTGCCTCAGGCACCTTATGGTCATTCTCCTGTGAGTCTAGATTTTCGAATCCGACGCAAAACTGATAGTTAATTTTAACGCTCAGGGCCTCCTAATGACGATGGAACACTCAAATTGCGTCGAGATTCAATACATCGTCCTTCAGCCGACTTGTCTCCAAGGGTCTATTACTGCCTCTGGCACCTTACGGTCCTTCTCGTGTGAGTCTAGATTTTCGAATCCGACGCAAAACTGATAGGTAATTGTAACGTTCAGGGCCTCCTAATGACGATGGAACACTCAAATTGCGTCGAAATTCAATACATCGTCCTCCAGCCGACTTGGGTTCATGGGGATATTGCTGCCTCGAGTCGCTCTCATGTGAGTCTAGATTTTCGAATCCGACGCGAAATTGATTGTTAATTGTAACGTTCAGGGCCTCCTAATGACAATGGAACTCTCTAATTGCGTCGAGATTCAATACATCGTTCTCCAGCCGACTTGTATCCAAGGCGATATTGCTGTCTCTGGCACCATATGATCCTTCTCCTGTGAGTAGACTTTCAAATCCGACGCAAAAATGATAGTGAATTGTAACGTTCAGCGCCTCATAATGATGATAGAACACTGAAATTGCGTCGAGATTCAATTCATCGTCCATCAGCCGACTTGTCTCCAAGGTGATATTGCTGCCTCGGTCACCAAATGGTCCGTCTCCTGTCAGTCTAGATTTTTGAATCCGACGCAAAACTGATACTTAATTTTAACGTTCAGGGCCTCCTAATGACGATGGAACACTCAAATTGCGTCGAGATTCAATACTTCGTCCTTCAGCCGACTTGTCTCCAAGGGTCTATTGCTGCCTCGGGCACCTGATGTTCGTTCTCCTGTGAGTCTAGATTTTCTATTCCGACGCAAAACTGATTGTTAATTGTAACGTTCAAGCCTAATAATGACGATGGAACACTCAAATTGCGTCGAGATTAAATACATCATCCTCCAGCCGACTTGTCTCCAAGGGCATATTACTGCCTCGGGCACCATATGGTCCGTCTCCTGTGAGTCTAGATTTTTGAATCCGACGCAAAACTGATAGTTAATAGTAACGTTCAGGGCCTCCTACGGACGATGGAACACTCAAATTGCGTCGAGATTCATTACATCGTCCTTCAGCCGACTTGTCTCCAAGGGACAATTGCTGAGTCGGGCACCTTATGGTCGTTCCCCTGTGAGTCTAGATTTTCGAATCCGACGCAAAACTGATAGTTAATTGTAATGTTCAGGGCCTCATAATGACGATGGAACACTCGAATTGCGTCGAGATTCAATACATTGTTTTCCAGCCGACTTGTCTCCAAGGGTCTGTTGGAGCCTCGGGCACCTTACGGTCCTTGTCCTGTGAGTCTAGATTTTCGAATCCGACGATAAACTGATAGTTAATTGTAACGTTCAAGGCCTCCTAATGACGATGGGACACTCAAATTGCGTCCAGATTCAATACATCGTCCTTCAGCCGACTTGTCTCCAAGGTTCTATTGCTGCTTCGGGCACCTTATGGACGTGCTCCTGTGAGTCTAGATTTTCTAATCCGACGCAAAACTGATCGTTAATTGTAACGTTCAGGGCCTCCTAATGGCGATGGAACACTGAAATTGCGTCGAGATTCAATACATCGTCCCCCAGCCGACTTGTATCCAAGGCGATATTACTGTCTCGGGCACCATATGATCCTTCTCCTGTGAGTAGATTATCGAATCCGACGCTAAAATGATAGTTAATTGTAACGTTCAGCGCCTCCTAATGACGATGGAACACACAAATTGCGTCGAGATTCAATACATTGTCCTCCAGCCGACTTGTCTCCAAAGGGATATTGCTGCCTCGGTCACCAAATGGTCCGTCTGCTGTGAGTCAAGATTTTTGGATCCGACGCAAAAAATGATAGTTAATTGTAACGTTCAGGGCCTCCTAATGACGATGGATCACTCAAATTGCGTCGAGATTCAATACATCGTCATCCAGCCGACTTGTATCCAAGGGGATATTGCTGTCTCGGACACCATATAATCCTTCTCCTGCAAGTACATTTTCAAATCCGATGCTAAAATGATAGTTAATTATAACGTTCATCGCCTCCTTATGACGATGGATCATCCAAATTGCGTCGAGGGTCAATACATCGTCCTCCAGCCGACTTGTCTCCAAGGGTCTATTGCTGTCTCGGGCACCATATGGTCGTTCTCCTGTGTGTCTAGATTTTGGAATCCGACGCAAAAATGATAGTTAATTGTAACGCTCAGGGCCTCCTAATGGCGATGGAGCACTCAAATTGCGTCGCGATTCAATACATCGTCCTCCAGCGCACTGGTCTACAAGGGGATATAGCCTCGGGCACCTTATGATCCGTCGCAAGTGAGTCTAGATTTTCGAATCCGACGAAAAACTGTAAGTTAATTGTAACATTCAGGGCCTCCTAGTTACGATGGAACACTCAAAATGCGTCGCGATCCATTACATCGTCCTCTAGCCGACTTGACTCCAAGGGTCTATTGCTGCCTGGGGCACCTTATGATCGTTTTCCTGTGAGTCTAGATTTTCGAATCCGACGCAAAACTGATAGTTAATTGTAACGTTCAGGGCCTCCTAATGACGATGGAACACACAAATTGCGTCGAGATTCAATACATCGTCCTCCAGCCGACTTGTCTTCATGGGGATATTGCTGCCTCGGGCTCCTTATGGTCGCTCTCATGTGAGTATAGATTTTCGAATCCGACGCGAAGCTGATTTGTTAATTGTAACGTTCAGGGCTTCCTAATGACGATGGAACAGTCAAATTGCGTCGAGATTCAGTAGATCGGCATTCAGCCGATTTGTCTCCAAGGGTCTATTGCTGCCTCTTGCACCTTATGGTCGTTACCCTGTGAGTCTAGATTTTAGAATCCGACGCAAAACTGATAGTTAATTGTAACGTTCAGGGCCTCCGAATGACAATGGAACACTCAAATTGCGTCGAGATTCAATACATCGTCCTTCAGCTGACTTGACTCCAAGTGTCTATTGCTGCCTCGGGCACCTTATGTTCGTTATCCTGTGAGTCTAGATTTTCTAATCCGACGCAAAACTGGTTGTTAATTGTAACGTTCAAGGCCTCCTAACGACGATGGAACACTCAAATTGCGTCGAGATTCAATACATCGTCCTCCAGCCGACTTGTATCCAAGGGGATATTGCTGTCTCGGGCTCCATAAGATCCTTCTCCTGTGAGTAGATTTTCTAATCCGACGCTAAAATGATAGTTAATTGTAACGTTCAGCGCCTCCTAATGACGATGGAACACTCAAATTGCGTCGAGAGTCAATACATCGTCCTCCAGCCGACTGGTCTCCAAGGGTCTATTGCTGCCTGTGGCACCTTATGATCGTTCTCCTGTGAGACTAGATTTTCGAATCCGACGCAAAAATGATTGTTAATTGTAACGTTCAGGGCCACCTAATGACGATGCAACACTCAAATTGCGTCGAGGTTCAATACATCGTCCTCCAGCCGACTTGTATCCAAGGCGATATTACTGTCTCGGGCACCATATGATCCTACTCCTGTGAGTAGATTTTCGAATCCGACGCTAAAATGATAGTTAATTGTAACGTTCAGCGCCTCCTAATGACAATGGAACACTCAAATTGCGTCGAGATTCAATACATTGTCCTCCAGCCGACTTGTCTCCAAAGGGATATTGCTGCCTCGGTCACCAAATGGTCCGTCCCCTGTGAGTCTAGATTTTTGAATCCGACGCAAAAAATGATACTTAATTGTAACGTTCAGGGCCTCCTAATGACGATGGAACACACAAATTGCGTCGAGATTCAATACATCGTCTTCCAGGCGACTTGTCTTCATGGGGATATTGCTGCCTCGGGCTCCTTATGGTCGCTCTCATGTGAGTCAAGATTTTCGAATCCGACGCGAAGCTGATTGTTAATTGTAACGTTCAAGGAGTCTTAATGACGATGGAACACTCAAATTGCGTCGAGATTCAATACATCGTCCTCTAGCCGACTTGTATCCAAGGGGATATTGCTGTCTCGGGCACCATAAGATCCTTCTCCTGTGAGTAGATTTTCTAATCCGACGCTAAAATGATAATTAATTGTAACGTTCAGCGCCTCCTAATGACGATGGAACACTCAAATTGCGTCGAGAGTCAGTACATCGTCCTCCAGCCGACTGGTCTCCAAGGGTCTATTTCTGCCTGGGGCACCTTATGATCGTTCTCCTGTGAGACTAGATTTTCGAATCCGACGCAAAAATGATTGTTAATTGTAACGTTCAGGGCCACCTAATGACGATACAACACTCAAATTGCGTCGAGATTCAATACATCGGCCTCCAGCCGAATTGTCTCCAAGGGTCTGTTGCCGCCTTGGGCACCTTACGCTCCTTCTCCTGTGAGTCTAGATTTTCGAATCCGACGGAAAACTGATAGTTAATTTTAACGTTCAGGCCCTCCTAATGGCGATGGAACACTCAAATTGCGTCGAGATTCAATACATCGTCCTCCAGCCGACTTGTATCCAAGGCGATATTACTGTCTCGCGCACCATATGATCCTTCTCCTGTGAGTAGATTTTCGAATCCGACGCTAAAATGATAGTTAATTGTAACGTTCAGCGCCTCCTAATGACGATGGATCACTCAAATTGCGTCGAGATTCAATACATTATCCTCCAGCCGACTTGTCTCCAAAGGGATATTGCTGCCTCGGTCACCAAATGCTCCGTCTCCTGTGAGTCTAGATTTTTGAATCCGACGCAAAAAATGATAGTTCATTGTAACGTTCAGGGCCTCCTGATGACGATAGTTCACTCAAATTGCGTTGAGATTAAATACATCGTCCTCCAGCCGACTTGTCTCCAAGGGCATTTTGCTGCCTCGGGCACCATATGGTCCGTCTCCTGTGCGTCTAGATTTTTGAATCCGACGCAAAACTGATAGTTGATAGTAACGTTCAGGGCCTCTTAAAGACGATGGAACACTTAAATTGCGTCGCGATTCAATACATCGTCCTCCAGCGCACTGGTCTACAAGGGGATATAGCCTGGGGCACCTTATGGCCCGTCTCCATTGAGTCTAGATTTTCAAATCCAACGAAAACCTGATTGTTAATTGTAACATTCAAGGCCTCCTAGTTATGAGAGAACACTCAAATTGCGTCGCGATCCAATACATCGTCCTCCAGCCGACTTGTCTCCAAGGGTCTATTGCTGCCTCGGGCACCTTATGGTCGTTCTCCTGTGAGTCTAGATTTTCGAATCCCACGCAAAATTGATTGTTAATTGTAACGTTCAGGGCTTCCTAATGACGATGGAACACTCAAATGGCGTCGAGATTCAATAGACCGGCATTCAGCCTATTTGTCTCCAAGGGTCTACTGCTGCCTCGGGCACCTTATGGTCGTTCCCCTGTGAGTCTAGATTTTAGAATCCGACGCAAAACTGATAGTTCATTTTAACGTTCAGGGCCTCCTAATGACGATGGAACACTCAAATTGCGTCGAGATTCAATACTTCGTCCTTCAGCCGACTTGTCTCCAAGGGTCTATTTCTGCCTCGGGCACCTGATGTTCGTTCTCCTGTGAGTCTAGATTTTCTATTCCGACGCAAAACTGATTGTTAATTGTAACGTTCAAGCCTAATAATGACGATGGAACACTCAAATTGCGTCGAGATTAAATACATCGTCCTCCAGCCGACTTGTCTCCAAGGGCATATTACTGCCTCGGGCACCATATGGTCCGTCTCCTGTGAGTCTAGATTTTTGAATCCGACGCAAAACTGATAGTTAATAGTAACGTTCAGGGCCTCCTACGGACGATGGAACACTCAAATTGCATCGAGATTCAATACATCGTCCTTCAGCCGACTTGTCTCCAAGGGTCAATTGCTGAGTCGGGCACCTTATGGTCTTTCCCCTGTGAGTCTAGATTTTCGAATCCGACGCAAAACTGATAGTTAATTGTAATGTTCAGGGCCTCATAATGACGATGGAACACTCAAATTGCGTCGAGATTCAATACATCGTTTTCCAGCCGACTTGTCTCCAAGGGTCTGTTGGAGCCTCGGACGCCTTACGGTCCTTCTCCTGTGAGTCTAGATTTTCGAATCCGACGAAAAACTGATAGTTAATTGTAACGTTCAAGGCCTCCTAATGACGATGGGACACTCAAATTGCGTCCAGATTCAATACATCGTCCTTCAGCCGACTTGTCTCCAAGGTTCTATTGCTGCTTCGGGCACCTTATGGACGTGCTCCTGTGAGTCTAGATTTTCTAATCCGACGCAAAACTGATTGTTAATTGTAACGTTCAGGGCCTCCTAATAGCGATGGAACACTCAAATTGCGTCGAGATTCAATACATCGTCCCCCAGCCGACTTGTATCCAAGGCGATATTACTGTCTCGGGCACCATATGATCCTTCTCCTGTGAGTAGATTATCGAATCCGACGCTAAAATGATAGTTAATTGTAACGTTCAGCGCCTCCTAATGACGATGGAACACACAAATTGCGTCGAGATTCAATACATTGTCCTCCAGCCGACTTGTCTCCAAAGGGATATTGCTGCCTCGGTCACCAAATGGTCCGTCTGCTGTGAGTCAAGATTTTTGGATCCGACGCAAAAAATGATAGTTAATTGTAACGTTCAGGGCCTCCTAATGACGATGGATCACTCAAATTGCGTCGAGATTCAATACATCGTCATCCAGCCGACTTGTATCCAAGGGGATATTGCTGTCTCGGACACCATATAATCCTTCTCCTGCAAGTAGATTTTCGAATCCGATGCTAAAATGATAGTTAATTATAACGTTCATCGCCTCCTTATGACGATGGATCATCCAAATTGCGTCGAGAGTCAATACATCGGCCTCCAGCCGACTTGTCTCCAAGGGTCTATTGCTGTCTCGGGCACCACATGGTCGTTCTCCTGTGTGTCTAGATTTTGGAATCCGACGCCAAAATGATAGTTAATTGTAACGCTCAGGGCCTCCTAATGGCGATGGAGCACTCAAATTGCGTCGCGATTCAATACATCGTCCTCCAGCGCACTGGTCTACAAGGGGATATAGCCTCGGGCACCTTATGATCCGTCGCAAGTGAGTCTAGATTTTCGAATCCGACGAAAAACTGTAAGTTAATTGTAACATTCAGGGCCTCCTAGTTACGATGGAACACTCAAAATGCGTCGCGATCCATTACATCGTCCTCTAGCCGACTTGACTCCAAGGGTCTATTGCTGCCTGGGGCACCTTATGATCGTATTCCTGTGAGTCTAGATTTTCGAATCCGACGCAAAACTGATAGTTAATTGTAACGTTCAGGGCCTCCTAATGACGATGGAACACACAAATTGCGTCGAGATTCAATACATCGTCCTCCAGCCGACTTGTCTTCATGGGGATATTGCTGCCTCGGGCTCCTTATGGTCGCTCTCATGTGAGTCTAGATTTTCGAATCCGACGCGAAGCTGATTTGTTAATTGTAACGTTCAGGGCTTCCTAATGACGATGGAACAGTCAAATTGCGTCGAGATTCAGTAGATCGGCATTCAGCCGATTTGTCTCCAAGGGTCTATTGCTGCCTCTTGCACCTTATGGTCGTTACCCTGTGAGTCTAGATTTTAGAATCCGACGCAAAACTGATAGTTAATTGTAACGTTCAGGGCCTCCGAATGACAATGGAACACTCAAATTGCGTCGAGATTCAATACATCGTCCTTCAGCTGACTTGTCTCCAAGGGTCTATTGCTGCCTCGGGCACCTTATGTTCGTTATCCTGTGAGTCTAGATTTTCTAATCCGACGCAAAACTGGTTGTTAATTGTAACGTTCAAGGCCTCCTAATGACGATGGAACACCCAAATTGCGTCGAGATTCAATACATCGTCCTCCAGCCGACTTGTATCCAAGGGGATATTGCTGTCTCGGGCTCCATAAGATCCTTCTCCTGTGAGTAGATTTTCTAATCCGACGCTAAAATGATAGTTAATTGTAACGTTCAGCGCCTCCTAATGACGATGGAACACTCAAATTGCGTCGAGAGTCAATACATCGTCCTCCAGACGACTGGTCTCCAAGGGTCTATTGCTGCCTTGGGCACCTTATGATCGTTCTCCTGTGAGACTAGATTTTCGAATCCGACGCAAAAATGATTGTTAATTGTAACGTTCAGGGCCACCTAATGACGATGCAACACTCAAATTGCGTCGAGGTTCAATACATCGTCCTCCAGCCGACTTGTATCCAAGGCGATATTACTGTCTCGGGCACCATATGATCCTACTCCTGTGAGTAGATTTTCGAATCCGACGCAAAAATGATAGTTAATTGTAACGTTCAGCGCCTCCTAATGACAATGGAACACTCAAATTGCGTCGAGATTCAATACATTGTCCTCCAGCCGACTTGTCACCAACGGGATATTGCTGCCTCGGTCACCAAGTGGTCCGTCCCCTGTGAGTCTAGATTTTTGAATCCGACGCAAAAAATGATACTTAATTGTAACGTTCAGGGCCTCCTAATGACGATGGAACACACAAATTGCGTCGAGATTCAATACATCGTCCTCCAGGCGACTTGTCTTCATGGGGATATTGCTGCCTCGGGCTCCTTATGGTCGCTCTCATGTGAGTCAAGATTTTCGAATCCGACGCGAAGCTGATTGATAATTGTAACGTTCAAGGCCTCCTAATGACGATGGAACACTCAAATTGCGTCGAGATTCAATACATCGTCCTCCAGCCGACTTGTATCCAAGGGGATATTGCTGTCTCGGGCACCATAAGATCCTTCTCCTGTGAGTAGATTTTCTAATCCGACGCTAAAATGATAGTTAATTGTAACGTTCAGCGCCTCCTAATGACGATGGAACACTCAAATTGCGTCGAGAGTCAGTACATCGTCCTCCAGCCGACTGGTCTCCAAGGGTCTATTGCTGCCTGGGGCACCTTATGATCGTTCTCCTGTGAGACTAGATTTTCGAATCCGACGCAAAAATGATTGTTAATAGTAACGTTCAGGGCCACCTAATGACGATACAACACTCAAATTGCGTCGAGAATCAATACATCGGCCTCCAGCCGACTTGTCTCCAAGGGTCTGTTGCCGCCTCGGGCACCTTACGCTCCTTCTCCTGTGAGTCTAGATTTTCGAATCCCACGGAAAACTGATAGTTAATTTTAACGTTCAGGCCCTCCTAATGGCGATGGAACACTCAAATTGCGTCGAGATTCAATACATCGTCCTCCAGCCGACTTGTATCCAAGGCGATATTACTGTCTCGCGCACCATATGATCCTTCTCCTGTGAGTAGATTTTCGAATCCGACGCTAAAATGATAGTTAATTGTAACGTTCAGCGCCTCCTAATGACGATGGATCACTCAAATTGCGTCGAGATTCAATACATTATCCTCCAGCCGACTTGTCTCCAAAGGGATATTGCTGCCTCGGTCACCAAATGTTCCGTCTCCTGTGAGTCTAGATTTTTGAATCCGACGCAAAAAATGATAGTTAATTGTAACGTTCAGGGCCTCCTGATGACGATGGATCACTCAAATTACGTTGAGATTAAATACATCGTCCTCCAGCCGACTTGTCTCTAAGGGCATTTTGCTGCCTCGGGCACCATATGGTCCGACTCCTGTGCGTCTAGATTTTTGAATCCGACGCAAAACTGATAGTTAATAGTAACGTTCAGGGCCTCTTAAAGACGATGGAACACTCAAATTGCGTCGAGATTCAATACATCGGTTTCCAGTCAACTTGTCTCCAAGGGCATATTGCTGCCTCGGGCACCATATGGTCCGTCTCCTGTGAGTCTAGATTTTAGAATCCGACGCAAAACTGATAGTTAATTGTAATGTTCAGGGCCTCATAATGACGATGGAACACTCAACTTGCGTCGAGATTCAATACATCGGTTTCCAGCCGACTTGTCTCCAAGGGCATATTGCTGCCTCGGGCACCTTATGTTCGTTCTACTGTGAGTCTAGATTTTCTGAACCGACGCCAAACTGATTTTGAATTGTAACGTTCAAGGCCTCCTAATGACGATGGAACACTCAAATTGCGTCGAGATTCAATACATCGTCCTCCAGCCTACTTGTATCCAAGGGGATATTGCTGTCTCGGGCACCATAAGATCCTTCTCCTGTGAGTAGATTTTCTAATCCGACGCTAAAATGATAGTTAATTGTAACTTTCATCGCCTCCTAATGACGATGGAACACTCAAATTGCGTCGAGAGTCAATACATCGTCCTCCAGCCGACTGGTCTCCAAGGGTCTATTGCTGCCTGGGGCACCTTATGATCGTTATCCTGTGAGACTAGATTCTCGAATCCGACGCAAAAATGATTGTTAATTGTAACGTTCAGGGCCACCTAATGACGATGGAACACTCAAATTGCGGCGAGATTCAATACATTGTCCTCCAGCCGACTTGTCTCCAAAGTGATATTACTGCCTCGGTCACCAAATGGTCCGTCTCCTGTGAGTAGATTTTCGAATCCGATGCTAAAATTATAGTTAATTGTAACGTTCATCGCCTCCTAATGACGATGAATCACTCAAATTGCGTCGAGAGTCAAATCATCGTCCTCCAGCCGACTTTTCTCCAAGGATCTATTGCTGCCACGGGCACCATATGGTCGTTCTCCAGTGTGTCTTGACTTTGGAATCCGACGCCAAAATGTAATTGTAACGCTCAGGGCCTCCTAATGACGATGGAGCACTCAATTTGCGTCGCGATTCAATACAGCGTCCTCCAGCGCACTGGTCTACAAGGGGATATAGCCTCGGGCACCTTATGGTCCGTCGCAAGTGAGTCTAGATTTTAGAATCCGACGCAAAACTGATAGTTAATTGTAACGTTCAGGGCCTCCTAATGACAATGGAATACTCAAATTGCGTCGAGATTCAATACATCGTCCTTCAGCTGACTTGTCTCCAAGGGTCTATTGCTGCCTCGGGCACCTTATGTTCGTTATCCTGTGAGTCTAGATTTTCTAATCCGACGCAAAACTGAATGTTAATTGTAACGTTCAAGGCCTCCTAATGACGATGGAACACTCAAATTGCGTCGAGATTCAATACATCGTCATCCAGCCGACTTGTATCCAAGGGGATATTGCTGTCTCGGGCACCATATGATCCTTCTCCTGGGAGTAGATTTTCGTATCCGATGCTAAAATGATAGTTAATTGTAACGTACAGCGCCTCCTAATGACGATGGATCACTCAAATTGCGTCGAGAGTCAATACATCGTCCTCCAGCCGACTTGTCTCCAAGGGTCTATTGCTGCCTCGGGCACCTTATGGTCGTTCTCCTGTGAGTCCAGATTTTCGAATCCGACGCAAAAACGATAGTTAATTGTAAAGTTCAGGGCCTCATAATGACGATGGAGCACTCAAATTGCGTCGCGATTCAATACATCGTCCTCCAGCGCACTGGTCTACAAGGGGATATAGCCTGGGGCACCTTATGGTCCGTCTCCATTGAGTCTAGATTTTCAAATCCAACGAAAACCTGATTGTTAATTGTAACATTCAAGGCCTCCTAGTCATGAGAGAACACTCAAATTGCGTCGCGATCCAATACATCGTCCTCCAGCCGACTTGTCTCCAAGGGTCTATTGCTGCCTCGGGCACCTTATGGTCGTTCTCCTGTGAGTCTAGATTTTCGAATCCCACGCAAAACTGATTGTTAATTGTAACGTTCAGGGCTTCCTAATGACGATGGAACACTCAAATAGCGTCGAGATTCAATAGATCGGCATTCAGCCTATTTGTCTCCAAGGGTCTACTGCTGCCTCGGGCACCTTATGGTCGTTTCCCTGTGAGTCTAGATTTTAGAATCCGACGCAAAACTGATAGTTAATTGTAATGTTCAGGGCCTCCTAATGACGATGGAACACTCAAATTTCGTCGAGATTAGATACGTCGGCCACCAACCGGCTTGTCTCCAAGGGTATATTGCTGCCTCGGGCACCATATGGTCCGTCTCCCGTGAGTCTACATATTTCAGTCCGACGAGAAACTGATAGTTAATTGTAACGCTCAGGGCCTCCTAATGACGATGGGACACTCAAATTGCGTCGAGATTCAAAATATCGTCCTTCAACTGACTTGCCTCCAAGGGTCTACTGCTGCCTCGGGCACCTTATGGTCGTTCTCCTGTGAGTCTAGATTTTCTAATCCGACGCAAAAACGATAGTTAATTGTAACGTTCAGGGCCTCCTAATGACGATGGAACACTCAAATTGCGTAAAGATTCAATACATCGTCCTCCAGCCGACTTGTCTCCAAGGGGATATTGCTGCCTCGGGCACCTTATGATCGTTTTCCTGTGAGTCTAGATTTTCGAATCCGACGCAGAACTGATTGTTAATTGTAATGTTAAGGGCCTCATAATGACGATGGAACACTCAAATTGCGTCGAGAGTCAATACATCGTCCTCCAGCCGACTTGTCTCCAAGGGTCTATTGCTGCCTCGGGCACTTTATGGTCGTTCTCCTGTGAGACTAGATTTTCGAATCCGACACAAAAATGATAGTTAATTGTAATGTTCAGGGCCTCCTAATGACGAAGCTACACTCAAATTGCGTCGAGATTCAATACATCGGTCTCCAGCCGACTTGTCTCCAAGGGTCTATTGCTGCCTCTGGCACCTTACGGTCCTTCTCCTGTGAGTCTACTGATAGTTAATTGTAACGTTCAGGGCCTCCTAATGACAATGGAACACTCAAATTGCGTCGAGATTCAATACATCGTCCTTCAGCGACTTGTCTCCAAGGTTCTATTGCTGCTTCGGGCACCTAATGGACGTTCTCCTGTGAGTCTAGATTTTCTAATCCGACGCAAAACTGATTGTTAATTGTAACGTTCAGGGCCTCCTAATGACGATGGAACTCTCTAATTGCGTCGAGATTCAATACATCGTTCTCCAGCCGACTTGTATCAAAGGCGATATTTCTGTCTCGGGCACCATATGATCCTTCTCCTGTGAGTAGACTTTCGAATCCGACGCTAAAATGATAGGTAATTGTAACGTTCAGCGCCTCCTAATGACGATGGAGCTCTCAAATTGCGTCGAGATTCAATACATTGTCCTCCAGCCGACTTGTCTGCAAGGGGATATTGCTGCCTCGGGCAAATTATGGTCATTCTCCTGTGAGTCTAGATTTTCGAATCCGACGCAAAACTGATAGTTAATTTTAACGCTCAGGGCCTCCTAATGACGATGGAACACTCAAATTGCGTCGAGATTCAATACATTGTCCTTCAGCCGACTTGTCTCCAAGGGTCAATTACTGCCTCTGGCACCTTACGGTCCTTCTCCTGTGAGTCTAGATTTTCGAATCCGACGCAAAACTGATAGGTAATTGTAACGTTCAGGGCCTCCTAATGTCGATGGAACACTCAAATTGCGTCGAAATTCAATACATCGTCCTCCAGCCGACTTGGGTTCATGGGGATATTGCTGCCTCGGGTCGCTCTCATGTGAGTCTAGATTTTCGAATCCGACGCAAAACTGATAGTTAATTTTAACGTTCAGGGCCTCCTAATGACGATGGAACACTCAAATTGCGTCGAGATTCAATACTTCGTCCTTCAGCCGACATGTCTCCAAGGGTCTATTGCTGCCTCGGGCACCTGATGTTCGTTCTCCTGTGAGTCTAGATTTTCTAATCCGACGCAAAACTGATTGTTAATTGTAACGTTCAAGCCTAATAATGACGATGGAACACTCAAATTGCGTCGAGATTAAATACATCGTCCTCCAGCCGTCTAGTCTCCAAGGGCATATTACTGCCTCGGGCACCATATGGTCCGTCTCCTGTGAGTCTAGATTTTTGAATCCGACGCAAAACTGATAGTTAATAGTAACGTTCAGGGATTTCTAAGGACGATGGAACACTCAAATTGCGTCGAGATTCAATACATCGTCCTTCAGCCGACTTGTCTCCAAGGGTCAATTGCTGCCTCGGGCACCTTATGGTCGTTCCCCTGTGAGTCTAGATTTTCTAATCCGACGCAAAACTGATTGTTAATTGTAACGTTCAAGGCCTCCTAATGACGATGGAACACTCAAATTGCGTCGAGATTCAATACATCGTCCTCCAGCCGACTTGTATCCAAGGGGATATTGCTGTCTCTGGCACCATAAGATCCTTCTCCTGTGAGTAGATTTTCTAATCCGACGCTAAAATGATAGTTAATTGTAACGTTCAGCGCCTCCTAATGACGATGGAGCACTCAAATTGCGTCGAGATTCAATACATTGTCCACCAGCCGACTTGTCTCCAAAGGGATATTGCTGCCTCGGTGAGTCTAGATTTTTGAATCCGACGCAAAAAATGATAGTTAATTGTAACGTTCAGGGCCCCCTAATGACGATGGATCACTCAAATTGCGTCGAGATTCAATACATCGTCATCCAGCCGACTTGTATCCAAGGGGATATTGCTTTCTCGGGCATCATATGATCCTTCTCCTGCGAGTAGATTTTCGAATCCGATGCTAAAATGATAGTTAATTGTAACGTTCATCGCCTCCTTATGACGATGGATCATCCAAATTGCGTCGAGAGTCACTACTTCGTCCTCCAGCCGACTTGTCTCCAAGGGTCTATTGCTGTCTCGGGCACCATATGGTCGTTCTCCTGTGTGTCTAGATTTTGGAATCCGACGCCAAAATGATAGTTAATTGTAACGCTCAGGGCCTCCTAATGGCGATGGAGCACTCAAGTTGCGTCGCGATTCAACACATCGTCCCATAGCGCACTGGTCTACAAGGGGATATAGCCTCGGGCACCTTATGATCCGTCGCAAGTGAGTCTAGATTTTCGAATCCGACCAGAAACTGATAGTTAATTGTAACATTCAGGGCCACCTAGTTACGATGGAACACTCAAAATGCGTCGCGATCCATTACATCGTCCTCTAGCCGACTTGACTCCAAGGGTCTATTGCTTCCTGGGGCACCTTATGGTCGTTACCCTGTGAGTCTAGATTTTCGAATCCGACGCAAAACTGATAGTTAATTGTAACGTTCAGGGAATCCTAATTACAATGGAACACTCAAATTGCGTCGAGATTCAATACATCGTCTGTCAGCTGACTTGTCTCAAAGGGTCTGTTGCTGCCTCGGGCACCTTATGTTCGTTCTCCTGTGAGTCTAGATTTTCTAATCCGACGCAAAACTGATTGTTAATTGTAAGGTTCAAGGCCTCCTAATGACGATGGAACACTCAAATTGCGTCGAGATTCAATACATCGTCCTCCAGTAGACTTGTATCCAAGGGGATATTGCTGTCTCGGGCTCCATAAGATCCTTCTCCTGTGAGTAGATTTTCTAATCCGACGCTAAAATGATAGTTAATTGTAATGTTCAGCGCCTCCTAATGACGATGGAACACTCAAATTGCGTCGAGAGTCAATACATCGTCCTCCAGCCGACTGGTCTCCAAGGGTCTATTGCTGCCTGGGGCACCTTATGATCGTTCTCCTGTGAGACTAGATTTTCGAATCCGACGCAAATATGATTGTTAATTGTAACGTTCAGGGCCACCTAATGACGATGCAACACTCGAATTGCGTCAAGGTTCAATACATCGTCCTCCAGCCGGCTTGTATCCAAGGCGATATTACTGTCTCGGGCACCTTATGATCCTTCTCCTGTGAGTAGATTATAGAATCCGACGCTAAAATGATAGTTAATTGCAACGTTCAGCGCCTCCTAATGACGATTGAACACTCAAATTGCGTCGAGATTCAATACATTGTCCTCCAGCCGACTTGTCTCCAAAGGGATATTGCTGCCTCGGTGAGTCTAGATTTTTGAATCCGACGCAAAAAATGATAGTTAATTGTAACGTTCAGGGCCTCCTAATTACGATGGATCACTCAAATTGCGTCGAGATTCAATATATCGTCATCCAGCCGACTTGTATCCAAGGGGATACTGCTGTCTCGGGCACCATATGATCCTTCTCCTGCGAGTAGATTTTCGAATCCGATGCTAAAATGATAGTTAATTGTAACGTTCATCGCCTCCTTATGACGATGGATCATCCAAATTGCGTCGAGAGTCAATACATCGTCCTCCAGCCGACTTGTCTCCAAGGGTCTGTTGCTGCGTCGGGCACCTTATGTTCGTTCTCCTGTGAGTCTAGATTTTCTAGTCCGACGCAAAACTGATTGTTAATTGTAACGTTCAAGGCCTCCTAATGACGATGGAACACTCAAATTGCGTCGAGATTCAATACATCGTCATCCAGCCGACTTGTATCCAAGGGGATATTGCTGTCTCGGGCACCATAAGATCCTTCTCCTGTGAGTAGATTTTCTAATCCGACGCTAAAATGATTGTTAATTGTAACGTTCAGCGCCTCCTAATGACGATGGAACACTCAAATTGCGTCGAGAGTCAGTACATCGTCCTCCAGCCGACTGGTCTCCAAGGGTCTATTGCTGCCTGGGGCACCTTATGATCGTTCTCCTGTGAGACTAGATTTTCGAATCCGACGCAAATATGATTGTTAATTGTAACGTTCAGGGCCACCTAATGACGATGCAACACTCAAATTGCGTCGAGATTCAATACATCGGCCTCCAGCCGACTTGTCTCGAAGGGTCTGTTGCCGCCTCGGGCACCTTACGCTCCTTCTCCTGTGAGTCTAGATTTTCGAATCCGACGGAAAACTGATAGTTATTTGTAACGTTCAGGGCCTCCTAATGACGATGGGACACTCAAATTGCGTCCAGATTCAATACATCGTCCTTCAGCCGACTTGTCTCCAAGGTTCTATTGCTGCTTCGGGCACCTTATGGACGTGGTCCTGTGAGTCTAGATTTTCTAATCCGACGCAAAACTGATTGTTAATTGTAACGTTCAGGGCCTCCTAATGGCGATGGAACACTCAAATTGCGTCGAGATTCAATACATCGTCCCCCAGCCGACTTGTATCCAAGGCGATATTACTGTCTCGGGCACCATATGATCCTTCTCCTGTGAGTAGATTATCGAATCCGACGCTAAAATGATAGTTAATTGTAACGTTCAGCGCCTCCTAATGACGATGGAACACTCAAATTGCGTCGAGATTCAATACATCGTCATCCAGCCGACTTGTATCCAAGGGGATATTGCTGTCTCGGGCACCATTAGATCCTTCTCCTGCGAGTAGATTTTCGAATCCGATGCTAAAATTATAGTTAATTGTAACGTTCATCGCCTCCTTATGACGATTTATCATCCAAATTGCGTCGAGAGTCACTACTTCGTCCTCCAGCCGACTTGTCTCCAAGGGTCTGTTGCTGTCTCGGGCACCATATGGTCGTTTTCCTGTGTGTCTAGATTTTGGAATCCGACGCCAAAATGATAGTTAATTGTAACGCTCAGGGCCTCCTAATGGCGATGGAGCACTCAAATTGCGTCGCGATTCAATACATCGTCCCATAGCGCACTGGTCTACAAGGGGATATAGCCTCGGGAACCTTATGATCCGTCGCAAGTGAGTCTAGATTTTCGAATCCGACGAGAAACTGATAGTTAATTGTAACATTCAGGGCCACCTAGTTACGATGGAACACTCAAAATTCGTCGCGATCCATTACATCGCCCTCTAGCCGACTTGACTCCAAGGGTCTATTGCTGCCTGGGGCACCTTATGATCGTTTTCCTGTGAGTCTAGATTTTCGAATCCGACGCAAAACTGATAGTTAATTGTAACGTTCAGGGCCTCCTAATGACGATGGAACACACAAATTGCGTCGAGATTCAATACATCGTCCTCCAGCCGACTTGTCTTCATGGGGATATTGCTGCCTCGGGCTCCTTATGGTCGCTCTCATGTGAGTCTAGATTTTCGAATCCTACGCGAAGCTGATTGTTAATTGTAACGTTCAGGGCTTCCTAATGACGATGGATCACTCAAATTGCGTCGAGATTCAGTAGATCGGCGTGCAGCCGATTTGTCTCCAAGGGTCTATTTCTGCCTCGGGCACCTTATGGTCGTTACCCTGTGAGTCTAGATTTTCGAATCCGACGCAAAACTGATAGTTAATTGTAACGTTCAGGGCCTCCTAATGACAATGGAACACTCAAATTGCGTCGAGATTCAATACATCGTCTGTCAGCTGACTTGTCTCCAAGGGTCTATTGCTGCCTCGGGCACCTTATGTTCTTTCTCCTGTGAGTCTAGATTTTCTAATCCGACGCAAAACTGATTGTTAATTGTAACGTTCAAGGCCTCCTAATGACGATGGAACACTCAATTTGCGTCGAGATTCAATACATCGTCCTCCAGTAGACTTGTATCCAAGGGGATATTGCTGTCTCGGGCTCCATAACATCCTTCTCCTGTGAGTAGATTTTCTAATCCGACGCTAAAATGATAGTTAATTGTAACGTTCAGCGCCTCCTAATGACGATGGAACACTCAAATTGCGTCGAGAGTCAATACATCGTCCTCCAGCCGACTGGTCTCCAAGGGTCTATTGCTGCCTGGGGCACCTTATGATCGTTCTCCTGTGAGACTAGATTTTCGAATCCGACGCAAAAATGATTGTTAATTGTAACGTTCAGGGCCACCTAATGACGATGCAACACTCGAATTGCGTCAAGGTTCAATACATCGTCCTCCAGTAGACTTGTATCCAAGGGGATATGGCTGTCTCGGGCTCCATAAGATCCTTCTCCTGTGAGTAGATTTTCTAATCCGACGCTAAAATGATAGTTAATTGTAACGTTCAGCGCCTCCTAATGACGATGGAACACTCAAATTGCGTCGAGAGTCAATACATCGTCCTCCAGCCGACTGGTCTCCAAGGGTCTATTGCTGCCTGGGGCACCTTATGATCGTTCTCCTGTGAGACTAGATTTTCGAATCCGACGCAAAAATGATTGTTAATTGTAACGTTCAGGGCCACCTAATGACTATGCAACACTCGAATTGCGTCAAGGTTCAATACATCGTCCTCCAGCCGGCTTGTATCCAAGGCGATATTACTGTCTCGGGCACCATATGATCCTTCTCCTGTGAGTAGATTATCGAATCCGACGCTAAAATGATAGTTAATTGCAACGTTCAGCGCCTCCTAATGACGATGGAACACTCAAATTGCGTCGAGATTCAATACATTGTCCTCCAGCCGACTTGTCTCCAAAGGGATATTGCTGCCTCGGTGAGTCTAGATTTTTGAATCCGACGCAAAAAATGATAGTTAACTGTAACGTTCAGGGCCTCCTAATGACGATGGATCACTCAAATTGCGTCGAGATTCAATATATCGTCATCCAGCCGACTTGTATCCAAGGGGATACTGCTGTCTCGGGCACCATATGATCTTTCTCCTGCGAGTAGATTTTCGAATCCGATGCTAAAATGATAGTTAATTGTAACGTTCATCGCCTCCTTATGACGATGGATCATCCAAATTGCGTCGAGAGTCAATACATCGTCCTCCAGCCGACTTGTCTCCAAGGGTCTATTGCTGTCTCGGGCACCATATGGTCGTTTTCCTGTGTGTCTAGATTTTGGAATCCGACGCCAAAATGATAGTTAATTGTAACGCTCAGGGCCTCCTAATGGCGATGGAGCACTCAAATTGCGTCGCGATTCAATACATCGTCCCATAGCGCACTGGTCTACAAGGGGATATAGCCTCGGGCACCTTATGATCCGTCGCAAGTGAGTCTAGATTTTCGAATCCGACGAGAAACTGATAGTTAATTGTAACATTCAGGGCCACCTAGTTACGATGGAACACTCAAAATTCGTCGCGATCCATTACATCGTCCTCTAGCCGACTTGACTCCAAGGGTCTATTGCTGCCTGGGGCACCTTATGATCGTTTTCCTGTGAGTCTAGATTTTCGAATCCGACGCAAAACTGATAGTTAATTGTAACGTTTAGGGCCTCCTAATGACGATGGAACACACAAATTGCGTCGAGATTCAATACATCGTCCTCCAGCCGACTTGTCTTCATGGGGATATTGCTGCCTCGGGCTCCTTATGGTCGCTCTCATGTGAGTCTAGATTTTCGAATCCTACGCGAAGCTGATTGTTAATTGTAACGTTCAGGGCTTCCTAATGACGATGGATCACTCAAATTGCGTCGAGATTCAGTAGATCGGCGTGCAGCCGATTTGTCTCCAAGGGTCTATTGCTGCCTCGGGCACCTTATGGTCGTTACCCTGTGAGTCTAGATTTTCGAATCCGACGCAAAACTGATAGTTAATTGTAACGTTCAGGGCCTCCTAATGACAATGGAACACTCAAATTGCGTCGAGATTCAATACATCGTCTGTCAGCTGACTTGTCTCCAAGGGTCTATTGCTGCCTCGGGCACCTTATGTTCTTTCTCCTGTGAGTCTAGATTTTCTAATCCGACGCAAAACTGATTGTTAATTGTAACGTTCAAGGCCTCCTAATGACGATGGAACACTCAATTTGCGTCGAGATTAATTACATCGTCCTCCAGTAGACTTGTATCCAAGGGGATATTGCTGTCTCGGGCTCCATAACATCCTTCTCCTGTGAGTAGATTTTCTAATCCGACGCTAAAATGATAGTTAATTGTAACGTTCAGCGCCTCCTAATGACGATGGAACACTCAAATTGCGTCGAGAGTCAATACATCGTCCTCCAGCCGACTGGTCTCCAAGGGTCTATTGCTGCCTGGGGCACCTTATGATCGTTCTCCTGTGAGACTAGATTTTCGAATCCGACGCAAAAATGATTGTTAATTGTAACGTTCAGGGCCACCTAATGACGATGCAACACTCGAATTGCGTCAAGGTTCAATACATCGTCCTCCAGCCGGCTTGTATCCAAGGCAATATTATTGTCTCGGGCACCATATGATCCTTCTCCTGTGAGTAGATTTTCGAATCCGACGCTAAAATGTTAGTTAATTGTAACGTTCAGCGCCTCCTAATGACAATGGAACACTCAAATTGCGTCGAGATTCAATACAATATCCTCCAGCCGACTTGTCTCCAAAGGGATATTGCTGCCTCGGTCACCAAATGGTCCGTCCCCTGTGAGTCTAGATTTTTGAATCCGACGCAAAAAATGATACTTAATTGTAACGTTCAGGGCCTCCTAATGACGATGGATCACTCAAATTGCGTTGAGATTAAATACATCGTCCTCCAGCCGACTTGTATCCAAGGGGATATTGCTGTCTCGATCACCATATGATCCTTCTACTGGGAGTAGATTTTCGAATCCGATGCTAAAATGATAGTTAATTGTAACGTTCATCGCCTCCTTATGACGATGGATCACTCAAATTGCGTCGAGAGTCAATACATCGTCCTCCAGCCGACTTGTCTCCAAGGGTCTATTGCTGCCACGGGCACTTTATGGTCGTTCTCCTGTGTGTCTAGATTTTGGAATCCGACGCAAAAATGATAGTTAATTGTAACGCTCAGGGCCTCCTAATGACGATGGAGCATTCAAATTGCGTCGCGATTCAATACGTCGTCCTCCAGCGCACTGGTCTACAAGGGGATATAGCCTCGGGCACCTTATGGTCCGTCGCAAGTGAGTCTAGATTTTCGAATCCGACGAAAAACTGATAGTTAATTGTAACATTCAGGGCCTCCTAGTTACGATGGAACACTCAAAATGCGTCGCGATCCATTACATCGTCCTCTAGCCGACTTGACTCCAAGGGTCTATTGCTGCCTGGGGCACCTTATGATCGTTTTCCTGTGAGTCTAGATTTTCGAATCCGACACAAAACTGATAGTTAATTGTAACGTTCAGCGCCTCCTAATGACGATGGATCACTCAAATTGCGTCGATATTCAAAACATCGTCCTGCAACTGACTTGCCTCCAAGGGTCTATTGCTGCCTCGGGCACCTTATGGTCGTTCTCCTGTGAGTCTAGATTTTCGAATCCGACGCAAAACTGATAGTTAATTGTAACGTTCAGCGCCTCCTAATGACGATGGATCACTCAAATTGCGTCGAGATTCAATACATTGTCCTCCAGCCGACTTGTCTCCAAATGGATATTGCTGCCTCGGTCACCAAACGTTACGTCTCCTGTGAGTCTAGATTTTTGAGTCCGACGCAAAAAATGATAGTTAATTGTAACGTCCAGGGCCTCCTGATGACGATGTATAACTCAAACTGCGTCGAGATTCAATACATCGTCATCCAGCCGACTTGTATCCAAGGGGATATTGCTGTCTCGGGAACCATATGATCCTTCTCCTGGGAGTAGATTTTCGAATCCGATTCTAAAATGATAGTTAATTGTAACGTTCATCGCATCCTAATGACGATGGATCACTCAAATTGCGTCGAGAGTCAATACATCATCCTCCAGCCAACTTGTCTCCAAGGGACTATTGCTGCCTCGGGCACCATATGGTCGTTCTCCTGTGTGTCTTGATTTTGGAATCGGACGCAAAAATGATAGTTAATTGTAACGCTCAAGGCCTCCTAATGACGATGGAGCACTCAAATTGCGTCGCGATTCAATACATCGTCCTCCAGCGTACTGGTCTACAAGGGGATATAGCCTCGGGCACCTTATGGTCCGTCGCAAGTGAGTCTAGATTTTCGAATCCGACGAAAAACTGATAGTCAATTGTAACATTCAGGGCCTCCTAGTTACGATGGAACACTCAAATTGCGTCGCGATCCATTACATCGTCCTCTAGCCGACTTGACTCCAAGGGTCTATTGCTGCCTGGGGCACCTTATGATCGTTTTCCTGTGAGTCTAGATTTTCGAATCCGACGCAAAGCTGATAGTTAATTGTAACGTTCAGAGCCTCCTAATGACGATGGAACACACAAATTGCGTCGAGATTCAATACATCGTCCTCCAGCCGACTTGTTTTCATGGGGATATTGCTGCTTCGGGCTCCTTATGGTTGCTCTCATGTGAGTATCGATTTTCGAATCCAACGCGTAGCTGATTGTTAATTGTAACGTTCAGGGCTTCCTAATGACGATGGAACACTCAAATTGCGTCGAGATTCAGTAGATCGGCATTCAGCCGATTTGTCTCCAAGGGTCTATTGCTGCCTCGGGCACCTTATGGTCGTTACCCTGTGAGTCTTGATTTTAGAATCCGACGCAAAACTGATAGTTAATTGTAATGTTCAGGGCCTCCTAATGACGATGGAACACTCAAATTTCGTCGAGATTAGATACGTCGGCCACCAACCATCTTGTCTCCAAGGGCATATTGCTGCCTCGGGCACCATATGGTCCGTCTCCCGTGAGTCTACATATTTGAATCCGACGAGAAACATAGTTAATTGTAACGCTCAGGGCCTCCTAATGACGATGGGACACTCAAATTGCATCGAGATTCAAAATATCGTCCTTCAACTGATTTGCCTCCAAGGGTCTACTGCTGCCTCGGGCACCTTATGGTCGTTCTCCTGTGAGCCTAGATTTTCTAATCCGACGCAAAAACGATAGTTATTTGTAACGTTCAGGGCCTCCTAATGACGATGGAACACTCAAATTGCGTAAAGATTCAATACATCGTCCTCCAGCCGACTTGCCTCCAAGGGGATATTGCTGCCTCGGGCACCTTATGATCGTTTTCCTGTGAGTCTAGATTTTCGAATCCGACGCAGAACTGATTGTTAATTGTAACGCTCAGGGCCTCCTAATGACGATGGGACACTCAAATTGCGTCGAGATTCAAAACATCGTCCTTCAACTGACTTGTCTCCAAGGGTCTATTGCTGCCTCGGGCACCTTATGGTCGTTCTCCTGTGAGTCTAGATTTGCGAATCAGACGCATAACTGATAGTTAATTGTAACGTTCAGCGGCTCTTAATGGCGATGGAACACTCAAATTGCGTCGAGATTCAATACTTCGTCCTTCAGCCGACTTGTCTCCTAGGGTCTATTGCTGCCTCGGGCACCTTATGTTCGTTCTCCTGTGAGTCTAGATTTTCTAATCCGACGCAAAACTGATTGTTAATTGTAACGTTCAAGCCTAATAATGACGATGGACCACACAAATTGCGTCGAGATTAAATACATCGTCCTCCAGCCGACTTGTCTCCAAGGGCATATTGCTGCCTTGGGCACCATATGGTCCGTCTGATGTGCGTCTAGATTTTTGAATCCGAAGCAAAACTGATAGTTAATAGTAACGTTCAGGGCCTCCTAATGACGATGGAACACACAAATTGCGTCGAGAGTCAATACTTCGTCCTCCAGCCGACTGGTCTCTAAGGGTCTATTGCTGCCTGGGGCACCTTATGATCGTTCTCCTGTGAGACTAGATTCTCGAATCCGACGCAAAAATGATTGTTAATCGTAACGTTCAGGGCCACCTAATGACGATGGAACACTCAAATTGCGTCGAGATTCAATACATTGTCCTCCAGCCGACTTGTCTCCAAAGTGATATTGCTGCCTCGGTCACCAAATGGTCCGTCTCCTGTGAGTAGATATTCGAATCCAATGCTAAAATTATAGTTAATTGTAACGTTCATCGCCTCCTAATGACGATGAATCACTCAAATTGCGTCGAGAGTCAATACATCGTCCTCCAGCCGACTTGTCTCCAAGGATCTATTGCTGCCTCGGGCACCATATGGTCGTTCTCCTGTGTGTCTTGATTTTGGAATCCGACGCCAAAATGTAATTGTAACGCTCAGGGCCTCCTAATGACGATGGAGCACTCAATTTGCGTCGCGATTCAATACATCGTCCTCCAGCGCACTGGTCTACAAGGGGATATAGCCTCGGGCACCTTATGGTCCGTGGCAAGTGAGTCTAGATTTTCGAATCCGACGAAAAACTGATAGTTAATTGTAACATTCAGGGCCTCCTAGTTACGATGGAACACTGAAATTGCGTCGCGATCCATTACATCGTCCTCCATCCGACTTGACTCCAAGGGTCTATTGCTGCCTGGGGCACCTTATGATCGTTTTCCTGTGAGTCTAGATTTTCGAATCCGACGCAAAGCTGATATTTAATTGTAACGTTCAGGGCCTCCTAATGACGATGGAACACACAAATTGCGTCGAAATTCAATACATCGTCGTCCAGCCGACTTGTCTTCATGGGGATATTGCTGCCTCGGGCTCCTTATTGTCGCTTTCATGTGAGTCTAGATTTTCGAATCCGACGCGAAGCTGAATGTTAATTGTAACGTTCAGGGCTTCCTAATGACGATGGAACACTCAAATTGCGTCGAGATTCAATAGATCGGCATTCAGTCGATTTGTCTCCAAGGGTCTATTGCTGCCTCGGGCACCTTATTGTCGTTCTACTGTGAGTCTAGATTTTCGAATCCGACGCAAAACTGATTGTTAATTGTAACGTTCAGGGCCTCCTAATGGCGACGGAACACTCAAATTGCGTCGAGATTCAATATATCGTCCTCCAGCCGACTTGTATCCAAGGCGATATTACTGTCTCGGGCACCATATGATCCTTCTCCTGTAAGTAGATTTTCGAATCCGACGCTAAAATGATAGTTAATTGTAACGTTCAGCGCATCCTAATGACGATGGAACACTCAAATTGCGTCGAGATTCAATACATTGTCCTCCAGCCGACTTGTCTCCAAAGGGATATTGCTGCCTCGGTCACCAAATGGTCCGTCTCCTGTGAGTCTAGATTTTTGAATCGGACGCAAAAAATGATAGTTAATTGTAACGTTCAGGGCCTCCTAATGACGATGGATCACTCAAATTGCGTCGAGATTCAATACATCGTCCTCCAGCGCACTGGTCTACAAGGGGATATAGCCTCGGGCACCTTATGGTCCGTGGCAAGTGAGTCTAGATTTTCGAATCCGACGAAAAACTGATAGTTAATTGTAACGTTCAGGGCCTCCTAGTTACGATGGAACACTCAAATAGCGTCGTGATCCATTACATCGTCCTCCAGCCGACTTGTCTCCAAGGTTCTATTGCTGCTTCGGGCACCTAATGGACGTTCCACTGTGAGTCTAGATTTTCTAATCCCACGCAAAACTGATTGTTAATTGTAACGTTCAGAGCCTCCTAATGACGATGGAACTCTCTAATTGCGTCGAGATTAAATACATCGTCCTTCACCCGACTTGTCTCCAAGGATCTATTACTGCCTCTGGTCCTTCTCCTGTGAGTCTAGATTTTCGAATCCGACGAAATACTGATAGGTAATTGTAACGTTCAGGGCCTCCTAATGACGATGGAACACTCAAATTGCGTCGAGATTCAATACATTGTCCTCCAGCCGACTTGTCTCCAAGGGGATACTGCTGCCTCGGGCACCTTATGGTTGTTCTTCTGTGAGTCTAGATTTTCGAATCCGACGCAAAACTGATAGTTAATTGTCACGTTCAAGCCTAATAATGACGATGGAACACTCAAATTGCGTCGAGAATCAATACTTCGTCCTTCAGCCGACTTGTCTCCAAGGGTCTATTGCTGCCTCGGGCACCTGATGTTCGTTCTCCTGTGAGTCTAAATTTTCTAATCCGACGCAAAACTGATTGTTAATTGTCACGTTCAAGCCTAATAATGACGATGGAACACTCAAATTGCGTCGAGATTAAATACATCGTCCTCCAGCCGACTTGTCTCGAAGGGCATATTACTGCCTCGGGCACCATATGGTCCGTCTCCTGTGAGTCTAGATTTTTGAATCCGACACAACACTGATAGTTAATATTAACGTTCAGGGCCTCCTACGGACGATGGAACACTCAAATTGCGTCGAGATTCAATACATCGTCCTTCAGCCGACTTGTCTCCAAGGCTCAATTGCTGCCTCGGGCACCTTATGGTCGTTCCCCTGTGAGTCTAGATTTTCGAATCCGACGCAAAACTGATAGTTAATTGTAATGTTCAGGGCCTCATAATGACGATGGAACACTCAAATTGCATCGAGATTCAATACATCGGTTTCCAGCCGTCTTGTCTCCAAGGGCATATTGCTGCCTCGGGCACCATATGGTCCGTCTCCTGTTAGTCTAGATTTTTGAATCCGACGAGAAACTGATAGTTAATTGTAACGTTCAGGGCCTCCTAATGACAATGGAACACTCAAATTGCGTCGAGATTCAATACATCGTCCTTCAGCTGACTTGTCTCCAAGGGTCTATTGCTGCCTCGGGCACCTTATGTTCGTTCTCCTGTGAGTCTAGATTTTCTTATCCGACGCAAAACTGATTGTTAATTGTAACGTTCAGGGCCTCCTAAAGACGATGGAACACACAAATTGAGTCGAGATTCAATTCATCGGCCTCCAGCCGACTTGCCTCCAAGGGTCTGTTGCCGCCTCGGGCACCTTACGGTCCTTCTCCTGTGAGTCTAGATTTTCGAATCCGACGAGAAACTGATAGTTAATTGTAACGTTCAGGGCCTCCTAATGACGATGGGACACTCAAATTGCGTCCAGATTCAATAGATCGTCCTTCAGCCGACTTTTTTCCAAGGTTCTATTGCTGCTTCGGGCACCTTATGGACGTGCTCCTGTGAGTCTAGAATTTCTAATCCGACGCAAAACTGATTGTTAATTGTAACGTTCAGGGCCTCCTAAAGACGATGGAACACACAAATTGAGTCGAGATTCAATTCATCGTCGTCCAGCCGACTTGTCTTCATGGGGATATTGCTGCCTCGGGCTCCTTATTGTCGCTCTCATGTGAGTCTAGATTTTCGAATCCGACGCTAAGCTGATTGTTAATTGTAACGTTCAGGGCTTCCTAATGACGATGGAACACTCAAATTGCGTCGAGATTCAATAGATCGGCATTTAGCCGATTTGTCTCCAAGGGTCTATTGCTGCCTCGGGCACCTTATGGTCGTTACCCTGTGAGTATAGATTTTAGAATCCGACGCAAAACTGATAGTTAATTGTAATGTTCAGGGCCTCCTAATGACGATGGAACACTCAAATTTCGTCGAGATTAGATACGTCGGCCTCCAACCGACTTCTCTCAAGGGCATATTGCTGCCTCGGGCACCATATGGTCCGTCTCCCGTGAGTCTACATTTTTGAATCCGACGAGAAACTGATAGTTAATTGTAACGCTCAGGGCCTCCTAATGACGATGGGGCACTCAAATTGCGTCGAGATTCAAAACATCGTCCTTCAACTGACTTGTCTCCAAGGGTCTATTGCTGCCTCGGGCACCTTATGGTCGTTCTCCTGTGAGTCTAGATTTTCGAATCCGACGCAAAACTGATAGTTAATTTTAACGTTCAGGGCCTCCTAATGGCGATGGAACACTCAAATTGCGTCGAGATCTAATACATCGACCCCCAGCCGACTTGTATCCAAGGCGATATTACTGTCACGGGCACCATATGATCCTTCTCCTGCGAGTAGATTTTCGAATCCGACGCTAAAAAGATAGTTATAGGTAACGTTCAGCGCCTCCTAATGACGATGGAACACTCAAATTGCGTCGAGTTTCAATACATTGTCCTCCAGCCGACTTGTCTCCAAAGGGATATTGCTGCCTCTGTCACCATATGGTCCGTCTCCCGTGAGTCTACATTTTTGAATCCGACGAGAAACTGATAGTTAATTGTAACGCTCAGGGCCTTCTAATAACGATGGGGCACTCAAATTGCGTCGAGATTCAAAACATCGTCCTTCAACTGACTTGCCTCCAAGGGTCTATTGCTGCCTCGGGCACCTTATGGTCGTTCTCCTGTGAGTCTAGATTTTCGAATCCGACGCAAAACTGATAGTTAATTTTAACGTTCAGGGCCTAATAATGGCGATGGAACACTCAAATTGCGTCGAGATTCAATAGATCTGCATTCAGCCGATTTGTCTCCAAGGGTCTATTGCTGCCTCGGGCACCTTATGGTCGTTACCCTGTGAGTCTAGATTTTAGAATCCGACGCAAAACTGATAGTTAATTGTAATGTTCAGGGCCTCCTAATGACGATGGAACACTCAAATTTCGTCGAGATTAGATACGTGGGCCTCCAACCGACTTGTCTCCAAGGGCATATTGCTGCCTCGGGCACCATATGGTCCGTCTCCCGTGAGTCTACGTTTTTGAATCCGACGAGAAACTGATAGTTAATTGTAACGCTCAGGGCTTTCTAATAACGATGGGGCACTCAATTTGCGTCGAGATTCAATACATCGTCCTCCAGCCGACTTGTATCCAAGGCGATATTCCTGTCTCGCGCACCATATGATCCTTCTCCTGTGAGTAGATTTTCGAATCCGTCGCTAAAATGACAGTTAATTGTAACGTTCAGCGCCTCCTAATGACGATGGAACACTCAAATTGCGTCGAGATTCAATACATTGTCCTCCAGCCGACTTGTCTCCAAAGGGATATTGCTGCCTCGGTCACCAATTGTTCCGTCTCCTGTGAGTCCAGATTTTTGAATCCGACGCAAAAAATGATAGTTAATTGTAACGTTCAGGGCCTCCTGATGACGATGGATCACTCAAATTGCGTCGAAATTCAATACATCGTCATCCAGCCGACTTGTATCCAAGGGGATATTGCTGCCTCGGGCACCAATGATCCTTCTCCTGGGAGTAGATTTTCGAATCCGATTCTAATATGATAGTTAATTGTAACGTTCGTCGCATCCTAATGACGATGGATCACTCAAATTGCGTCGAGAGTCAATACATCATCCTCCAGCCGACTTGTCTCCAAGGGACTATAACTGCATCGGGCACCATATGGTCGTTCTCCTGTGTGTCTAGATTTTGGAATCGGACGCAAAAATGATAGTTAATTGTAACGCTCAAGGCCTCCTAATGACGATGGAGCACTCAAATTGCGTCGCGATTCATTACATCGTCCTCTAGCCGACTTGACTCCAAGGGTCTATTGCTGCCTGGGTCACCTTATGATCGTTTTCCTGTGAGTCTAGATTTTCGAATCCGACGCAAAGCTGATAGTTAATTGTAACGTTCAGGGCCTCCTAATGACGGTGGAACACACAAATTGCGTCGAGATTCAATACATCGTCCTCCAGCCGACTTGTCTTCATGGGGATATTGCTGCCTCGGGCTCCTTATGGTCGCTCTCATGTGAGTCTCGATTTTCGAATCCGACGCGTAGCTGATTGTTAATTGTAACGTTCAGGGCTTCCTAATGACGATGGAACACTCAAATTGCGTCGAGATTCAATAGATCGGCATTCAGCCGATTTGTCTCCAAGGGTCTATTGCTGCCTCGGGCACCTTATGGTCGTTACCCTGTGAGTCTAGATTTTAGAATCCGACGCAAAACTGATAGTTAATTGTAATGTTGAGGGCCTCCTAATGACGATGGAACACTCAAATTTCGTCGAGATTAGATACGTCTGCCTCCAACCGACTTGTCTCCAAGGGCATATTGCTGCCTCGGGCACCATATGGTCCGTCTCCCGTGAGTCTACATTTTTGAATCCGACGAGAAACTGATAGTTAATTGTACCGCTCAGGGCCTCCTAATGACGATGGGACACTCAAATTGCGTCGAGATTCAAAAAATCGTCCTTCAACTGACTTGTCTCCAAGGGTCTATTGCTGCCTCGGGCACCTTATGGTCGTTCTCCTGTGAGTCTAGATTTGCGAATCAGACGCATAACTGATAGTTAATTGTAACGTTCAGCGGCTCTTAATGGCGATGGAACACTCAAATTGCGTCGAGATTCAATACTTCGTCCTTCAGCCGACTTGTCTCCTGGGGTCTATTGCTGCCTCGGGCACCTTATGTTCGTTCTCCTGTGAGTCAAGACTTTCTAATCCGACGCAAAACTGATAGTTAATTGTAACGTTTAAGCCTAATGATGACGATGGAACACACAAATTGCGTCGACATTAAATACATCGTCCTCCAGCCGACTTGTCTCCAAGGGCATATTGCTGCCTCGGGCACCATATGGTCCGTCTCCTGTGCGTCTAGATTTTTGAATCCGACTCAAAACTGATAGTTAATAGTAACGTTCAGGGCCTCCTAATGACGATGGAACACTCAAATTGCGTCGAGATTCAATACACCGTCCTTAAGCAGACTTGTCTCCAAGGGTCTATTGCTGCCTCGGGCACCTTATGGTCGTTCCCCTGTGAGTCTAGATTTTACAATCCGACGGAAAACTGATAGTTAATTGTAATGTTCAGGGCCTCATAATGACGATGGACCACTCAAATTGCGTCGAGATTCAATACATCGGTTTCCAGTCGACTTGTCTCCAAGGGCATATTGCTGCCTCGGGCACCATATGGTCCGTCTCCTGTGAGTCAAGATTTTAGAATCCGACGCAAAACCGATAGTTAATTGTAATGTTCAGGGCCTCATAATGACGATGGAACACTCAAATTGCGTCGAGATTCAATACATCGGTTTCCAGCCGACTTGTCTCCAAGTTCACATTGCTGCCTCGGGCACCTTATGTTCGTTCTCCTGTGAGTCTAGATTTTCTAAACCGACGCAAAAGTGATTGTTAATTGTAACGTTCAAGGCCTCCTATTGACGATGGAACACTCAAATTGCGTCGAGATTCAATACATCGTCCTCCAGTCGACTTGTATCCAAGGGGATATTGCTGTCTCGGGCACCATAAGATCCTTCTCCTGTGAGTAGATTTTCTAATCCGACGCTAAAATGATAGTTAATTTTAACGTTCATCGCCTCCTAATGACGATGGAACACTCAAATTGCGTCAAGAGTCAATACATCGTCCTCCAGCCGACTGGTCTCCAAGGGTCTATTGCTGCCTCGGGCACCTTATGATCGTTCTCCTGTGAGACTAGATTCTCGAATCCGACGCAGAAATGATTGTTAATTGTAACGTTCAGGGCCACTTAATGACGATGGAACACTCAAATTGCGTCGACATTCAATACATTGTCCTCCAGCCGACTTGTCTCCAAAGTGATATTGCTGCCTCGGTCACCAAATGGTCCGTCTCCTGTGAGTAGATTTTCGAATCCGATGCTAAAATTATAGTTAATTGTAACGTTCATCGCCTCCTAATGACGATGAATCACTCAAATTGCGTCGAGAGTCAATACATCGTCCTCCAGCCGACTTGGCTCCAAGGATCTATTGCTGCCTCGGGCACCATATGGTCGTTCTCCTGTGTGTCTTGATTTTGGAGTCCGACGCAAAAATGTAATTGTAACGCTCAGGGCCTCCTAATGACGATGGAGCACTCAATTTGCGTCGCGATTTAATACATCGTCCTCCAGCGCACTGGTCTACAAGGGGATATAGCCTCGGGCACCTTATGGTCCGTCGCAAGTGAGTCTAGATTTTCGAATCCGACGAAAAACTGATAGTTAATTGTAACATTCAGGTCCTCCTAGTTACGATGGAACACTCAAATTGCGTCGCGATCCATTACATCGTCCTCTAGCCGACTTGACTCCAAGGGTCTATTGCTGCCTGGGGCACCTTATGATCGTTTTCCTGTGAGTCTAGATTTTCGAATCCGACGCAAAACTGATAGTTAATTGTAACGTTCAGGGCCTCCTAATGACGATGGAACACACAAATTGCGTCGAGATTCAATACATCGTCCTCCAGCCGACTTGTCTTCAGGGGGATATTGCTGCCTCGGGCTCCTAAAGGTCGCTCTCATGTGAGTCTAGATTTTCGAATCCGACGCGAAGCTGATTGTTAATTGTAACGTTCAGGGCTTCCTAATGACAATGGAACACTCAAATTGCGTCGAGATTCAAGCCATCGGTCTCCAGCCGACTTGTCTCCCAGGGGATATTGCTTCCTCGGGCACCATATGGTCCTTCTCCTGTGAGTCTAGATTTTCGAATCCGACGCAAAATTGATAGTTAATTGTTACGTTCAGCACCTACTAATGACGATGGAACACTCATATTGCGTCGAGAGTCAATACATCGACCTCAAGCAGAGTTGTCTACAAGGGGATATTGCTGCCTCGGGCTCCTTATGGTCGCTGTCCTGTGAGTCTAGATTTTCGAATCCGACGCGAAACTGATAGTTAATTGTAACGTTCAGGGCCTCCTAATGACGATGGAACACTCAAATTGCGTCGAGATTCAATACATCGGCCTCGAGCCGACTTGTCTCCAAGGGTGTATTGCTGCCTCGGGCACCTTATGGTTGTTCTCCTGTGAGTCTAGATTTTCGAATACGAACCGAAACTGATAGTTAATTGTAACGTTCAGGGCCTCCTAATGACGATGGAACACTCAAATTGCGTCGAAAGTCAATACATCGACATCCTGACGACTTGTCAACAAGGGGATATTGCTGCCTCGGGCTCCTTGTTGTCCGTCTCCTGTGAGTCTAGATTTTCGAATCCGACGCGAAAGTGATAGTTAATTGTAACGTTCAGGGCCTCCTAAAGACGATGGAACACTCAAATTGCGTCGAGATCAATACATCGTCCTTCATTCGACTTGTCACCAAGAGTCCATTGCTGCCTCGGGCACCTTGTGGTTGTTCTCCTGTTAGTCTAGATTTTCGAATCCGACGCAAAACTGATAGTTAATTGTAACGTTCAGGGCCTCCTAATGACGATGGAACACTCAAATTGCATCGCGATCCAATACATCGTCCTCCAGCCGACTTGTCTCCAAGGGGATATTGCTGTTTTGGGCACTATATGATCCTGCTCCTGTGAGTCTAGATTTTCGAATCCGACGCAAAAATGATTGTGAATTGTAACGTTCAGCACCTCCTAATGACGATAGAACACACAAATTGCGTCGAGATTCAATACACCGGCCTCCAGCCGACTAATCTCCAAGGGTCTGTTGCTGAATCGGGCACCTGATGGTCGTTCTCCTGTGAGTCTAGGTTTTCGAATCCGACGCAAAAATGATAGTTAATTGTAACGTTCAGGTCTTCCTAATGACGGTGGAACACTCAAATTGCGTCGGGATTCAATACATCGGCCTCCAGCCCACTTGTCTCCATGGGGATATTGCTGCCTCGGGCACCATATGGTCAGTCTCCTGTGAGTCTAGATTTTCGAATCCGACGCAAAAATGATAGTTAATTGTAACGTTCGGCGCCTCCTAATGACGATAGAACACTCAAATTGCGTAGAGATTCAATACATCGGCCTCCAGCCGACTTGTCTCCAAGAGTCTGTTGCTGCCTCGGGCACCTTATGGTCGTGCTCCTGTGAGTCTAGATTTTCGAATCCGACGCATAACTGATAGTTAATTGTAACGTTTAGTGCCTCCTAATGACGATGGATCACTCAAATTGCGTCGAGATTCAATACATCGTCCTTCAGCCGACTTGTCACCAAGAGTCCATTGCTGCCACGGGCACCTTATGGTCGTTCTCCTGTTAGTCCAGATTTTCGAATCCGACGAAAAACTGATAGTTAATTATAACATTCAGGGACACGTAATGACGAGGGAACACTCAAATTGCGTCGAGATTCAATACATCGGCCTCCAGCCGACTTGCCTCCAAGGCGATATTGCTGCTTCGGGCACCTTATGGTCCGTCTCCAGTGAGTCTAGATTTTCGAATCCGACGAAATACTGATTGTTAATTGTAATGTTCAGGGCTGCCTAATGGCGATGGAACACTCAAATTGCGTCAAGATTCAATACATCGGCCTCCAGCCGACTTGTCTCCAAGGAGATATTGCTGTCTCGGGCACCATATGATCCTTCTCCTGTGAGTCTAGATTTTCGAATCCGACATAAAAATGATAGTGAATTGTAACGTTCAACACCTCCAATTGACGATAGAACAGTCAAATTGCGTAGAGATTCAATACATCGGCCTCCAGCCGACCTGTCTCCAAGGGTCTGTTGCTGCCTCGGGCACCTTATGGTCGTTCTCCTGTGAGTCTAGATTTTCGAATCCGACGCAAAATTGATAGTTAATTGTAACGTTCAGCACCTACTAATGACGGTGGAACACTCAAATTGCGTCGAGAGTCAATACATCGACCTCCAGCCGACTTGTCTACAAGGGGATGTTGCTGCTTTGGGCACCATGTGGTCCGTCTCATGTGTTTCTAGATTTTCGAATCTGACGCGAAACTAGTAGTTAATTGTAACGGTCAGGGCCTCCTAATGACGATGGAAGAGTCAAATCGCGTCGAGATTCACTACATCGTCCTCCAGCCGACTTGTCTCCAAGGCGATATTGCTGCTTCGGGCATCTTATGGTCCGTCTCCAGTGAGTCTAGATTTTCGAATCCGACGAAAAACTGATAGTTAATTGTAACGTTCAGAGCTGCCTAATGGCGATGGAACCCTCAAATTGCGTCGAGATTCAATACATCGGGCTCCAGCCCACTTGTCTCCAAGGGGATATTGCTGCCTCGGGCACCTCATGGTCGTTCCCCTGTGAGTCTAGATTTTAGAATCCGACGCAAAACTGATAGTGAATTGTAATGTTCAGGGCCACCTAATGACGATGGAACACTCAAATTGCGTCGAGATTCAATACATCATCCTTCAGCCGACTTGTCACCAAGAGTCTATTGCTGCCTCGGGCACCTTATGGTCGTTCTCCTGTTAGTCTAGATCTTCGAACCCGACGAAAAACTGAAAGTTAATTATAACATTCAGGGCCTCCTAATGCCGATGGAACACTCAAGTTGCGTCCCGATCCAATACATCGTCCTCCAGTCGACTTGTCTCCAAGGGTCTATTGCTGCCTCGGGCACCTTATGATCGTTCTCCTGTGAGTCTAGATTTTCGAACCCGACGCAAAACTGATAGTTAATGGTAACATTCAGGGCCACCTAATGACGGTGGAACACTCAAATTGCTTCGAGATTCAATACGTCGTACTCCAGCCGACCTGTCTACAAAGGGATATCGCTGCCTCGGGCACCACATGGTCAGTCTCCGGTGATTCTACGTTTTCGAATCCGACGCAAAACTGATAGTTAATTGTAACGATCAGGGTCACCTAATGACGATGGACCACTCAAATTGCGTCGCGATTCAATACATCGTCCTCCTAGGGGACTGGTCTAAAAGGGGATATTGCTGCCTCGGGCACCTTATGGTCCGTCTCCAGTGAGTCTAGATTTTCGAAACTGACGCGAAACTGATTGTTAATTGTAACGATCAGGACTTCCTAATGACGATGGAACACTCAAATTGCGTCGAGATTCAACATATCGTCCTTCAGCCGATTTGTCTCCAAGAGTCCATTGCTGCCTCGGCACCTTACGGTCGTTCTCCTGTGAGTCTAGATTTTCGAATCCGACGCAAAACAGATAGTTAATTGTAACGTTCAGTCCTCCTAATGACGATGGAACACTCAATATGCGTCGAGATTCAATACATCGTTCTCCAGCCGACTCGTCTCCAAGGGGATATTGCTGCCTCGGGCTCCTTATGGTCGCTGTCCTGTGAGTCTACATTTTCGAAAGCGACGCGAATCTTATTGTTAATTGTAACGATCAGGACTTCCTAATGACGATGGAACACTCAAATTGCGTTGAGATTCAATACATCGACCTCCAGCAGACTTGTCTCCATGGGTATATTGCTGCCTCGAGCACCACATGGTCCTTCTCCTGTGAGTCTAGTTTTTCGAATCCGACGCAAAACTGATAGTTAATTGTAATGTTCAGGGCCTCCAAATGATGATGGAACACTCAAATTGCGTCGAGATTCACTACATCGTCCTCCACCCGACTTGTCTCGAAGGGAATACGCTGCCTCAGGCACCACATGGTCCGTCTGCGGTGATTCAACGTTTTCAAATCCGACGCAAAACTGATAGTTAATTGTAACGTTCACGGCATCCTAACGACGATGGAGCACTCAAATTGCGTCGCGATCCAATACATCGTCCTCCAGCCGACTTGTCTCCAAGGGTCTATTGCTGCCTCGGGCACCTTATGATCGTTCTCCTGTGAGTCTAGATTTTCGAATCCGACGAAAAACTGATAGTTAATTGTAACACTGAGGGCCTCCTAGTTACGATGGAACGCTCAAATTGCGTCGCGATCCAATACATCGTCCTCCAGCCGACTTGTCTCCAAGGGTCTATTGCTGCCTGGGGCTGTTTATGATCGTTCTCCTGTGAATCCAGATTTCGAATCCGATGCAAAACTGATAGTTAATTGTAACGTTCAGGGCCTCCTAATGACGATGGAACACTCAAATTGCATCGAGATTCAACATACCGGCCTCCAGCCGACATGTCTCCATGGGGATATTGCTGCCTCGAACTCCTTATGGTCGCTGCCCTGTGAGTCTAGATTTTCGAAACCGACGCGAAACTGGTTGTTAATAGTAACGTTCAGGGCTTCCTAATGACGATGGAACACTCAAATTGCGTCGACATTCAATATATCGGCATTCAGCACATTTGTCTCCAAGGGTACATTTGCTGCCTCGGGCACTTTATGGTCGTTCCCCTGTGAGTCTAGATTTTAGAATCCGACGCAAAACAGATAGCTATTTGTAACGTTCATGGCCTCCTAATGACGAAGGAACACTCAAATTGCGTCGAGATTCTCTACAACGTCCTCCATCCGACCTCTCTCCAAGGGGTTATTGCTGTCTCGGGCAGTATATGATTCTTGTCCTGTGAGTCTAGATTTTCGAATTCTACGCAAAAATGATAGTGAATTGTAACGTTCAGCGCCACCTAATGACGACAGAACACTCAAATTGCGTCGAGATTCACTACAACGTCCTCCAGCCGACTTGTCTCCAAGGGGATATTGCTGTCTCGGGCACATATGATCCCTCTCCTGTGAGTCTAGATTTTCGAATCCGACGCATAACTGATAGTTAATTGTAACGTTCAGCGCCTCCTAATGACGATTGAACCCTCAAATTGCGTCCAGATTCAATACATCGTCCTCCAGCCGACTGGTCTCCAAGGGTCTATTAGTGCTTCGGGCACCTTATGGTCCGTCTCTGGTGTGTCTAGACTATCGAATCCGTCGAAAAAGTGATAGTTAATTGTAACATCCAGGGCCTCCTAGTTACGATGGAACACTCAAATTGAGTCGCGATCCAATACATCGTCCTCCAGTCCACTTGTCTCCAAGGGTCTATTGCTGCCTGGGGCTCCTTATGATTGTTCTCCTGTGAGTCTAGATTTTCGAATCCGATGCAAAACTGATAGTGAATTGTAACGTTCAGGCCCTCCTAATGACGATGGAACACTCAAATTGCATCGAGATTCAACATATCGGCCTCCAGCCGACTTGTATCCATGGGGATATTGCTGCCTCGGGCTCCTTATGGTCGCTGTCCAGTGAGTCTATATTTTCGAAACCGTCGCGAAACTGATTGTTATTTGTAACGTTCAGGGCTTCCTAATGAAGATGGAACACTCAAATTGCGTCGAGATTCAATATATCGGCATTCAGCCGATTTGTCTCCAAGGGCTATTGCTGCCTCGAGCACCTTATGGTCGTTCCCCTGTGAGTCAAGATATGAGAATCCGACGCAAAACTGATAGTTAATTGTAACGTTAAGGGCCTCCTGATGACGATGGAGCACTCAAATTGCGTCGCGATTCAGTACATCGTCCTCCAGCGGACTGGTCTCCAAGGGGATATTGCTGCTTCGGGCAGCTTATGGTCCGTCTCCAGTGAGTCTAGATTTTCGAATCCGACGCAAAAATGATAGTGAATTGTAACATTCAGAGCGTCCTAATGACGATAGAACACTCAAATTGCGTCGAGATTCAATACATCGTCCTTCAGCCGACTTGCCTCCAAGAGTCCATTGCTGCCTCGGGCACCTTATGGTCGTTCTTCTGTTAGTCTAGATTTTTGAATCCGACGCAAAACAGATAGTTAATTGTAACGTTCAGGGCCTCATATTGACGATGGAACACTCAAATCGCGTCGAGATTGAATACATCGCCCTCGAGCCGAATTGTCTCCAAGGGTGTATTGCTGCCTCGGGCACCTTATGGTCGTTCACCAGCGAGTCTAGATTTTCGAATCCGACTCAAAACAGATAGTTAATTGTAACGTTCATGGCCTCCTAATGACGAAGGAACACTCAAATTGCTTCGAGATTCACTACAACGTCCTCCAGCCGACTTGTCTCCAAGGACATATCGCTGCCTCGGGCACCACATGGTCCGTCTCCAATGATTCTACGTTTTCGAATCCGACGCATAACTGATAGTTAATTGTAACGTTCAGGGCCTCCTAATGACGATGGAACACTCAAATTTTGTCGCGATCCAATACTTCGTCCTCCAGCCGACTTGTCTCCAAGGGTCTATTGCTGCCACAGGCACCTTAAGATCGATCTCCTGTGAGTCTGGATTTTCGAACCCGACGCAAAACTCATAGTTAATTGTAACGTTCAGGGTCACCTAATGACGATGGAACACTCAAATTGCGTCGAGATTCTATACATCGGCCTCCAGGGGACTTGTCTACAAGGGGATATTGCTGCCTCGGGCTCCATGTGGTCCGTCTCCTGTGAGTCTAGATTTTCAATCCGACGCGAATCAAATAGTTAATTGTAATGATCAGGGCCTCCTAATGACGATGGAACACTCAAATAGCATCGAGATTCAACATAACGGCCTCCAGCCGACTTGTCACCATGGGGATATTGCTGCCTCGGGCTCATTATGGTCGCTGTCCTGTGAGTCTAGATTTTCGAAACCGACGCCAAACTGATTGTTAATTGTAACGTTCAGGGCTTCCTAATGACGATGGAACACTCAAATTGCGTCGAGAATCAATATATCGGCACTTAGCCGATTTGTCTCCAAGGGGATATTGCTGACTCGGGCACCAAATGGTCCATTTCCTGTGAGTGTAGATTTTTGAATCCGGCGCACAACTAATAGTTAATTGTAAAGTTCAGGGCCTCCTAATGACGATGGAACACTCAAATTGCGTCGTCCTTCAGCCGACATGTCTCCAAGAGTCCATTGCTGCCTCGGGCACCTTATGGCAGTTCTCCTGTGAGTCTCGATTTTCGAATCCGACGCAAAACAGATAGTTAATTGTAACAATCAGGGCCTCCTACTGACGATGGAACAATCAAATTGCGTCGAGAGACAATACATCGACCTCCAGCCGACTTGTCTACAAGGGGATATTGCTGCCTCGGGCTCCATGTGGTCCGTCTCCTGTGAGTCTAGGTTTTCGAATCCGACGAAAAACTGATGAATAATTGTAACATTTTGGGCCTGCTGGTTACGATGGAACACTCAAATTGCGTCGCGATCCAATACATCGTACTCCAGCCGACTTGTCTTCAAGGGTCTATTGCTGCCTGGGGCACCTAATGATCGTTTTCCTGTGAGTCTAGATTTTCTATAACGACGCAAAACTGATAGTTAATTGTAACGTACAGGGCCTCCTAATGACGATGGAACACTCAAATTGCGTCGAGATTCACTACATCGTCCTCCAGCCGACTTGTCTCCAAGAGGATATCGCTGCCTCGGGCAGCACATGGTCTGTCTCCGGTGATTCTACGTTTTCGAATCCGACGCTAAACTGATAGATAATTGTAACGTTCAGGGCCTCCTAAAGACGATGAAGCACTCAAATTATGTCGCGATTCAATACATTGTCCTCCAGCGGACTGGTCTCCAAGGGGATATAGCCTCGGGCACCTTATGGTCCGTCTCCAGTGAGTCTAGATTTTCTAATCCGACGCGAAACTGATAGTTAATTGCAACTTTCAGGGCCTCCTAATGACGACGGATCACTCAAGTAGCGTCGAGATTCAATACATCGTCCTCCAGCCGACTTGTATCCAAGGGGATATTTCTGTCTCGGGCACCATATGATCCTTCTCCTGCGAGTAGATTTTCGAATCCGACGCTAAAATGATAGTTAATTGTAACGTTCAGCCCCCCCTAATGACGATGGGACACTCAAATTGCGCCGAGAGTCAATACATCGCCCTCAAGCCGACTTGTCTCCAAGGGTCTATTGCTGCCTCGGGCACCTTATGGTCGTTCTCCTGTGAGTATAGATTTTCGAATCCGACGCAAATATGATAGTTAATTGTAACGGTCAGGGCCTCCTAATGACGATGGAACACTCAAATTGCGTCGAAATTCAATACATCGGCTTCCAGCCGACTTGTCTCCAAGGGTCTGTTGCTGCCTCGGGCACCTTATGGTCGTTCTCCTGTTAGTCTAGATTTGCGAAATCCGACGCATAACTGTTAGTTAATTGTAACGTTCAGCGCATCCTAATGACGATGGAACACTCAAATTCCGTCGAGATTCAATACATCATCCTCCAGCCGACTTGTCTCCAAGGGGATATTGCTGCCTCGGGCACCATATGGTCCTTCTCCTGTGAGTCTAGATTTTCGAATCCGACGCGAAACTGATTGTTAATTGTAACGTTCAGGGCCTCCTAATGACGATGGAACACTCTAATTGCGTCGCGATTCAATACATCGTCCTCCAGCCGACTTGTCTCCAAGGGTCTATTGCTGCCTGGGGCACCTTATGATCTTTTTCCTGTGAATTTAGATTTTCGAATCCGACGAAAAACTGATAGTTAATTGTAACGTTCAGGGCCTCATAATGACGATGGAACACTCAAATTGCGTCGAGATTCAATACATCGTCCTCCAGCCGACTTGTCTCCATTGGGATATTGCTGCCTCGGGCTCCTTATAGTCGCTCTCCTGTGAGTTTAGAATTTCGAATCCGACGCAAAACTGATTGTTAATAGTAACGTTCAGGGCCTCCTAATGACGATTGAACACTCAAATTGCGTCGAGATTCAATACACCGTCCTCCAGCCGACTTGTATCCAAGGGGATATTTCTGTCTCGGGCACCATATGATCCTTCTCCTGCGAGTAGATTTTCGAATCCGACGCTAAAATGATAGTTAATTGTAACGGTCAGGGCCTCCTAATGACGATGGAACACTCAAATTGCGTCGAGATTCAATACTTCGGCCTCCAGCCGACTTGTCTCCAAGGGGATATTGCTGTCTCGGGCACAATATGATCCTTCTATTGTGAGTCTAGATTTTCGAATCCGACGCAAACATGATAGTGAATTGTAACGTTCAGCGCCTCCTAATGACGATCGAACACTCAAAATGCGTCGCGATTCAATACATCGTCCTCCAGCGGACTGGTCTCCAAGGGGATATAGCCTCAGGCACCTTATGGTCCGTCTCCAGTGAGTCTAAATTTTTGAATCCGACTAAAAACTGATAGTTAATTGTAACATTCAGGGCCTCCTAATGACGATGGAGCACCCAAATTGATTCGCGATCCAATACATCGTCCTCCAGCCGACTTGTCTCTGAGGGTCTATTGCTGCCTCGGGCTCTAAATAGTCCGTCTCCTGTGAGTCTAGATTTTTGAATCCGACGCGAAACTAATAGTTTATTGTAACGTTCAGGGCCTCCTAATGACGATGGAGCACTCAAATTGCGCCGAGATTCAATACATTGTCCTTCAGCCGACTTGTCTCCAAAGGTCTATTGCTGCCTCGGGCACCTTATGTTCGTTCTCATGTGGGTCTAGATTTTCTAATCCGACGAAAAACTGATAGTTAATTGTAACATTCAGGGCCTCCTAATGACGATGGACCACCCAAATTGATTCGCGATCCAATACATCGTCCTCCAGCCGACTTGTCTCCAAGGGTCTATTGCTGCCTCGGGCTCCAAATAGTTCGTCTCCTGTGAGTCTAGATTTTTGAATCCGACGCGAAACTAATAGTTTATTGTAACGTTCAGGGCCTCCTAATGACGATGGAGCACTCAAATTGCGTCGAGATTCAATACATCGTCCTCCAGCCGACTTGTATCCAAGGTGATTATGCTGTCTCGGGCACCATATGATCCTTCTCCTGTGAATAGATTTTCCAATCCGACGCTAAAATGATAGTTAACTGTAACGTTCAGCGCCTCCTAATGACGATGGAACACACAAATTGCGCCGAGAGTCAATATGTCGTCCTCCAGCCGAATGGTCTCCAAGGGTCTATTGCTGCCTCGGGCACCTTATGGTCGTTCGCCTGTGAGTCTAGATTTTCGAATCCGACGCAAAGATGATAGTTAATTGTAACGTTGAGGGCCTCCTAATGACGATGCAACACTCAAATTGCGTATAGATTCAATACATCGTCCTCCAGCCGACTTGTCTCCAAGGGGATTTTGCTGCCTCGGGCACCACATGGTCCTTCTCCTGTGAGTCTAGATTTTCGAATCCGACGCGAAACTGATAGTTAATTGTAACGTTCAGGGCCTCCTGATGACGATGGAGCACTCAAATTGCGTCGCGATTCAATACATCGTACTCCAGCGGACTGGTCTCCAAGGGGATATTGTTGCTTCGGGCACCTTATGGTCCGTCTCCAGTGAGTCTAGATTTTCGAATCCGACGAAAAACTGATGGTTAATTGTAACTTTCAGGGCCTGCTGGTTACGATGGAACACTCAAATTGCGTCGTGATCCAATACATCGTACTCCAGCCGACTTGTCTTCAAGGGACTATTGCTGCCTGGGGCACCTAATGATCGTTTTCCTGTGAGTCTAGATTTTCGAATCCGACGCAAAACTGATAGTTAATTGTAACGGTCAGGGCCTCCTAAAGACGATGGAGCACTCAAATTGCGTCGCGATTCAATACATCGTCCTCCAGCAGACTGGTCTCCAAGGGGATATAGCCTCGATCACCTTAAGGCCCGTCTCCAGTGAGTCTAGATTTTTGAAGCCGACGCGAAACTGATAGTTCATTGTAACGTTCAGGGCCTCCTAATTACGATGGAACACTCAAATTGCGTCGAAATTCAATACATCGCCCTCCAGCCGACTTGTCTCCAAGGGGATATTGCTGCCTCGGGAACCTTATGATCGTTCTCCTGTTAGTCTAGATTTGCGAATCCGACGCATAACTGTTAGTTAATTGTAACGTTCAGCGCCTCCTAATGACGATGAAACACTCAAATTGCGTCGAGATTCAATACATCGCCCTCCAGCCGACTTGTCTCCAAGGGGATATTGCCACCTCGGGCACCATATGGTCCTTCTCCTGTGAGTCTAGATTTTCGAATCCGACGCGAAACTGATAGTTAATTGTAACGTTCAGGGCCTCCTAATGACGATGGACACTCAAATTGCGTCGAGATTCAATACATCGTCCATCAGCCGACTTGACTCCAAGGGGATATTGCTGCCTCGGGCACCAAATGGTCCATCTCCTGTGAGCGTAGATTTTTGAATCCGAAGCGAAACTAATAGTTAATTGTAAAGTTCAGGGCCTCCTAATGACGATGGAACACTCAAATTGCGTCGAGAGTCAATACATCGGCCTCCATCCGATTTGTCTCCAAGGGGATATTTCTGTCTCGGGCACCATATGATCCTTCTCCTGCGAGTAGATTTTCGAATCCGACGCTAAAATGATAGTTAATTGTAACGTTCAGCCCCCCCTAATGACGATGGGACACTCAAATTGCGCCGAGAGTCAATACATCGCCCTCAAGGCGACTTGTCTCCAAGAATCCATTGCTGCCTCGGGCACCTTATGGCAGTTCTCCTGTGACTCTCCATTTTCGAATCCGACGCAAAACAGATAGTTAATTGTAACGTTCAGGGCCTCCTAATGACGATGGAACAATCAAATTGCGTCGAGAGTCAATACATCGGCCTCCAGCCGATTTGTCTCCAAGGGGATATTGCTGTCTTGGGCACCATATGATCCTTCTCCTGTGAGTAGATTTTCGAACCCGACGCTAGAATGAAAGTTAATTGTAACGTTCAGGGCCTCCTAATGACGATGGAACACTCGAATTGCGTCGAGAGTCAATAGGTCGTGCTCCAGCCGAATTGTCTCCAAGGGTCTATTCCTGCCTCGGGCACCTTATGGTAGTTCTCCTGTGAGTCTAGATTTTCGAATCCGACGCGAAACTAATAGTTAATTGTAACGTCAGGGCCTCCTAATGACGACGGATCACACAAATAGCGTCGAGATTCAATACATCGTCCTCCAGCCGACTTGTATCCAAGGGGATATTTCTTTCTCGGGCACCACATGATCCTTCTCCTGCGAGTAGATTTTCGAATCCGACGCAAAAATGATAGTTAATTGTAACGTTCAGGGCCTCCTAATGACGATGCAACACTCAAATTGCGTCTCGATTCAATACATCGTCCTCCAGCCGACTTGTCTCCAAGGGGATATTGCTGCCTGTGGCACCAAATGGTCCATCTCCTGTGAGTGTAGATTTTTGAATCCGACGCACAACTAATAGTTAATTGTAAAGTTCAGGGCCTCCTAATGACGATGGAACAATCAAAGTGCGTCGATAGACAATACATCGACCTCCAGCCGACTTGTCTACAAGGGGATATTGCTGCCTCGGGCTCCATGTGGTCCGTCTCCTGTGAGTCTAGATTTTCGAATCCGACGAAAAACTGATGGTTAATTGTAACATTCAGGGCCTGCTAGTTACGATGGAACACTCAAATTGCGTCGCGATCCAATGCATCGTACTCCAGCCGACTTGTCTTCAAGGGTCTATTGCTGCCTGGGGCACCTAATGATCGTTTTCCTGTGAGTCTAGATTTTCTATAACGACGCAAAACTGATAGTTAATTGCAACTTTCAACGCCTCCTAATGACGACGGATCACTCAAAAAGCGTCGAGATTCAATACATCGTCCTCCAGCCGACTAGTATCCAAGGGGATATTTCTGTCTCGGGCAACATATGATCCTTCTCCTGCGAGTAGATTTTCGAATCCGACGCTAAAATGATAGTTAATTGTAACGTTCAGCCCCCCCCCCCTAATGGCGATGGGACACTCAAATTGCGTCGAGAGTCAATACATCGCCCTCAAGCCGACTTGTCTCCAAGGGTCTATTGCTGCCTCGGGCACCTTATGGTCGTTCTCCTGTGAGTCTAGATTTTCGAATCCGACGCAAATATCATAGTTAATTGTAACGGTCAGGTCCTCCTAATGACGATGGAACACTCAAATTGCGTCGAGATTCAATACATCGGCTTCCAGCCGACTTGACTCCAAGGGTCTGTTGCTGCCTCGGGCACCTTATGGTCGTTCTCCTGTTAGTCTAGATTTGCGAATCCGACGCATAACTGTTAGTTAATTGTAACGTTCAGCGCCTCCTAATGACGATGGAACACTCATATTCCGTCGAGATTCAATACATCATCCTCCAGACGACTTGTCTCCAAGGGGATATTGCTGCCTCGGGCACCATATGGTCCTTCTCCTGTGAGTCTAGATTTTCGAATCCGACGCGAAACTGATTGTTAATTGCAACGTTCAGGGCCTCCTAATGACGATGGAACACTCAAATTGCGTCGCGATTCAATACATCGTCCTCCAGCGGACTGGTCTCCAAGGGGATATAGCCTCGGGCACCTTATGGTCCGTCTCCAGTGAATCTAGATTTTCTAATCCGACGCGAAACTGATAGTTAATTGCAACTTTCAGGGCCTCCTAATGACGACGGATCACTCAAGTAGCGTCGAGATTCAATACATCGTCCTCCAGCCGACTTGTATCCAAGGGGATATTACTGTCTCGGGCACCATATGATCCTTCTCCTGCGAGTAGATTTTCGAATCCGACGCTAAATGATAATTAATTGTAACGTTCAGCCCCCCCTAATGACGACGGGACACTCAAATTGCGCCGAGAGTCAATACATCGCCCTCAAGCCGACTTGTCTCCAAGGGTCTATTGCTGCCTCGGGCACCTTATGGTCGTTCTCCTGTGAGTATAGATTTTCGAATCCGACGCAAATATGATAGTTAATTGTAACGGTCAGGGCCTCCTAATGACGATGGAACACTCAAATTGCGTCGAGATTAAATACATCGGCTTCCAGCCGACTTGTCTCCAAGGGTCTGTTGCTGCCTCGGGCACCTTATGGTCGTTCTCCTGTTAGTCTAGATTTGCGAATCCGACGCATAACTGTTAGTTAATTGTAACGTTCAGCGCATCCTAATGACGATGGAACACTCAAATTCCGTCGAGATTCAATACATCATCCTCCAGCCGACTTGTCTCCAAGGGGATATTGCTGCCTCGGGCACCATATGGTCCTTCTCCTGTGAGTCTAGATTTTCGAATCCGACGCGAAACTGATTGTTAATTGTAACGTTCAGGGCCTCATAATGACGATGGAACACTCAAATTGCGTCGAGATTCAATACATCGTCCTCCAGCCGACTTGTCTCCATTGGGATATTGCTGCCTCGGGCTCCTTATAGTCGCTCTCCTGTGAGTTTAGAATTTCGAATCCGACGCAAAACTGATTGTTAATAGTAACGTTCAGGGCCTCCTAATGACGATTGAACACTCAAATTGCGTCGAGATTCAATACACCGTCCTCCAGCCGACTTGTATCCAAGGGGATATTTCTGTCTCGGGCACCATATGATCCTTCTCCTGCGAGTAGATTTTCGAATCCGACGCTAAAATGATAGTTAATTGTAACGGTCAGGGCCTCCTAATGACGATGGAACACTCAAATTGCGTCGAGATTCAATACTTCGGCCTCCAGCCGACTTGTCTCCAAGGGGATATTGCTGTCTCGGGCACAATATGATCCTTCTATTGTGAGTCTAGATTTTCGAATCCGACGCAAACATGATAGTGAATTGTAACGTTCAGCGCCTCCTAATGACGATCGAACACTCAAATTGCGTCGCGATTCAATACATCGTCCTCCAGCGGACTGGTCTCCAAGGGGATATAGCCTCAGGCACCTTATGGTCCGTCTCCAGTGAGTCTAAATTTTTGAATCCGACAAAAAACTGATAGTTAATTGTAACATTCAGGGCCTCCTAATGACGATGGAGCACCCAAATTGATTCGCGATCCAATACATCGTCCTCCAGCCGACTTGTCTCTGAGGGTCTATTGCTGCCTCGGGCTCAAAATAGTCCGTCTCCTGTGAGTCTAGATTTTTGAATCCGACGCGAAACTAATAGTTTATTGTAACGTTCAGGGCCTCCTAATGACGATGGAGCACTCAAATTGCGCCGAGATTCAATACATTGTCCTTCAGCCGACTTGTCTCCAAAGGTCTATTGCTGCCTCGGGCACCTTATGTTCGTTCTCATGTAGGTCTAGATTTTCTAATCCGACGAAAAACTGATAGTTAATTGTAACATTCAGGGCCTCCTAATGACGATGGAGCACCCAAGTTGATTCGCGATCCAATACATCGTCCTCCAGCCGACTTGTCTCCAAGGGTCTATTACTGCCTCGGGCTCCAAATAGTTCGTCTCCTGTGAGTCTAGATTTTTGAATCCGACGCGAAACTAATAGTTTATTGTAACGTTCAGGGCCTCCTAATGACGATGGAGCACTCAAATTGCGTCGAGATTCAATACATCGTCCTCCAGCCGACTTGTATCCAAGGGGATTATGCTGTCTCGGGCACCATATGATCCTTCTCCTGTGAATAGATTTTCCAATCCGACGCTAAAATGATAGTTAACTGTAACGTTCAGCGCCTCCTAATGACGATGGAACACACAAATTGCGCCGAGAGTCAATATATCGTCCTCCAGCCGAATGGTCTCCAAGGGTCTATTGCTGCGTCGGGCACCTTATGGTCGTTCGCCTGTGAGTCTAGATTTTCGAATCCGACGCAAAAATGATAGTTAATTGTAACGTTGAGGTCCTCCTAATGACGATGCAACACTCAAATTGCGTATAGATTCAATACATCGTCCTCCAGCCGACTTGTCTCCAAGGGGATTTTGCTGCCTCGGGCACCACATGGTCCTTCTCCTGTGAGTCTAGATTTTCGAATCCGACGCGAAACTGATAGTTAATTGTAACGTTCAGGGCCTCCTAATGACGATGGAGCACTCAAATTGCGTCGCGATTCAATACATCGTACTCCAGCGGACTGGTCTCCAAGGGGATATTGCTGCTTCGGGCACCTTATGGTCCGTCTCCAGTGAGTCTAGATTTTCGAATCCGACGAAAAACTGATGGTTAATTGTAACTTTCAGGGCCTGCTGGTTACGATGGAACACTCAAATTGCGTCGTGATCCAATACATCGTACTCCAGCCGACTTGTCTTCAAGGGACTATTGCTGCCTGGGGCACCTAATGATCGTTTTCCTGTGAGTCTAGATTTTCGAATCCGACGCAAAACTGATAGTTAATTGTAACGGTCAGGGCCTCCTAAAGACGATGGAGCACTCAAATTGCGTCGCGATTCAATACATCGTCCTCCAGCAGACTGGTCTCCAAGGGGATATAGCTTCGATCACCTTAAGGCCCGTCTCCAGTGAGTCTAGATTTTTGAAGCCGACGCGAAACTGATACTTAATTGTAACGTTCAGGGCCTCCTAATTACGATGGAACACTCAAATTGCGTCGAAATTCAATACATCGCCCTCCAGCCGACTTGTCTCCAAGGGGAAATTGCTGCCTCGGGAACCTTATGATCGTTCTCCTGTTAGTCTAGATTTGCGAATCCGACGCATAACTGTTAGTTAATTGTAACGTTCAGCGCCTCCTAATGACGATGAAACACTCAAATTGCGTCGAGATTCAATACATCGCCCTCCAGCCGACTTGTCTCCAAGGGGATATTGCCGCCTCGGGCACCATATGGTCCTTCTCCTGTGAGTCTAGATTTTCGAATCCGACGCGAAACTGATAGTTAATTGTAACGTTCAGGGCCTCCTAATGACGATGGACACTCAAATTGCGTCGAGATTCAATACATCGTCCATCAGCCGACTTGACTCCAAGGGGATATTGCTGCCTCGGGCACCAAATGGTCCATCTCCTGTGAGCGTAGATTTTTGAATCCGACGCGAAACTAATAGTTAATTTTAAAGTTCAGGGCCTCCTAATGACGATGGAACACTCAAATTGCGTCGAGAGTCAATACATCGGCCTCCATCCGATTTGTCTCCAAGGGGATATTTCTGTCTCGGGCACCATATGATCCTTCTCCTGCGAGTAGATTTTCGAATCCGACGCTAAAATGATAGTTAATTGTAACGTTCAGCCCCCCCTAATGACGATGGGACACTCAAATTGCGCCGAGAGTCAATACATCGCCCTCAAGCCGACTTGTCTCCAAGAGTCCATTGCTGCCTCGGGCACCTTATGGCAGTTCTCCAGTGACTCTCCATTTTCGAATCCGACGCAAAACAGATAGTTAATTGTAACGTTCAGGGCCTCCTAATGACGATGGAACAATCAAATTGCGTCGAGAGTCAATACATCGGCCTCCAGCCGATTTGTCTCCAAGGGGATATTGCTGTCTTGGGCACCATATGATCCTTCTCCTGTGAGTAGATTTTCGAACCCGACGCTAGAATGAAAGTTAATTGTAACGTTCAGCGCCTCCTAATGACGATGGAACACTCGAATTGCGTCGAGAGTCAATAGATCGTGCTCCAGCCGAATTGTCTCCAAGGGTCTATTCCTGCCTCGGGCACCTTATGGTCGTTCTCCTGTGAGTCTAGATTTTCGAATCCGACGCGAAACTGATAGTTAATTGTAACGTTCAGGGCCTCCTAATGACGACGGTTCACACAAATAGCGTCGAGATTCAATACATCGTCCTCCAGCCGACTTGTATCCAAGGGGATATTTCTTTCTCGGGCACCACATGATCCTTCTCCTGCGAGTAGATTTTCGAATCCGACGCAAAAATGATAGTTAATTGTAACGTTCAGGGCCTCCTAATGACGATGCAACACTCAAATTGCGTCTCGATTCAATACATCGTCCTCCAGCCGACTTGTCTCCAAGGGGATATTGCTGCCTGGGGCACCAAATGGTCCATCTCCTGTGAGTGTAGATTTTTGAATCCGACGCACAACTAATAGTTAATTGCAAAGTTCAGGGCCTCCTAATGACGATGGAACACTCAAATTGCGTCGTCCTTCAGCCGACTTGTCTCCAAGAGTCCATTGCTGCCTCGGGCACCTTATGGCAGTTCTCCTGTGAGTCTCGATTTTCGAATCCGACGCAAAACAGATAGTTAATTGTAACAATCAGGGCCTCCTAATGACGATGGAACAATCAAAGTGCGTCGATAGACAATACATCGACCTCCAGCCGACTTGTCTACAAGGGGATATTGCTGCCTCGGGCTCCATGTGGTCCGTCTCCTGTGAGTCTAGATTTTTGAATCCGACGGAAAACTGATGGTTAATTGTAACATTCAGGGCCTGCTAGTTACGATGGAACACTCAAATTGCGTCGCGATCCAATACATCGTACTCCAGCCGACTTGTCTTCAAGGGTGTATTGCTGCCTGGGGCACCTAATGATCGTTTTCCTGTGAGTCTAGATTTTCTATAACGACGCAAAACTGATAGTTAATTGCAACTTTCAACGCCTCCTAATGACGACGGATCACTCAAAAAGCGTCGAGATTCAATACATCGTCCTCCAGCCGACTAGTATCCAAGGGGATATTTCTGTCTCGGGCAACATATGATCCTTCTCCTGCGAGTAGATTTTCGAATCCGACGCTAAAATGATAGTTAATTGTAACGTTCAGCCCCCCCTAATGACGATGGGACACTCAAATTGCGTCGAGAGTCAATACATCGCCCTCAAGCCGACTTGTCTCCAAGGGTCTATTGCTGCCTCGGGCACCTTATGGTCGTTCTCCTGTGAGTCTAGATTTTCGAATCCGACGCAAATATCATAGTTAATTGTAACGGTCAGGGCCTCCTAATGACAATGGAACACTCAAATTGCGTCGAGATTCAATACATCGGCTTCCAGCCGACTTGACTCCAAGGGTCTGTTGCTGCCTCGGGCACCTTATGGTCGTTCTCCTGTTAGTCTAGATTTGCGAATCCGACGCATAACTGTTAGTTAATTGTAACGTTCAGCGCCTCCTAATGACGATGGAACACTCATATTCCGTCGAGATTCAATACATCATCCTCCAGACGACTTGTCTCCAAGGGGATATTGCTGCCTCGGGCACCATATGGTCCTTCTCCTGTGAGTCTAGATTTTCGAATCCGACGCGAAACTGATTGTTAATTGCAACGTTCAGGGCCTCCTAATGACGATGGAACACTCAAATTGCGTCGCGATTCAATACATCGTCCTCCAGCGGACTGGTCTCCAAGGGGATATAGCCTCAGGCACCTTATGGTCCGTCTCCAGTGAGTCTAAATTTTTGAATCCGACGAAAAATTGATAGTTAATTGTAACATTCAGGGCCTCCTAATGACGATGGAGCACCCAAATTGATTCGCGATCCAATACATCAACCTCCAGCCGACTTGTCTCCAAGGGTCTATTGCTGCCTCGGGCTCCAAATAGTCCATCTCCTGTGAGTCTAGATTTTTGAATCCGACGCGAAACTAATAGTTTATTGTAACGTTCAGAGCCTCCTAATGACGATGAAGCACTCAAATTGCGTCGAGATTCAATACATCGTCCTCCAGCCGACTTGTATCCAAGGGGATATTGCTGTCTCGGGCACCATATGATCCTTCTCCTGTGAATAGATATTCGAATCCGATGCTAAAATGATAGTTAACTGTAACGTTCAGCGCCTCCTAATGACGATGGAACACTCAAATTGCGTCGAGAGTCAATACATCGTCCTCCAGCCGAATGGTCTCCAAGGGTCAATTGCTGCCTCGGGCACCTTATGGTCGTTCTCCTGTGAGTCCAGATTTTCGAATCCGACGCAAAAATGATAGTTAATTGTAACGTTCAGGGCCTCCTAATGACGATGCAACACTCAAATTGCGTCTCTATTCAATACATCGTCCTCCAGCCGACTTGTCTCCAAGGGGATTTTGCTGCCTCGGGCGCCACATGGTCCTTCTCCTGTGAGTCTAGATTTTCGAATCCGACGCTATACTGATAGTTAATTGTAACGTTCAGGGCAACCTAATGACGATGGAGCACTCAAATTGCCGTGCGATACAATACATCGTACTCCAGCGGACTGGTCTCCAAGGGGATATTGCTGCTTCGGGCACCATATGGTCCGTCTCCAGTAAGTCTAGATTTTCGAATCCGACGAAAAACTGATGGTTAATTGTGACTTTCAGGGCCTGCTGGTTGTGATGGAACACTCAAATTGCGTCGCGATCCAATACATCGTACTCCAGCCGACTTGTCTTCAAGGGACTATTGCTACCTGGGGCACCTAATGATCGTTTTCCCGTGAGTCTAGATTTTCGAATCCGACGCAAAACTGATAGTTAATTGTAACGTACAGGGCCTCCTAATGACGATGGAACACTCAAATTGCGTCGAGATTCAATACATCGTCCTCCAGCCGACTTGTATCCAAGGGGATATTTCTGTCTCGGGCACCATATGATCCTTCTCCTGCGAGTAGATTTTCGAATCCGACGCTAAAATGATAGTTAATTGTAACGGTCAGGGCCTCCTAATGACGACTGAACACTCAAATTGCGTCGAGATTCAATACATCGTCCTCCAGCCGACTTGTATCCAAGGGGATATTTCTGTCTCGGGCACCATATGATCCTTCTCCTGCGAGTAGATTTTCGAATCCGACGCTAAAATGATAGTTAATTGTAACGGTCAGGGCCTCCTAATGACGATGGAACACTCAAATTGCGTCGAGATTCAACACTTCGGCCTCCAGCCGACTTGTCTCCAAGGGGATATTGCTGTCTCGGGCACAATATGATCCTTCTATTGTGAGTCGAGATTTTCGAATCCGAAGCAAACATGATAGTGAATTGTAACGTTCAGCGCCTCCTAATGACAATCGAACACTCAAATTGCGTCGCGATTCAATACATCGTCCTCCAGCGGACTGGTCTCCAAGGGGATATTGCTGCCTCGGGCTCAAAATAGTCCGTCTCCTGTGAGTCTAGATTTTTTAATCCGACGCGAAACTAATAGTTTACTGTAACGTTCAGGGCCTCCTAATGACGATGGAGCACTCAAATTGCGTCGAGATTCAATACATCGTCCTCCAGCCGACTTGTCTCCATTGGGATATTGCTGCCTCGGGCTCCTTATGGTCGCTCTCCTGTGAGTTTAGATTTTCGAATCCGACGCAAAACTGATTGTTAATAGTAACGTTCAGGGCCTCCTAATGTCGATGGAACACTCAAATTGCGTCGAGAGTCAATATATCGTCCTCCAGCCGAATGGTCTCCAAGGGTCTATTGCTGCCTGGGGCACCTTATGGTCGTTCTCCTGTGAGTCTAGATTTTCGAATCCGACGCAAAAATGATAGTTAATTGTAACGTTCAGGGCCTCCTAATGACGATGCAACACTCAAATTGCGTCTCGATTCAATACATCGTCCTCCAGCCGACTTGTCTTCAAGGGTCTATTGCTGCCTGGGGCACCTAATGATCGTTTTCCTGTGAGTCTACATTTTCTATTTCGACGCAAAACTGATAGTTAATTGTAACGTACACGGCCTGCTAATGACGATGGAACACTCAAATTGCGTCGAGATTCACTACATCGTCCTCCAGCCAACTTGTCTCCAAGGGATATCGCTGCTTCGGGCACCACATGGTCTGTCACCAGTGATTCTACGTTTTCGAATCCGACGCAAAACTGATAGTTAATTGTAACGTTCAGGGCCTCCGAAAGACGATGGAGGACTCAAATTGTGTCGCGATTCAATACATCGTTCTCCAGCGGACTGGTCTCCAAGGGGATATAGCCTCGGGCACCTTATGGTCCGTTTCCAGTGAGTCTAGATTGTCTAATCCGACGCGAAACTGATAGTTAATTGTAACGTTCAGGGCCTCCTAATGACGACGGATCTTTCAAATAGCGTCGAGATTCAATACATCGTCCTCCAGCCGACTTGTATCCAAGGGGATATTTCTTTCTCTGGCACCATATGATCGTTCTCCTGCGAGTAGATTTTCGAATCCGACGCTAAAATGATTGTTAATAGTAACGTTCAGGGCCTGCTAATGACGATGGAACACTCAAATTGCGTCGAGATTCAATACATCGTCCTCCAGCCGACTTGTATCCAAGGGTCTATTGCTGCCTCGTTCACCTTATGGTCGTTCTCCTGTGAGTCTAGATTTTCGAATCCGACGCAAAAATGATAGTTAATTGTAACGTTCAGGGCCTCCTAATGACGATGGAACACAAAAAATTGCGTCTCGATTTAATACATCGTCCTCCAGCCGACTTGTCTCCAAGGGGATTTTGCTGCCTCGGGCACCACATGGTGCTTCTCCTGTGGATCTAGATTTTCGAATCCGACGCGAAACTGATAGTTAATTGTAACCTTCAGGGCCTCCTAATGACGATGGAGCACTCAAATTGCGTCGCGATTCAATACATCGTACTCCAGCGGACTGGTCTCCAAGGGGATATTGCTGCTTCTGGCACCTTACGGTCCGTCTCCAGTGAGTCTAGATTTTCGAATCCGACGAAAAATTGTTGGTTAATTGTAACTTTCAGGGCCTGCTGGTTACGATGGAACACTCAAATTGCGTCGCGATCCAATACATCGTACTCCAGCCGACTTGTCTTCAAGGGTCTATTGCTGCCTGGGGCACCTAATGATCGTTTTCCTGTGAGTCTAGATTTTTAATCCGACGCAAAACTGATAGTTAATTGTAACGTACAGGGCCTCCTAATGACGATGGAACACTCAAATTGCGTCGAGATTCAATACATCGTCCTCCAGCCGACTTTCTCCATGGTGATATTGCTGCCTTGGGCTACTTATGGTCGCTCTCCTGTGAGTCTAGATTTTCGAATCCGACGCGAAGCTAATTGTTAATTGTAACGGTCAGGGCTTCCTAATGACGATGGAACACTCAAATTTCGTCGAGACTCAATACATCGGCATTCAGCCGATTTGTCTCCAAGGGTCTATTGCTGCCTCGGGCACCTTATGATCGTTCACCTGTGAGTCTAGATTTTCGAACCCGACGTAAAACTGATAGTTAATTGTAACGGTCAGGGCCACCTAATGACGATGGAACACTCAAATTGCGTCGAGATTCAATACATCGTCCTCCAGCCGACTTGTCTCCAAGGGTCTATTGCTGCATCTGGCACCTTATGGTCCGTCTCCGGTGAGTCTAGATTATCGAACCCGACGAAAAACTGATAGTTAATTGTAACATTCAGGGCCTCCTAGTTACGATGGAACACTCAAATTGCGCCGCGATCTAATACATCGTCCACCAGCCGACTTGTCTCCAAGGGTCTATTGCTGCCTGGGGCTCTTTATGATCGTTCTCCTGTGAGTCCAGCTTTTCGAATCCGACGCAAAACTGATAGTTAATTGTAACGTTCAGGGCCTCCTAATGACGATGGAACACTCAAATTGCATCGAGATTCAACTTACCGGCCTCCAGCCGACTTGTCACCATGGGGATATTGCTGCCTCGGGCTCCTTATGGTCGCTGTCCTGTGAGTCTAGATTTTCGAAACCGACGCCAAACTGATTGTTAATTGTAACGTTCAGGGCTTCCTAATGACGATGGAACACTCAAATTGCGTCGAGAATCAATATATCGGCCTCCAGCCGATTTGTCTCCAAGGGGATATTGCTGTCTAGGGCACCATATGATCCTTCTCCTGTGAGTGTAGGTTTTCGAATCCGCCGCAAAACTAATCGTTAATTGTAAAGTTCAGAGCCTCCTAATGACGATGGAACACTCAAATTGCGTCGAGATTAAATACATCGTCCATCAGCCGACTTGACTCCAAGGGGATATTGCTGCCTCGGGCACCAAATGGTCCATCTCCTGTGAGTGTAGATTTTTGAATCCGACGAGAAACTAATAGTTAATTGTAAAGTTCAGGGCCTCCTAATGACGATGGAACACTCAAATTGCGTCGTCCTTCAGTCGACTTGTCTCCAAGAGTCCATTGCTGCCTCGGGCACCTTATGGCAGTTCTCCTGTGAGTCTCGATTTTCGAATCCGACGCAAAACAGATAGTTAATTGTAACGTTCAGGGCCTCCTAATGACGATGGAACAATCAAATTGCGTCGAGAGACAATACATCGACCTCCAGCCGACTTGTCTACAAGGGGATATTGCTGCCTCGGGCTCCATGTGGTCCGTCTCCTGTGAGTCTAGATTTTCGAATCCGACGCAAAACAGATAGTTAATTGTAACGTTCTGGGCCTCCTAATGACGATGGAACAATCAAATTGCGTCGAGAGTCAATACATCGGCCTCCAGCCGATTTGTCTCCAAGGGGATATTGCTGTCTAGGGCACCATATGATCCTTCTCCTGTGAGTAGATTTTCGAACCCAACGCTAGAATGAAAGTTAATTGTAACGTTCAGCGCCTCCTAATGACGATGCAACACTCGAATTGCGTCGAGAGTCAATACATCGTGCTCCAGCCGAATTGTCTCCAAGGGTCTATTGCTGCTTTGGGCACCTTATGGTCGTTCTAGTGTGAGCCTAGATTTTCGAATCCGACGCAAAAATGATAGTTAATTGTAACTTTCAGGGCCTCCAAATGACGATGAAACACTCAAATTGCCTCGTGACTCAATATATCAGCCTCCAGCCGACTTGTCTCCAAGGGGATATTGCTGCCTCGGGCACCATATGGTCCTTCTCCTGTGAGTCTAGATTTTCGAATCCAACGCGAAACTGATAGTTAATCGTAACGTTCAGGGCCTCCTAATGACGATGGAACACTCAAATTCGGTCGCAATTCAATACATCGTCCTCCAGCGGACTGGTCTCCTGCTTCGGGCACCTTATGGTCCGTCTCCAGTGAGTCTAGATTTTCAAATCCGACGAAAAACTGATAGTTAATTGTATCATTCAGGGCCTCCTAATGACGATGGACCACTCAAATCGCGTCGCGATTCAATAAATCGTCCTCCAGCGGACTGGTCTAAAAGGGGATATTGCTGCTTTGGGCACCTTATGGTCCGTCCCCAGTGAGTCTAGATTCTCGAATCCGGCGAAAAACTGATAGTTCATTGTAACATTCAGGGCCTCCTAGTTATGTTGGAACATTCAAATTGCGTCGCGATCCAATACATCGTCCTCCAGCCGACTTCTCTCCAAGAGTCTATTGCTGCCTCGGGCACCTTATGGTCGCTTTCCTGTGAGTCTAGATTTTCTAATGCGACGCAAAGCTGATTGCTAATTGTAACGTTCAGGGCCTCCTAATGACGATGGAACACTAAAATTGCGTCGAGATTCAATACATCGGCCTCCAGCCGACTTGTCTCCAAGGGGATATTGCTGCTTCGGGTACCTTATGGTCCGTCTCCAGTGAGTCTAGATTTTCGAATCCGACGAAAGACTGATAGTTAATTGTAACGTTCAGGGCCTCCTAATGACGATGGAACACTCAAATTGCGTCGAGTCTCAATTCATCGTCCTCCAGCCGACTTGTCTCCATTGGGATATTGCTGCCTCGGGCTCCTTATGGTCGCTCTCCTGTGAGTTTAGATTTTCGAATCCGACGCGAAACTGATTGTTAATTGTAACGTTCAGGGCTTCCTAATGCCGATGGAACACTCAAATTGCGTCGAGATTCAATACACCTGCCTCCAGCCGAATTGTCTCCAAGGGGATATTGCTGTCTCAGGCACAATATGATCCTTCTACTGTGAGTCTAGATTTTCGAATCCGACGCAAACATGATGGTGAATTGTAACGTTCAGCGCCTCCTAATGACGATCGGACACTCAAATTGCGTCGCGAATCTATACATCGTCCTCCAGCTTACTGGTCTCCAAGGTGATATAGCCTCGGGAACCCTATGGTCCGTCTCCAGTGAGTCTAGATTTATGAATCCGACGAAAAACTGATAGTTAATTGTAACATTCAGGGCCTCCTAATGACGATGGAGCACTCAAATTGATTCGCGATCCAATACATCGTACTCCAGCTGACTTGTCTCCAAGGGTCCATTGCTGCCTCGGGCTCATAATAGTCCGTCTCCTGTGAGTCTAGATTTTTGAATCCGACGCGAAACTGATAGTTTATTGTAACTTTCAGGGCCTCCTAATGACGATGGAACACTCAAATTGCGTCGAGATTCAATACATCGTCCTTCAGCCGACTTGTCTCCAAGGGTCTATTGTTGCCTCTGGCACCTTATAGTCGTTCTCCTATGAGTCAAGATTTTCGAATCCGACGCAAAACTGATAGTTAATTGTAACTTTCAGGGCCTCCTAATGACGATGGAACACTCAAATTGCGTCGAGATTCAATACATCGTCCTTCAGCCGACTTGTCTCCATGGGTCTATTGCTGCCTCGGGCACCTTATGGTTGTTCTCCTGTGAGTCTAGAATTTCTAATGCGACGCAAAACTGATTGCAAATTGTAACGTTCAGGGCCTCCTAATGACGATGGAACACTCAAATTGCGTCGAGATTCAATACATCATCCTCCAGCCCACTTGTAACTAAGGGGATATTGCTGTCTCAAGCACCATATCATCCTTCTCCTGTGAGTAGATTTTCCAATCCGACGCTAAAATAATAGTTGATTGTAACGTTCAGGGCCTGTTAATGACGATGGAACAGTCAAATTGCGTCGAGATTCAATACATCGGCCTCCAGCCGACTTGTCTCCAAGGGGATATTGCTGCTTCGGGTACCTTATGGTCCGTCTCCAGTGAGTCTAGATTTTCGAATCCGACGAAAAACTGATAGTTAATTGTAACATTGCGTCGCGATCCAATACATCGGCCTCCAGCCGACCTGTCTCCAAGGGTCAATTGCTGTCTGGGGCACCTTATGATTGTTTTCCTGTGAGTCTAGATTTTCGAATCCGACGCAAAACTGATAGTTAATTGTAACGTTCAGGGCCTCCTAATGACGATGGAACACTCAAATTGCGTCGAGATTCAATACATCGTCGTCCAGCCGACTTGTCACCAAAGGTCTATTGCTGCCTCGGGCACCATATGGTCGTTCTCATGTGAGTTTAGATTTTCTAATCCGACGCAAAACTGATTGTTAATAGTAACGTTCAGGGCCTCCTAATGACGATTGAACACTCGAATTGCGTCGAGATTTAATACATCGTCCTCCAGCCGACATGTATCCAAGGGGATATCGCTGTCTCGGGCACCATATGATCCTTCTCCTGTGAGTAGATTTTCGAATCCGACGCTAAAATGATAGTTAATTGTAACAGTCAGCGCCTCCTAATGACGATGGAACACACAAATTGCGTCGAGATTCAATACATCATCCTCCAGCCCACTTGTATCCTAGGGGATATTGCTGTCTCAGACACCATATCATCCTTCTCCTGTGAGTAGATTTTCGAATGCGACGCTAAAATAATAGTTGATTGTAACGTTCAGCGCCTCCTGATGACGATGGAACACTCAAATTGCGTCGAGATTCAATACATCGGCCTCCAGCCGACTTGTCTCCAAGGGGATATTGCTGCTTCTGGTACCATATGGTCCGTATCCAGTGAGTCTAGATTTTCGAATCCGACGAAAGACTGATAGTTAATTGTAACTTTCAGGGCCTCCTAATGACGATGGAACACCCAAATTGCGTCGAGACTCAATACATCGTCCTCCAGCCGACTTGACTCCATTGGGATATTGCTGCCTCGGGCTCCTTATGGTCGCTCTCCTGTGAGTTTACATTTTCGAATCCGACGCGAAACTGATTGTTAATTGTAAAGTTCAAGGCTTCCTAATGCCGATGGATCACTCAAACTGCGTCGAGATTCAATACACCGGCCTCCAGCCGAATTGTTCCCAAGGGGATATTGCTGTCTCGGGCACAATATGATCCTTCTACTGTGAGTCTAGATTTTCGAATCCGACGCAAACATTATGGTGAATTGTGACGTTCAGCGCCTCCTAATGACGATCGAACACTCAAATTGCGTCGCGATTCAATACATCGTCCTCCAGCGGACTGGTCTCCAAGGTGATATAGCCTCGGGCACCTTATGGTCCGTCTCCAGTGAGTCTAGATTTTTGAATCCGACGAAAAACTGATAGTTAATTGTAAGATTCAGGGCCTCCTAATGACGATGGAGCACTCAAATTGATTCGCGATCCAATACATCGTCCTCCAGCCGACTTGTCTCCAAGGGTCTATGGCTGCCTCGGGCTAAAAATAGTCCGTCTCCAGTGAGTCTAGATTTTCGAATCCGACGAAAAACTGATAGTTAATTGTAACATTGCGTCGCGATCCAATACATCGGCCTCCAGCCGACCTGTCTCCAAGGGTCAATTGCTGTCTGGGGCACCTTATGATTGTTTTCCTGTGAGTCTAGATTTTCGAATCCGACGCAAAACTGTTAGTTAATTGTAAGTTTCAGGGCCTCCTAATGGCGATGGAACACTCAAATTGCGTCGAGATTCAATACATCGTCGTCCAGCCGACTTGTCACCAAAGGTCTATTGCTGTCTCGGGCACCTTATGGTCGTTCTCATGTGAGTTTAGATTTTCTAATTAGACGCAAAACTGATTGTTAATAGTAACGTTCAGGGCCTCCTAATGACGATTGAACACTCGAATTGCGTCGAGATTCAATACATCGTCCTCCAGCCGACATGTATCCAAGGGGATATTGCTGCCTCGGGCACCTTATGGTCGTTCTCATGTGAGTCTAGATTTTCGAATCCGACGCGAAACTGATAGTTAATTGTAACGTTCAGGGCCTTCTAATGACGATTTAGCACCCAAATTGCGTCGCGATTCAATAAATCGTCCTCCAGAGGACTGGTCTAAAAGGGGATATTGCTGCATTGGGCACCTTATGGTCCGTCTCCAGTGAGTCTAGATTCTCGAATCCGACGAAAAAGTGATAGTTAATTGTAACATTCAGGGCCTCCTAGCTACGTTGGAACACTCAATTTGCGTCTCGATCCAATACATCGTCCTCCAGCCGACTTGTCTCCAAGGGTCTATTGCTGCCTGTGGCACGTGCGACCGAACCGCCGAATCTTTCCATCAGTAAATGGGGTATGTTCTCAAGTGACTCCGTTGTTTTAACCCCTCCACTGACAGAATGACCCGCTTCCTACTTCCGTATGTATAAAGCCAATACGGACTTGTAGCTGTCACGCCTTTGCGCTTACTGCTACGTATTTTAACCGTAAATAGCTCAGCCCTAATGGTAAGAGTTGGTAGTGAATTCTGGCGTTATTAATCTTTGAAGACAGCACAGCTGCCACAAGCTCAGCTCACTTTTACTCCACTCCTACCCTCGCCATTACACCACATTAACTAGGTGGTACATAGACCTTGCTAAATTCACTTGCGTATACATTTCTGACCGTTACTCGCCAGTATTTACCTATTGGATTAGTACACTCCTAACCGGACTATTTCTCAAAGAGCTGTGATGATTGAACGGGTTCGATCCACGGCCTACAGTGCCCTACAGTTCACACGGTAACACTGCCTACCTGACCCACTTAACTTGGTAGTGAGCTTATGTATCCAATCACCACTGCTAGCAGCAGTAGATAATCCTATCAGCACGACGAGAGCAGCAGACTTACCGTCGAATCCTCCTGAAAATACTTATAACTACGGTCGCCAACTCTGAAGGAGCAAAAGAATAAATCAATTTTTGGCTCGTTTCAAAGTGAAACGCCTTGAGTTGAATTTTAAACTTAATTCTGAATATTACTATTTCTGATCATTCTAGGTGATTCTACAAAGCAAATACTCTCTCAATTTCTGTGAGTTGGGTTGGTAATTACCACCAAGACATTTTAAGCTACTTAGGTTAACAGACTTCTACCCTTCAACTTATTTAATGATTTTGGGATATTACTCTTTGGACAATTGCTATAGAATTAGTTAAGTGACTTTACTTGAAAGGTTACTCAGAAAAATTTAAGTAACTATAAATAGGCGACTCATTCTGGTGTGACCATTGCTCTTTTCTACATTCTTAAACGCTAAAGTATTCTACAACCAAAAGAATTGTAAATGAAAGGGGCGATGGTGGCCTCAGTCTGATTTCACTACACTATGTTTCAGGTTACTACACTTTACAATGAACAACATGCGTTGTAATTTTACTCATTACTATATTCAGTCTTCTGCACTTGCACAAAAGAAAACTGGTATTCTCCTTTTACATGTATACAAAGTTCGACTTAACAATTTCAAGCAGTCTTGCCTTGGGTAGACGTGTCGGTGCTGGTGGTGGGATGCATGTGGCTAACGCAGCTCTTCACGCCTCATGCCCTTAATTACGGCTGGAACTACGAGCTGTAGTACTCGTATAAGCTACTGCACGTCCGCCATAAAATCTGGGCGCAGGAACTCTTACAATCAGCCCCAGTGGCATAGAGACGGCTTCGACAACCATTCGTCGCGTTCTACTCCACAAACGGCGACGATATTCTCCTTTTCGCTGTTGCACAGTCACTTTTGCGTGAGCACAGTTATGCACGTCCGCTCACGTCAACACTCCCCAGGCCATTCCATTGTTCAGTCCCTGTGTCTCCAGCTACCTCTAGCTATGCTCGTATCACCAAGAGTGGGGGCGTTCCCCTACCACCTTTTTACCGAAATCATTTAGTATTTAAGAATATTTACATTTATTACCCTGGAGTTCATACCAGTCATAATAATTTACTACTAGCGCTTTATAACATTAAATCATACAGTAATAGCTTATAATTACCAATAATAAGAATACATTTGACTCCGATAGCATAGTGCAATGTCTGTGACAGCGCTAATTCCCAGTTTCGCCAATAGATGGCATCAGGGTGCACTCCCTGGCAGTCTCACACCAGCGCGCCCGTTTCCGACGCGCGGGCTCCAAATTACTGTCAGCCCACAATCATTTCAGTTCCGTTACACACGTTATGATCGTTTTCCTGTGAGTCTAGATTTTCGAATCCGACGCAAAACAGATAGTTAATTGTAACGTTCAGGGCCTCATAATGACGATGGAACGCTCAAATTGCGACGAGATTCAATACATCGTCCTTCAGCCGACTTGCCTCGGGCACTTTATGGTCCGTCTCGTGTGAGTCCAGATTTTCGAATCCGACGCATATCTGATATTTAATTGTATAGTTCAGCGCCTACTAATGACGATTGAACACTCAAATTGAGTCGAGATTCAATACATCGTCTTCCAGAGGACTTTTCTCCTAGGGTCTATTGCTGCCTCGGGCACCTTATGATCGTTCTCCTGTGTCTTGATTTTCGAACCCGACGCAAAACTGATAGTTAATTGTAACGCTCAGGGCCACCTAATGACGATGGAACACTCAAATTGCGTGGAGATTCAATACATCGGCCTCCAGCCGACTTGTCTCCAAGGGGATATTGCTGTCTCGGGCACAATTTGATCCTTCTCCTGTGAGTCTAGATTTTCGAATCCGACGCAAAAATGATAGTGAATTGTAACGTTCAGGGCCTCCTAATGACGATGGAACACACAAATTGCGTCGAGATTCAATACATCGGCCTCCACCCGACTTGTCTCCAAGGGTCTGTTTCTGCCTCGGGCACCTTACGGTCGTTCTCCTGTAAGTCTAGATTTTCGAATCCGACGCGAAACTGATAGTTAATTGTAACGTTCAGGGCCTCCTAATGACGATGGAGCACCCAAATTGCGTCGCGATTCAATAAATCGTCCTTCAGCGGACTGGTCTAAAAGGGGATATTGCTGCTTTGGGCACCTTATGGTCCGTCTCCAGTGAGTCTAGATTCTCGAATCCGACGAAAAACTGATAGTTAATTGTAACATTCAGGGCCTCCTAGTTACGTTGGAACACTCAAATTGCGTCGCGATCCAATACATCGTACTCCAGCCGATTTGTCTCCAAGGGTCTATTGTGCCTGGGGCACGTTATGATCGTTTTCCTGTGAGTCTAGATTTTCGAATACGACGCAAAACAGATAGTTAATTCTAGCGTTCAGGGCCTCATAATGACAATGGAACGCTCAAATTGCGACGAGATTCACTACATCGTCCTTCAGCCGACTTTTCTCCTAGGGTCTATTGCTGCCTCGAGCACCTTATGATCGTTCTCCTATGAGTCTAGATTTTCGAACCCGACGCAAAACTGATAGTTAATTGTAACATTCAGGGCCTCCTAATGACGATGGAAAACACAAATTGCGTCGAGATTCAATACATCGGCCTCCACCCGACTTGTCGCCATGGGTCTGTTGCTGCCTCGGGCACCTTATGGTCGTTCTCCTGTGAGTCTAGATTTTCTAATGCGACGCAAAACTGATTGTTAATTGTGACGTTCAGGGCCGCCTAATGACGAAGGAACACTCAAATTGCGTCGAGATTCAATCCATCATCCTCCAGCCCACTTGTAGCCAAGGGGATATTGCTGTCTCGGGCACCTTATCATCCTTCTCCTGTGAGTAGATTTTCGAATCCGACGCTAAAATAATGGTTGATTGTAACGTTCAGCGCCTCCAAATGACGATGGAACACTCAAATTGCGTCGAGATTCAATACATCGTTCTCCAGCCGACTTGTACCCAAGGGAATATTGCTGTCTCGGGCTTCATATGATCCTTCTCCTGTGAGTAGATTTTCGAATCCGACGCTAAAATGACAGTTAATTGTAACGTGCAGCGCCTCCTAATGACGATGGAACACTCAAATTGCGTCGAGACTAAATACATCGTCCTCCAGCCGACTTGTCTCCAAGGGTCTATTGCTGCCTCGGGCACCTTATGGTCGTTCTCCTGTAAGTCTAGATTTTCGAATCCGACGCAAAAATGATAGTTAATTGTAACGTTCAGGGCCTCCTAATGACGATGGAACACTGAAATTGCGTCGAGATTCAATACATCAACCCCCAGCCGTCTTGTCTCCAAGGGCATGTTGCTGCCTCGGGCACCTTACTGTCGTTCTCCTGTGAGTCTAGATTTTCGAATCCGACGCGAACCTGATAGTTAATTTTAACGTTCAGGGCCTCCTAATGACGATGAAGCACTCAAATTACGTCGAGATTCAATACATCGTCCTTCAGCCGACTTGTCTCCAAGGGTCTATTGCTGCCTCGGGCAATTTATGGTCGTTCTCCTGTGAGTGTAGAAATTCGAATCCGAGGCAAAACTGATAGTTAATTGTAACGTCAGGGCCTCCTAATGACGATGGAACACTGAAATTGCGTCGAGATTCAATACATCGTCCTTCAGCCGACTTGTCTCCAAGGGTCTAATGCTGCCTCGGGCACCTTATGGTCGTTCTCCTGTGAGTGTAGATTTTCGAATCCGACGCAAAACTGATAGTTAATTGTAACGTCAGGGCCTCCTAAAGACGATGTAACACTCAAATTGCGTCGAGATTTAATACATCGTCCTTCAGCCGACTTGTCTCCATGGGTTTATTGCTGCCTCTGGCACCTTATGGTCGTTCTCCTGTGAGTTTAGATTTTCTAATGCGACGCAAAACTGATTGTTGATTGTAACGTTCAGGGCCTCCTAATGACGATGGAACACTCAAATTGCGTCGAGATTCAATACATCATCCTCCAGCCCACTTGTAGCCAAGGGGATATTGCTGTCTCGGGCACCATATCATCCTTCTCTTGTGAGTAGATATTCGAATCCGACGCTAAAATGATAGTTAATTGTAACGTTTAGCGCCTCCTAATGACGATGGAACACTCAAATTGCGTCCAGACTAAATACATCGTTCTCCAGCCGACTTGTCTCCATGGGTTTATTGCTGACTCGGGCACCTTATGGTCGTTTTCCTGTAAGTCTAGATTTTCGAATCCGACGCAAAAATGATAGTTAATTGTAACGTTCAGGGCCTCCTAATGACGATGGAGCACTCAAATTGCGTCGAGATTCAATACATCGGCCCCCAGCCGACTTGTCTCCAAGGGTCTGTTGCTGCCTACGGCACCTTACGGTCGTTCTCCTGTGAGTCTAGATTTTCGAATCCGACGCGAACCTGATAGTTAATTCTAACGTTCAGGGCCTCCTAATGACGATTGAACACTCAAATTGCGTCGAGATTCAATACATCGCCCTCCAGCTGACTTGTATCCAAGGGGTGTTGCTGTCTCGGGCAACATATGATCCTTCTCCTGTGAGTAGATTTTCGAATACGACGCTAAAGTGATAGTTAATTGTAACAGTCAGCGCCTCCTAATTACGATGGAACACTCAAATTGCGTCGAGAGTCAATATATCGTCCTCCAGAAGAATGGTCTCCAAAGGTCTATTGCTGCCTCGGGCACCTTATGGTCGTTCTCCTGTGAGACAAGATTTTAGAATCCGACGCAAAACTGATTGTTAATTGTAACGTTCAGGGCCTCCAACTGACGATGGAACACTGAAATTGCGTCGAGATTCAATACACCGGCCTCGAGCCGACTTGTCTACAAGGGTCTATTGCTGCCTCGGGCTCCATGTGGTCCGTCTCCTGTGAGTCTAGATATTCGAAACCGACGCGAAACTGATATTTAATTGTACCGTTCAGTGCTTCCTAATGACGATCGAACACTCAAATTGCGTCGAAATTCAATACATCGTCCTTCAGCCGACTTGTCTCCAATAGTCTATTGTTGCCTCGGGCACCTTATGGTCGTTCTCCTGTGAGTCTAGATTTTCGAATCCGACGCAAAACAGATAGTTAATTGTAACGTTCATTTCCTCCTATTGACGATGGAACACACAAATTGCGTCGAGATTCAATACATCGGCCCGGAGCCGACTTGTCTCCAAGGGTCTATTGCTGCCTCGGGCTCCATGTGGTCCGTCTCCTGTGAGTCCAGATTTTCGAATACGACGCGAAACTGATAGATAATTGTAACGTTCAGGGCCTCCTAGTGACGATGGAACACTTAAATTGCGTCGAGATTCAATAAATCGGCCTCCAGCCGACTTGTACCCAAGGGGATATTGCTGCTTTGGGCACCATATGTTCCGTCTCCTGTGAGTCTACATTTTCTAATCCGACGCAAGAATGATAGTTAGTTGTAACGTTCAGCGCCTCCTAATGACGATGGAACACTCAAATTTCGTCGAGATTCAATACATCGTCCTTGAGCCGACTTGTCTCCAAGGGTCTATTGCTGTCTCGGGCTCCATGTGGTCCGTCTCCTGTGAGTCTATATTTTTGAATCCGACGCGAAACTGAAAGTTAATTGTAAAGTTCAGGGACTCCTATTGTCGATGGAACACTGAAATTGCGTGGAGATTCAATACATCGTCCTTCAGCCGACTTGTCTTCAAGAGTCTATTGCTGCCTCGGGCACCTTATGTTCGGTCTCCTGTGAGTCTAGATTTTCGAATCCGACGCAAAGCAGATAGTTAATTGTAACGTTCAGGGACTCCTAATGACGATGGAACACTCAAATTGCGTCGAGATTAAATACATGGGCCTCGAGCCGACTTGTCTCCAAGGGTCTATTTCTGGCTCGGGCACCTTATGGTCGTTCACCTGTGAGTCTCGATTTTCGAATCCGACGCAAAACAGATAGTTAATTGTAACGTTCAGGGCCTCCTAATGACGAAGGTACACTCAAATTGCGTCCATATTCACTACATCGTCCTCCAGCGGACTTGTTTCCAAGGGGATATCACTGCCTCGGGCACCAATTGGTCCGTCTCCGGTCATTCTACGTTTTCGAATCCGACGCGAACCTGATTGTTAATTCTAACGTTCTGGGCCTCCTAGTGACGATGGAGCACACAAATTGCTTCGTGATTTAATACATCGTCCTCCAGCGGACTGGTCTCCAAGGGGATATTGCTGCTTCGGGTACCTTATGGTGCGTCTCCAGTGAGTCTAGATTTTCGAATCCGACGAAAAGCATAGTTAATTGTAACATTCAGGGACTCCTAGTTACGATGGAACACTCAAATTGGGTCGCGATCCAATACATCGTCCTCCAGCCGACCTCTCTCCAAGGGTCAATTGCTGTCTGGGGCACCTTATGATCTTTTTCCTGTGAGTCTAGATTTTCGAATCCGACGCAAAACTGATAGTTAATTGTAACGTTCAGGGCCTCCTAATGACGATGGAACACTCAAATTGCGTCGAGATTTAATACATCGTCGTCCAGCCGACTTGTATCCAAGGGGATATTGATGTCTCGGTCACCATATGATCCTTCTCCTGTGAGTGGATTTTCGAATCCGACGCTAAAATGATAGTTAATTTTAGCGTTCAGGGCCTCCTAATGACGAAGGAACCCTCAAATTGCGTCGACATTCACTACATCGTCCTCTAGCGGACTTGTTTTCAAGGGGATATCGCTGCCTCGGGCACCAAATGGTCCGTCTCCTGTGAGTCCATATTTTTGAATCCGACGCGAAACTGATAGTTAAATGTAAAGTTCAGGGACTCCTAATGTTGATGGAACACTGAAATTGCGTCGAGATTCAATACATCGTCCTTCAGCCGACTTGTCTCCAAGGGTCTATTGCTGCCTCGGGCACCTTATGGTCGTTCTCCTGTGAGTGTAGATTTTCGAATCCGACGCAAAACTGATAGTTAATTGTAACGTCAGGGCCTCCTAAAGACGATGTAACACTCAAATTGCGTCGAGATTTAATACATCGTCCTTCAGCCGACTTGTCTCCATGGGTTTATTGCTGCCTCGGGCACCTTATGGTCGTTCTCCTGTGAGTCTAGATTTTCTAATGCGACGCAAAACTGATTGTTAATTGTAACGTTAAGGGGCCTCCTAATGACGATGGAACACTCAAATTGCGTCGAGATTCAATACATCATCCTCCAGCCCACTTGTAGCCAAGGGGATATTGCTGTCTCGGGCACCATATCATCCTTCTCCTGTGAGTAGATTTTCGAGTCCGACGCTAAAATAATAGTTGATTGTAACGTTCAGCGCCCCCTAATGACAATGGAACACTCAAATTGCGTCCAGACTAAATACATCGTTCTCCAGCCGACTTGTCTCCAAGGGTCTATTGCTGCCTCGGGCACCTTATGGTCGTTCTCCTGTAAGTCTAGATTTTCGAATCCGACGCAAAAATGATAGTTAATTGTAACGTTCAGGGCCTCCTAATGACGATGGAGCACTCAAATTGCGTCGAGATTCAATACATCGGCCCCCAGCCGACTTGTCTCCAAGGGTCTGTTGCTGCCTACGGCACCTTACGGTCGTTCTCCTGTGAGTCTAGATTTTCGAATCCGACGCGAACCTGATAGTTAATTCTAACGTTCAGGGCCTCCTAATGACGATTGAACACTCAAATTGCGTCGAGATTCAATACATCGCCCTCCAGCTGACTTGTATCCAAGGGGTGTTGCTGTCTCGGGCAACATATGATCCTTCTCCTGTGAGTAAATTTTCGAATACGACGCTAAAATGATAGTTAATTGTAACAGTCCGCGCCTCCTAATGACGATGGAACACTCAAATTGCGTCGAGAGTCAATATATCGTCCTCCAGCCGAATGGTCTCCAAAGGTCTATTGCTGCCTCGGGCACCTTATGGTCGTTCTCCTGTGAGACAAGATTTTAGAATCCGACGCAAAACTGATTGTTAATTGTAACGTTCAGGGCCTCCAACTGACGATGGAACACTCAAATTGCGTCGAGATTCAATACACCGGCCTCGAGCCGACATGTCTACAAGGGTCTATTGCTGCCTCGGGCTCCATGTGGTCCGTCTCCTGTGAGTCTAGATATTCGAAACCGACGCGAAACTGATATTTAATTGTACCGTTCAGTGCCTCCTAATGACGATCGAACACTCAAATTGCGTCGAAATTCAATACATCGTCCTTCAGCCGACTTGTCTCCAACAGTCTATTGTTGCCTCGGGCACCTTATGGTCGTTCTCCTGTGAGTCTAGATTTTCGAATCCGACGCAAAACAGATAGTTAATTGTAACGTTCATGGCCTCCTATTGACGATGGAACACACAAATTGCGTCGAGATTCAATACATCGGCCCGGAGCCGACTTGTCTTCAAGGGTCTATTGCTGCCTCGGGCTCCATGTGGTCCGTCTCCTGTGAGTCTAGATTTTCGAATACGACGCGAAACTGATAGATAATTGTAACGTTCAGGGCCTCCTAGTGACGATGGAACACTTAAATTGCGTCGAGATTCAATAAATCGGCCTCCAGCCGACTTGTACCCAAGGGGATATTGCTGCTTTGGGCACCATATGGTCCGTCTCCTGTGAGTCTACATTTTCTAATCCGACGCAAGAATGATAGTTAATTGTAACGTTCAGCGCCTCCTAATGACGATGGAACACTCAAATTTCGTCGAGATTAAATACATCGTCCTTGATCCGACTTGTCGCCAAGGGTCTATTGCTGCCTCGGGCTCCATGTGGTCCGTCTCCTGTGAGTCTAGATTTTCGAATCCGACGCGAAACTGATATTTAATTGTACCGTTCAGGGCCTCCTAATGACGATCGAACACTCAAATTGCGTCGAAATTCAATACATCGTCCTTCAGCCGACTTGTCTCCAATAGTCTATTGCTGCCTCGGGCACCTTATGGTCGTTCTCCTGTGAGTCTAGATTTTCGAATCCGACGCAAAACAGATAGTTAATTGTAACGTTCATGGCCTCTTAATGACGATGGAACACTCAAATTGCGTCGAGATTCAATACATCGGCCCCGAGCCGACTTGCGTCCAAGGGTCTATTGCTGCCTCGGGCTCCATGTAGTCCGTCTCCTGTGAGTCTAGATTTTCGAATACGACGCGAAACCGATAGTTAATTGTAACGTTCAGGGCCTCCTAATGACGATGGAACACTCAAATTGCGTCGAGATTCAATACATCGGCCTTCACCCGACTTGTCTCCATGGGTCTGTTGCTGCCTCGGGCACCTTACGGTTGTTCTCCTGTGAGTCTAGATTTTCGAATCCGACGCGAAACTGGTAGGTAATTGTAACGTTCAGGGCCTCCTAATGACGATGGAGCACCCAAATTGCGTCGCGATTCGATAAATCGTCCTCCAGCGGACTGGTCTAAAAGGGGATATTGCTGCTTTGGGCACCTCATGGTCCGTCTACTGTGACTCTAGATTCTCGAATCCGACGAAAAACTGATAGTTAATTGTAACATTCAGGGCCTCCTAGTTGCGTTGGAACACTCAAATTGCGTCGCGATCCAATACATCGTCCTCCAGCCGACTTGCCTTCAAGGGTCTATTGCTGTCTCGGGCACGTTATGATCGTTTTCCTGTGAGTCTAGATTTTCGAATGCGACGCAGACCGGATAGTTAATTGTAACGTTCAGGGCCTCATAATGACGATGGAACGCTCAAATTGCGACGAGATTCAATACATCGTCCTTCAGCCGACTTGTCTCCAAGAGTCTATTGCTGCCTCGGGCACCTTGTGGTCGTTCTCCTGTGAGTCTACATATTCGAATCCGACGCGAAACTGATAGTTAATTGTACCGTTCTGGGCCTCCTAATGACGATGGAACTCTCAAATTGCGTCGAGAGTCAATATATCCTCCTCCAGCCGAATGGTCTCCAAAGGTCTATTGCTGCCTCGGGCACCATATGGTCGTTCTCCTGTGAGACAAGATTTTAGAATCCGACGCAAAACTGATTGTTAATTGTAACGTTCAGGGCTTCCAACTGACGATGGAACACTCAAATTGCGTCGAGATTCAATACACCGGCCTCGAGCCGACTTGTCTACAAGGGTCTATTGCTGCCTCGGGCTCCATGTGGTCCGTCTCCTGGGAGTCTAGATATTCGAAACCGACGCGAAACTGATATTTAATTGTACCGTTCAGTGCCTCCTAATGACGATCGAACACTCAAATTGCGTCGAAATTCAATACATCGTCCTTCAGCCGACTTGTCTCCAATAGTCTATTGTTGCCTCGGGCACCTTATGGTCGTTCTCCTGTGAGTCTAGATTTTCGAATCCGACGCAAAACAGATAGTTAATTGTAACGTTCATGGCCTCCTATTGACGATGGAACACACAAATTGCGTCGAGATTCAATACATCGGCCCGGAGCCGACTTGTCTCCAAGGGTCTATTGCTGCCTCGGGCTCCAAGTGGTCCGTCTCCTGTGAGTCTAGATTTTCGAATACGACGCGAAACTGATAGATAATTGTAACGTTCAGGGCCTCCTAATGACGATGGAACACTTAAATTGCGTCGAGATACAATAAATCGGCCTCCAGCCGACTTGTACCCAAGGGGATATTGCTGCTTTGGGCACCATATGGTCCGTCTCCTGTGAGTCTACATTTTATAATCCGACGCAAGAATGATAGTTAATTGTAACGTTCAGCGCCTCCTAATGACGATGGAACACTCAAATTTCGTCGAGATTCAATACATCGTCCTTGAGCCGACTTGTCTCCAAGGGTCTATTGCTGCCTCGGGCACCTTATGGTCGTTCTCCTGTGAGTCTAGATTGTCTAATCCGACGCAAAACTGATAGTTAATTGTAACGTTCAGGGCCTCCTAATGACGATGGAACACTCAAATTGCGTCGATATTCAATACATCGTCCTTCAGCCGACTTGTCTCCAAGGGTCTATTGCTGCCTCGGGCACCTTATGGTCGTTCTCCTGTGAGTCTAGATTTTCTAATCCGACGGAAAACTGATTGTTAATTGTAACGTTCAGGTACTCCTAATGACGATGGAACACTCAAATTGCGTCGAGATTCAATATATCGTCCTCCAGCCGACTTGTACCCAAGGGGATATTGCTGTCTCGGGCTTCATATGATCCTTCTCCTGCGAGTAGATTCTCGAATCCGACGCTAAAATGATACTTAATTGTAACGTTCAGCGCCTCCTAATGACGATGGAACACTCAAATTGCATCGAGACTAAATACATCGTCCTCCAGCCGACTTGTCTCCAAGGGTCTATTGCTGCCTCGTTCTCCATGTGGTCCGTCTCCTGTGAGTCTAGATTTTCGAATCCGACGCGAAACTGATATTTAATTGTACCGTTCAGGGCCTCCTAATGACGATCGAACACTCAAATTGCGTCGAAATTCAATACATCGTCCTTCAGCCGACTTGTCTCCAATAGTCTATTGCTGCCTCGGGCACCTTATGGTCGTTCTCCTGTGAGTCTAGATTTTCGAATCCGACGCAAAACAGATAGTTAATTGTAACGTTCATGGCCTCCTAATGACGATGGAACACTCAAATTGCGTCGAGATTCAATACATCGGCCCCGAGCCGACTTGTCTCCAAGGGTCTATTGCTGCCTCGTGCTCCAAGTGGTCCGTCTCCTGTGAGTCTAGATTTTCGAATACGACGCGAAACTGATAGTTAATTGTAGCGTTCAGGGCCTCCTAATGACGATGGAACACTCAAATTGCTTCGAGATTCAATACATCGGCCTCCACCCGACTTGTCTCCATGGGTCTGTTGCTGCCTCGGGCACCTTACGGTCGTTCTCCTGTGAGTCTAGATTTTCGAATCCGACGCGAAACTGGTAGGTAATTGTAACGTTCAGGGCCTCCTAATGACGTTGGAGCACCCAAATTGCGTCGCGATTCAATAAATCGTCCTCCAGCGGACTGGTCTAAAAGGGGATATTGCTGCTTTGGGCACCTCATGGTCCGTCTACTGTGACTCTAGATTCTCGAATCCGACGAAAAACTGATAGTTAATTGTAACATTCAGGGCCTCCTAGTTGCGTTGGAACACTCAAATTGCGTCGCGATCCAATACATCATCCTCCAGCCGACTTGTCTCCAAGGGTCTATTGCTGTCTCGGGCACGTTATGGTCGTTCTCCTGTGAGTCTAGATTTTCGAATCCGACGCAAAACAGATAGTTAATTGTAACGTTCATGGCCTCCTAATGACGATCGAACACTCAAATTGCGTCGAGATTCAATACATCGGCCCCGAGGCGAATTGTCTCCAAGGGTCTATTGCTGCCTCGGGCACCTTATGGTCGTTCTCCTGTGAGTCTAGATTTTCTAATCCGACGCAAAACTGATTGTTAATTGTAACGTTCAGGTACTCCTAACGACGATGGAACACTCAAATTGCGTCGAGATTCAATATATCGTCCTCCAGCCGACTTGCACCCAAGGGGATATTGCTGTCTAGGGCTTCATATGATCCTTCTCCTGTGAGTAGATTTTCGAATCCGACGCTAAAATGATAGTTAATTGTTACGTTCAGCGCCTCCTAATGACGATGGAACACTCAAATTGCGTCGAGATTCAATACATCGGCCTCCAGCCGACTTGTCTCCAAGGGGATATTACTGCTTCGGGTACCTTATGGTCCGTCTCCAGTGAGTCTAGATTTTCGAATCCGACGAAAAACTGATAGTTAATTGTAATATTCAGGGACTCCTAGTTACGATGGAACACTCAAGTTGTGTCGCGATCCAATACATCGTCCTCCAGCCGACCTGTCTCCTAGGGTCAATTGCTGTCTCGGTCACCATATGATCCTTCTCCTGTGAGTGGATTTTCGAATCCGACGCTAAAATGATAGTTAATTGTAACGTTCAGCGCCTCCTAATGACGATGGAACACTCAAATTGGGTCGAGATTCAATACATCGGCCTCCAGCCGACTTGTCTCCAAGGGGATATTGCTGCCTTGGGCGCCATATGGTCCGTCTCCTGTGAGTCTAGATTTTCGAATCCGACGCAAAAATGATAGTTAATTGTAACGTTCAGCGCCTCCTAATGGCGATGGAACACTCAAATTGCGTCGAGATTCAATACATCGTCCTTCAGCCGACTTGTCTCCAAGGGTCTATTGCTGCCACGGGCACCTTATGGTCGTTCTCCTGTGAGTCTAGATTTTCTAATCCGACGCAAAACTGATTGTTAATTGTAACGTTCAGTTACTCCTAATGACGATGGAACACTCAAATTGCGTCGAGATTCAATATATCGTCCTCCAGCCGACTTGTACCCAAGGGGATACTGCTGTCTCGGGCTTCATATGATCCTTCTCCTGTGAGTAGATTTTCGAATCCGACGCTAAAATGATAGTTAATTGTAACGTTCAGCGCCTCCTAATGACGATGGAACACTCAAATTGCGTCGAGACTAAAAACATCGTCCTCCAGCCGACTTGTCTCCAAGCGTCTATTGCTGCCTCGGGCACCTTATGGTCGTTCTCCTGTAAGTCTAGACTTTCGAATCCGACGCAAAAATGATAGTTAATTGTCACGTTCAGGGCCTCCTAATGACAATGGATCACTCAAATCGCGTCGAGATTCAATACATCGGCCCCCAGCCGACTTGTCTCCAAGGGTCTGTTTCTGCCTCGGGCACCTTACGGTCGTTCTCCTGTGAGTCAAGATTTTCGAATCCGACGCGAACCTGATAGTTAATTCTAACGTTCAGGGCCTCCTAATGACGATGGAACACTCAAATTGCGTCGCGATCCAATACATCGTCCTCCAGCCGACCTGTCTCCAAGGATCAATTGCTGTATGGGGCACTTTATGATCGTTTTCCTGTGAGTCTAGATTTTCGAATCCGACGCAAAACTGACAGTTAATTGTAGCGTTCAGGGCCTCCTAATGACGATGGAACACTCAAATTGCGTCGAGATTCAATACATCGTCGTCCAGCCGACTTGTATCCAAGGGGATATTGATGTCTCCGTCACCATATGATAATACTCGTGTGAGTCGATTTTCGAATCCGACGCTAAAATGATAGTTAATTGTAGCGTTCAGGGCCTCCTAATGACGATGGAACACTCAAATTGCGCCAAGATTCAATACATCGTCCTTCAGCCGACTTGTCTCCAATGGTCTATTGCTGCCTTGGGCACCTTATGGTCGTTCTCATGGGAGTCTAGATTTTCTAATCCGACGCAAAACTGACTGTTAATACTAACGTTCAGGGCCTCCTAATGACGATTGAACACTCAAATTGCGTCGAGATTCAATACATCGTCCTCCACCCGACGTGTATCCAAGGGGTATGCCTTACTCGGGCACCATATGATCCTTCTCCTGTGAGTAGATTTTCGAATCCGACGCTAAAATGATAGTTAATTGTAACAGTCAGCGCCTCCTAATGACGATGGACCACTCAAATTGCGTCGAGAGGCAATATATCGTCCTCCAGCCGAATGGTCTCCAAGGGTCTATTGCTGCCTCGGGCTCCATGTGGTCCGTCTCCTGTGAGTCTAGATTTTCGAATACGAACCGAAACTGATAGTTAATTGTAACGTTCAGGGCCTCCTAATGACGATGGAACACTCAAATCGCGTCGAGATTCAATACATCAGCCTCCACCCGACTTGTCTCCAAGGGTCTGTTGCTGCTTCGGGCACCTTACGGTCGTTCTCCTGTGAGGCTATATTTTGGAATCCGACGCGAAACTGATAGTTAATTGTACCGTCCAGTTACTCCTAATGACGATGGAACACTCAAATTGCGTCGAGATTCAATATATCGTCCTCCAGCCGACTTGTACCGAAGGGGATACTGCTGTCTCGGGCTTCATATGATCCTTCTCCTGTGAGTAGATTTTCGGATCCGACGCTAAAATGATAGTTAATTGTAACGTTCAGCGCCTCCTAATGACGATGGAACACTCAAATTGCGTCGAGACTAAATACATCGGCCCCCAGCCGACTTGTCTCCAAGGGTCTGTTGCTGCCTCGGGCACCTTACGGTCGTTCTCCTGTGAGTCTAGATTTTCGAATCCGACGCGAACCTGATAGTTAATTCTAACGTTCAGGGCCTCCTAATGACGATGGAGCACTCAAATTGCGTCGCGATTCAATACATCGTCCTCCAGCGGAGTGGTCTCCAAGGGGATATTGCTGCTTCGGGTACCTTATGGTCCGTCTCCAGTGAGTCTAGAATTTCGAATCCGACGAAAAACTGATAGTTAATTGTAACATTCAGGGACTCCTAGTTACGATGGAACACTCAAATTGCGTCGCGATCCAATACATTGTCCTCCAGCCGACCTGTCTCCAAGGGTCAATTGCTGTCTGGGGCACCTTATGATCTTTTTCCTGTGAGTCTAGATTTTCGAATCCGACGCAAAACTGACAGTTAATTGTAACGTTCAGGGCCTCCTAATGACGATGGAACACTCAAATTGCGTCGAGTTTCAATACATCGTCGTCCAGCCGACTTGAATCCAAGGGGATATTGATGTCTCGGTCACCATATGATAATACTCGTGTGAGTCGATTTTCGAATCCGACGCTAAAATGATAGTTAATTGTAGCGTTCAGGGCCTCCTAATGACGATGGAACACTCAAATTGCGCCGAGATTCAATACATCGTCCTTCAGCCGACTTGTCTCCAAAGGTCTATTGCTGCCTTGGGCACCTTATGGTCGTTCTCATGGGAGTCTAGATTTTCTAATCCGACGCAAAACTGATTGTTAATAGTAACGTTCACGGCCTCCTAATGACGATTGAACACTCAAATTGCGTCGAGATTCAATACATCGTCCTCCACCCGACTTGTATCCAAGGGGTATGGCTGTCTCGGGCACCATATGATCCTTCTCCTGTGAGTAGATTTTCGAATCCGACGCTAAAATGATAGTTAATTGTAACAGTCAGCGCCACCTAATGACGATGGAATACTTAAATTGCGTCGAGAGTCAATATATCGTCCTCCAGCCGAATGGTCTCCAAGGGTCTATTGCTGCCTCGGGCACCTTATGGTCGTTCTCCTGTGAAACAAGATTTTAGAATGCGACGCAAAACTGATAGTTAATTGTAACGTTCAGGGCCTCCAAATGACGATGGAACACTCAAATTGCGTCGAGATTCAATACACCGGCCTCGTGCCGACTTGTCTACAAGGGTCCATTGCTGCCTCGGGCTCCATGTGGTCCGTCTCCTGTGAGTCTACATTTTCGAATCCGACGCGAAACTGATAGTTAATTGTACCGTTCTGGGCCTCCTAATGACGATCGAACACTCAAATTGCGTCGAAATTCAATACATCGTCCTTCAGCCGACATGTCTCCAGGAGTCTATTGCTGCATCGGGCACCTTTTGGTCGTTCTCCTGTGAGTCTAGATTTTCGAATCCGACGCAAAACAGATAGTTAATTGTAACGTTCATGGCCTCCTAATGACGATGGAACACTCAAATTGCGTCGAGATTCAATACATCGGCCCCGAGGCGAATTGTCTCCAAGGGTCTATTGCTGCCTCGGGCTCCATGTGGTCCGTCTCCTGTGAGTCTAGATTTTCGAATACGACGCGAAACTGATAGTTAATTGTAACGTTCAGGGCCTCCTAATGACGATGGAACACTCAAATTGCGTCGAGATTCAATACATCGGCCTCCATCCGACTTGTCTCCAAGGGTCTGTTGCTGCCTCGGGCACCTTACGGTCGTTCTCCTGTGAGGCTAGATTTTCGAATCCGACGCGAAACTGATAGTTAATTGTACCGTTCAGGGCCTCCTAAAGACGATGGAGCACCCAAATTTCGTCGCGATTCAATAAATCGTCCTCCAGCGGACTGGTCTGAAAGGGGATATTGCTGCATTGAGCACCCTATGGTCCGTCTCCAGTGAGTCTAGATTCTCGAATCCGACGAAAAACTGATAGTTAATTGTAACATTCAGGGCCTCCTAGTTACGTTGGAACACTCAAATTGCGTCGCGATCCAATACATCGTCCTCCAGCCGACATGTCTCCAAGGGTCTATTGCTGCCTGGGGCACGTTATGAAAGTTTTCCTGTGAGTCTACATTTTCAAATGCGACGCAAAACAGATAGTTAATTGTAACGTTCAGGGCCTCATAATGACGATGGAACGCTCAAATTGCGACGAGATTCAATACATCGTCCTTCAGCCGACTTGTCTCCAAGAGCCTATTGCTGCCTCGGGCACCTTATGGTCGTTCTCCTGTGAGTCTAGATTTTCGAATCCGACGCAAAACAGATAGTCAATTGTAACGTTCAGGGCCTCCTAATGACGAAGGAACACTCAAATTGCGTCGATATTCACTACATCGACCTCCAGCGGACTTGTTTACAAGGGGATATCGCTGCCTCGGGCACCACATGGTCCGTCTCCTGTGAGTCTAGATTATCCAATCCGACGCATATCTGATATTTAATTGTACAGTTCAGCACCTCCTAATGACGATTGAACACTCAAATTGCGTCGAGATTCAATACATCGTCCTCCAGCCGACTTGTCTCCAAGGGGATATCGCTGCCTCGGGCACCACATGGTCCGTCTCCGGTGATTCTAAGTTTTCGAATCCGACGCAAAACTGATAGTTAATTGCCACGTTCAGGGCCTCGTAATGACGATGAAGCACTCAAATTGCGTCGCGATTCAATACATCGTCCTCCAGCGGACTGGTCTCCAAGGGGATATTGCCTCGGGAACCTTATGGTCCGTCTCCAGTGAGTCTAGATTTTCGAATCCGACGAAAAACTGTTAGTTCATTGTAACATTCAGGGCCTCCTAATGGCGATTGAACACTCAACTTACGTCGCGATCCAATACATCGTCTTCCAGCCGACTTTTCTCCTGGGGTCTATTGCTGCCTCGGGCACCTTATGATCGTTTTCCTGTGGTTCTAGATTTTCGAACCCGACGCAAAACTGATAGTTAATTGTAACGCTCAGGGCCACCTAATGACGATGGAACACTCAAATTGGGTCGAGATTCAATACATCGTCCTCCAGCCGACTTGTACCAAAGGGGATATTGCTGTCTCGGGCTTGATATGATCCTTATCCTGTGAGTAGATTTTCGAATCCGACGATAAAATGATAGTTAATTGTAACGTTCAGCGCCTCCTAATGGCGATTGAACACTCAAATTGCGTCGAGACTCAATACATCGTCCTCCAACCGACTTGTCTCCAAGGGTCTATTGCTGCCTCGGGCACCTTATGGTCGTTCTCCTGTGAGTCTAGATTTTCGAATCCGACGCAAAAATGATAGTTAATTGTAACGTTCAGCGCCTCCTAATGGCGATTGAACACTCAAATTGCGTCGAGACTCAATACATCGTCCTCCAACCGACTTGTCTCCAAGGGTCTATTGCTGCCTCGGGCACCTTATGGTCGTTCTCCTGTGAGTCTAGATTTTCGAATCCGACGCATAAATGATAGTTAATTGTAACGTTCAGGGCCTCCTAATGACGATGGAGCACTCAAATTGCGTCGCGATTCAATACATCGTCCTCCAGCCGACCTGTCTCCAAGGGTCAATAGCTGTCTGGGGCACCTTATGATCGTTTTCTTGTGAGTCTAGATTTTCGAATCCGACGCAAAACTGATAGTTAATTGTAACGTTCAGGGCCTCCTAACGACGATGGAACACTCAAATAGCGTCGAGATTCAATACATCGTCGTACAGCCGACTTGTATCCATGGGGATATTGATGTCTCGTTCATCATATGATCCTTCTCGTGTGAGTGGATTTTCGAATCCGACGCTAAAATGATAGTTAATTGTAACGTTCAGAGCCTCCTAATGACGATGGAACACAAAAATTGCGCCGAGATTTAATACATCGTGATTCAGCCGACTTGTCTCCAAAAGTCTATTGCTGCGTCGGGCACCTTATGGTCGTTCTCATGTGAGTCAAGATTTTTCAATCCGACGCAAAACTGATTGTTAATAGTAACGTTCAGGGCCTCCTAATGACGATTGAACACTCAAATTACATCGAGATTCAATACATCGTCCTCCAGCCGACTTGTATCCAAGGGGATATTGCTGCCTCGGGCACCATATGATCCTTCTCCTGTGAGTAGATTTTCGAATCCGACGCTAAAATGATAGTTAATTGTAACAGTCAGCGAATTCTAATGACGATGGAACACTCAAATTGCGTCGAGAGTCAATATATAGTCCTCCAGCCGAATGGTCTCCAAGGGTCTATTGCTGCCTCGGGCACCTTATGGTCGTTCTCCTGTGAGACAAGATTTTAGAATCCGACGCAAAACTGATAGTTAATTGTAACGTTCAGGGCCTCCAAATGACGATGGAACACTCAAATTGCGTCGAGATTCAATACACCGGCCTCGAGCCGACTTGTCTCCAAGGGTCTATTGCTGCCTCGGGCTCCATGTTGTCCGTCTCCTGTGAGCCTATATTTTCGAATCCGACGCGAAACTGATAGATAATTGTACCGTTCACGGCCTGCTAATGACGATGGAACACTCAAATTGCGTCGAAATTCAATACATCGTCCTTCAGCCGACTTGTCTCCAAGAGTCTATTGCTGCCTCGGGCACCTTATGGTCGTTCTCCTGTGAGTCTACATTTTCGAGTCCGACGCAAAACAGATAGTTAATTGTAACGTTCATGGCCTCCTAATGACGATGGAAAACACAAATTGCGTCGAGATTCAATACATCGGCACCGAGCCGACTTGTCTCCAATTGTCTATTGCTGCCTCGCGCTCCATGTGGTCCGTCTCCTGTGAGTTTAGATTTTCGAAAACGAAGCGAAACTGATAGTTAATTGTACCGTTCAGGGCCTCCTAATGACGATGGAACACTCAAATTGCGTCGAGAATCGATACATCGGCCTCCACCCGACTTGTCTCCACGGGTGTGTTGCTGCCTCGGGCACCTTACGGTCGTTCTCCTGTGAGTCTAGATTTTCGAATCGGACGCGAAACTGATAGTTAATTGTAACGTTCAGGGCCTCCTAATGACGATGGAGCACCCAAATTGCGTCGCGATTCAATAAATCGTCCTCCAGCGGACTGGTCTAAAAGGGGATATTGCTGCTTTGGGCCCCTTATGGTCCATCTACTGTGAGTCTAGATTCTCGAATCCGACGAAAAACTGATAGTTAATTGTAACATTCAGGGCCTCCTAGTTACGTTGGAACACTCAAATTGCGTCGCGATCCAATACATCGTCCTCCAACCGACTTGTCTCCAACGGTCTATTGCTGCCTGGGGCACGTTATGATCGTTTTGCTGTGAGTCTAGATTTTCGAATGCGACGCAAAACAGATAGTTAATTTCAACGTTCAGGGCCTCATAATGACGATGGAACGCCCATATTGCGACGAGATTCAATACATCGTCCTTCAGCCGACTTGTCTCCATGGGTTTGTTGCTGCCTCGGGCACCTTATGGTCGTTCTCCTGTGAGTCTAGATTTTCTAATGCGACGCAAAACTGATTGTTAATTGTAACGTTCAGGGCCTCCTAATGACGATGGAACACTCAAATTGCGTCGAGATTCAATACATCATCCTCCAGCCCACTTGTATCCAAGGGGATATTGCTGTCTCGGGCACCATATCATCCTTCTCCTGTGAGTAGATTTTCGAGTCCGACGCTAAAATAATAGTTGATTGTAACGTTCAGCGCCTCCTAATGACGATGGAACGCTCAAATTGCGTCGAGATTCAATAAATCGGCCTCCAGCCGACTTGTCTCCAAGTGGATATTGCTGCCTTGGGCACCATATGGTCCGTCTCCTGTGAGTCTAGATTTTCGAATCCGACGCAAAAATGATAGTTAATTGTAACGTTCAGCGCCTCCTAATGACGATGGAACACTCAAATTGCGTCGAGATTCAATACATCGTCCTTCAGCCGACTTGTCTCCAAGCGCCTATTGCTGCCTCGGGCACCTTATGGTCGGTCTCCTGTGAGTCTAGATTATCTAATCCGACACAAAACTGATAGTTAATTGTAACGTTCAGGGCCTCCTAATGACGATGGAACACTCAAACTGCGTCGAGACCCAATACATCGTCCTCCAGCCGACTTGTATCCAAGGGGATATTGCTGTCTCGCGCTTCATATGATCCTTCTCCTGTGAGTAGATTTTCGAATCCGCCGCTAAAATGATAGTTAATTGTAACGTTCAGCGCCTCCTAATGACGATGGAGCACTCAAATTGCGTCGAGACCCAATACATCGTCCTCCAGCCGACTTGTCTCCAAGGGTCTATTGCTGCCTCGGGCACCTTATGGTCGTTCTCCTGTGAGTCTAGATTTTCGAATCCGACGCGAACCTGATAGTTAATTCTAACGTACAGGGCCTCCTAATGACGATGGAGCACTCAAATTGCGTCGCGATTCAATACATCGTCCTCCAGCGGACAGGTCTCCAAGGGGATATTGCTGCTTCGGGTACCTTATGGTCCGTCTCCAGTGAGTCTAGATTTTCGAATCCGACGAAAAACTGATAGTTAATTGTAACGTTCACGGACTCCTAGTTACTTTGGAAGACTCAAATTGCGTCGCGATCCAATTCATCGTCCTCCAGCGGACCTGTCCCCAAGGGTCAATTGCTGGCTGGGGCACCTTATGATCGTTTTCCTGTGAGTCTAGATTTTCGAATCCGACGCAAAACTGATAGTTAATTGTAACGTTCAGGGCCTCCTAATGACGATGGAACACTCAAATTGCGTCGAGATTCAATACATCGTCGTCCAGCCGAGTTGTATCCAAGGGGATATTGATGTCTCGGTCACTATATGATCCTTCTCCTGTGAGTGGATTTTCGAATCCGACGCTAAACTGGTAGTTAATTGTAACGTTCAGCGCCGCCTAATGACGATGGAACACTCCAATTGCGTCGAGATTCAATACATCGTCGTCCAGGCGAGTTTTATCCATGGGGATATTGCTGCCTCGGCTCCTTATGGTCGCTCACCTGCGAGTCTAGATTTTCGAATCCGACGCGAAACTGATTGTTAATTGTAACGCTCAGGGTTTCCTAATGACGATGGAACACTCTAATTGCGTCGAGATTCATTATATCGGCATTCAGCCGATTTGTCTCCAAGGCTCTATTTCTGCATCGGGCCCCATATGGTCGTTCCCCAGTGAGCCTAGATTTTCGAATCCGACGCAAAAATGATAGTTAATTGTAACGTTCAGCGCCTCCTAATGACGATGGAACACTCAAATTGCGTCGGGAGTCAATACATCGACCTCCAGGCGACTTGTATACAAGGGGATATTGCTGCCTCGGACTCCATGTGGTCCGTCACCTGTGAGTCTAGATTTTCAGTCCGACGCGAAACTGATAGTTAATTGTAACGTTCAGGGCCTCATAATGACGATGGAACACTCAAATTGCGTCGAGATTCAATACATCGTCCTTCAGACGACTTGCCTCCAAGGGTCTATTGCTGCCTCGTGCACCTTATGGTCGTTCTCCTGTGAGTCTAGATTTTCTAATCCGACGCAAAACTGATTTTTAATTGTAAAGTTCAGGGACTCCTAATAACGGTGGAACACTCTAATTGCGTCGAGATTAAATACATGGGTCTCGAGCCGACTTGTCTCCAAGGGTCTATATCTGGCTCGGGCACCTTATGGTCGTTCATCTGTGAGTCTAGATTTTCGAATCCGACGCAAAACAGATAGTTAATTGTAACGTTCAGGGCCTCCTAATGACGAAGGAACACTCAAATTGCGTCGATATTCACTACATCGTCCTCCAGCGGACTTGTTTGTAAGGGGATATCGCTGCCTCGCGCACCACTTGGTCCGTCTCCGGTCATTCTACGTTTTCGAATCCGACGCAAAACTGATTGTTAATTGTAACGTTCAGCGCCTCCTAATGACGATAGAACACTCAAAATGCGTCGAGATTCAATACGTCAGCCTCCAGCCGACTTGTCTCCAAAGGGATATTGCTGCTTCCGGCACCAAATGGTCCGTCTCCTGTGAGTCTAGATTTTTGAATCCGACGCGAAACTGATAGTTAATTGTAGCGTTCAGGGCCTCCTAATGACGATGGAACACTCAAATTGCGACGAGATTCAATACATCGTCCTTCAGACGACTTGCTTCCAAGGGTCTATTGCTGCCTCGTGCACCTTATGGTCGTTCTCCTGTGAGTCTAGATTTTCTAATCCGACGCAAAACTGATTTTTAATTGTAACGTTCAGGTCCTCCTAATGACGATGGAACACTCAAATTGCGTCGAGACTCAATACATCGTCCTCCAGCGGACTGGTCTCCAAGGGGATATTGCTGCTTCGGGTATCTTATTGTCCGTCTCCAGTGAGTCTAGATTTTCGAATCCGACGAAAAACTGACAGTTAATTGTAACATTCAGGGACTCCTAGTTACGATGGAACACTCAAATTGCGTCGCGATCCAATACATCGTCCTCCAGCCGACCTGTCTACAAGGGTCAATTGCTGTCTGGGGCACCTTATGATTGTTTTCCTGTGAGTCTAGATTTTCGAATCCGACGCAAAGCAGATAGTTAATTGTAACGTTCAGGGCCTCCTAATGACGATGGAACACTCAAATTGCGTCGAGATTCAAAACATAGTCCTCCAGCCGACTTGTATCCAGGGGGATATTGATGTCTCGGGCACCATATGATCCTTCTCCTGTGAATAGATTTTCGAATCCGACGCTAAAATGATAGTTAATTGTAACGTTCAGCGCCTCCTAATGACGATGGAACACTCAAATTGCGTCGAGATTCAATACATAGTCCTCCAGCCGATTTGTCTCCATGGGGATATTGCTGCCTCGGGCTCCTTATGGTCGCTCTCCTGTGAGTCTAGATTTTCGAATCCGACGCGAAACTGATTGTTAATTGTAACGTTCAGTGTTTCCTGATGATGATGGAACACTCAAATTGCGTCGAGATTCAATACATGGGCTCGAGCCGACCTGTCTCCAAGGGTCTATTGCTGCCTCGGGCACCTTATGGTCGTTCTCCTGTGAAACTAGATTTTCGAATCCGACGCAAAACAGATAGTTAATTGTAACGTTCAGGGCCTCCTAATGACGAAGGAACACTCAAATTGCGTAGAGATTCACTACATCGTCCTCCAGCCGACTTGTCTCCAAGGGGATATCGCTGTCTCGGGCACCACTTGGTCCGTCTCCGGTGATTCTACGTTTTCGAAACCGTAGCAAAACTGATAGTTAATTGTAACGTTCAGGGCCTCCTAATGACGATGGAGCACTCAAATTGAGTCGCGATTCAATACATCGTCCTCCAGCGGACTGGTCTCCAAGCGGATATTGCTGCCTCGGGCTCCTTATAGTCCGTCTCCAGCGAGTCTAGATTTTCGAATCCGACGAAATATTGATAGTCAATTGTACCATTTCAGGGCCTCCTAATGACGATGGAACACTCAAATTTTGTCGTGATCCAATGTATCGTCCTCCAGCCGACTTGTCTCCAAGAGTCGATTGCTGCCTCGGGCACCTTATGATCGTTCTCCTGTGAGGCTAGATATTAGAACCCGACGCATAAATGATAGTGAATTGCAACTTTCAGCGCCTCCTAATGACGATAGAACTCTCAAAATGGGTCGGGAGGCAATACATCGACCTCCAGCCGAATTGTCTACAAGGGGAAACTGCTGCCTCGGGCTCCATGTGGTCCGTCACCTGTGAGTCTAGATTTTCAGTCCGACGCGAAACTGATAGTTAATTGTAACGTTCAGGGCCTCATAATGACGATGGAACACTCAAATTGGGTTGAGATTCAATACATCGTCCTTCAGCCGACTTGTCTTCAAGAGTCTATTGCTACTTCGGGCACCTTATGTTCGGTCTCCTGTGAGTCTAAATTTTCGAATCCGACGCAAAGCAGATAGTTAATTGTAACGTTCAGGGACTCCTAATGACGATGGAACACTCAAATTGCGTCGAGATTAAATACATGGGCCTCGAGCCGACTTGTCTCCAAGGGTCTATTGCTGGCTTGGGCACCTTATGGTCGTTCTCCTGTGAGCCTAGATTTTAGAATCCGACGAAAAACTGATAGTTAATTGTAATGTTCAGTTCCTCCTAATGACGATGGAACACTCAAAATGGGTCGGGAGTCAATACATCGACCTCCAGCCGAATTGTCTACAAGGGGAAACTGCTGCCTCGGGCTCCATGTGGTCCGTCACCTGTGAGTCTAGATTTTCAGTCCGACGCGAAACTGATAGTTAATTGTAACGTTCAGCGCCTCCTAATGACGATGGAACACTGAAATTGCGTCGGGAGTCACTACATCGACCTCCAGCCGACTTGTCTCCAAGGGGATATTGCTGCCTCTGGCTCCAGGTGGTCCGTCACCTGTGACTCTAGATTTTCAGTCCGACGCGAAACTGATAGTTAATTGTAACGTTCAGGACCTCATAATGACGATGGAACACTCAAATTGCGTCGAGATTCAATACATCGTCCTTCAGCCGACTTGTCTTCAAGAGTCTATTGCTGCCTCGGGCACCTTATATTCGGTCTCCTGTGAGTCTAGATTTTCGAATCCGACGCAAAGCAGATAGTTAATTGTAACTTTCAGGGACTCCTAATGACGATGGAACACTCAAATTGCGTCGAGATTAAATACATGGGCCTCGAGCCGACTTGTCTCCAAGGGTCTATTGCTGGCTCGGGCACCTTATGGTCGTTCTCCTGTGAGTCTAGATTTTCGAATCCGACGCAAAACAGATAGTTAATCGTAACGTTCAGGGCCTCCTAATGACGAAGGATCACTCAAATTGCGTCGATATTCACTACATCGTCCTCCAGCGGACTTGTTTCCAAGGGGATATCGCTGCCTCGGGCACCACTTGGTCCGTCTCCGGTGATTCTACATTTTCGAATCCGAAGCAAAACTGATTGTTAATAGTAACGTTCAGGGCCTAGTAATGACGATGGAGCACTCAAATTGCGTCGCGATTCAAAACATCGTCCTCCAGCGGACTGGTCTCGAAGGGGATATTGCTGCCTCGGGCACCTTATGGCCCGTCTCCAGTGAGTCTAGATTTTCGAATCCGACGAAAATCTGATAGTTAATTATAACATTCAGGGCCTCCAAATGACGATGGAACACTCAAATTTTGTCGTGATCCAATATATCGTCCTCCAGCCGACTTGTCTCCAAGGGTCTATTGCAGCCTCGGGCACCTTATGATCGTTCTCCTGTGAGTCTAGATTTTCGAATCCGACGCAAAACTGATAGTTAATTGTAACGTTCAGTGACTCCTAATGACGATGGAACACTCAAAATGCGTCGAGATTAAATACATGGGCCTCGAGCCGACTTGTCTCCAAGGATCTATTGCTGGCTCGGGCACCTTATGGTCGTTCTCCTGTGAGTCTAGATTTTCGAATCCGACGCAAAACAAATAGTTAATTGTAACGTTCAGGGCCTCCTAATGACGAAGGATCACTCAAATTGCGTCGATATTCACTACATCGTCCTCCAGCGGACTTGTTTCCAAGGGGATATCGCTGCCTCGGGTACCTCTTGGTCCGTCTCCGGTGATTCTACATTTTCGAATCCGAAGCAATACTGATTGTTAATTGTAACGTTCAGGGCCTCCTAATGACGATGGAGCACTCAAATTGCGTCGCGATTCAAAACATCGTCCTCCAGCGGACTGGTCTCCAAGGGGATATTGCTGCCTCGGGCACCTTATGGCCCGTCTCCAGTGAGTCCAGATTTTCGAATCCGACGAAAATCTGATAGTTAATTGTAACATTCAGGGCCTCCAAATGACGGTGGAATACTCAAATTTTGTCGTGATCCAATATATCGTCCTCCAGCCGACTTGTCTCCAAGGGTCTATTGCAGCCTCGGGCACCTTATGATCGTTCTCCTGTGAGTCTAGATTTTCGAATCCGATGCAAAGCAGATAGTTAATTGTAACGATCAGGGACTCCTAATGACGATGGAACACTCAAATTGCGTCGAGATTAAATACACGGGAATCGAGCCGAATTGTCTCCAAGGGTCTATTGCTGGCTCGGGCACCTTATGGTCGTTCTCCTGTGAGTCTAGATTTTCGAATCCGACGCAAAACAGATAGTTAATTGTAACGTTCAGGGCCTCCTAATGACGAAGGATCTCTCAAATTGCGTCGATATTCACTACATCGTCCTCCAGCGGACTTGTTTCCAAGGGGATATCGCTGCCTCGGGCACCACTTGGTCCGTCTCCGGTGATTCTACGTTTTCGAATCCGTAGCAAAACTGATAGTTAATTGTACGTTCAGGGCCTCCTAATGACGATGGAGCACTCAAATTGAGTCACGATTCAATACATCGTCCTCCAGCGGACTGGTCTCCAAGGGGATATTGCTGCCTCGGGCACCTTGTGGCCCGTCTCCAGTAACTCTAGATTTTCGAATCCGGCGAAAATCTGATAGTTAATTGTAACATTCAGGGCCTCCAAATGACGATGGAACACTCAAATTTTTTCGTGATCCAATATATCGTCCTCCAGCCGACTTGTCTCCAAGGGTCCATATCAGCCTCGGGCAATTTATGATCGTTCTCCTGTGAGTCTAGATTTTCGAATCCGAAGAAATACTGATAGTTAATTGTAAAGTTCAGCGCCTCCTAATGACGATGGAACACTCAAATTGCATCGAGATTAAATACATCGTCCTCCAGAGTGATTGTCTCCATGGGGATATTGCTGCCTCGGGCTCCTTATGGTCGCTCACCTGTGAGTCTAGATTTTCGAATCCGACGCGAAACTGATTGTTAATTGTAACGCTCAGGGTTTCCCAATGACGATGGAACACTCTAATTGAGTCGAGATTCAATATATCGGCATTCAGCCGATTTGTCTCCAAGGGTATATTGCTGCCTCGGGCCCCTTATGGTCGTTCCCCAGTGAGCCTAGATTTCGACGCAAAACTGATAGTTAATTGTAACGTTCAGCGCCTCGTAATGACGATGGAACACTCAAATTGCGTCGGGAGACAATACATCGACTTCCAGCCGACATGTCTACATAGGGATAATGCTGCCTCGGGCTCCATGTGGTCCGTCACCTGTGAGTCTAGATTTTTAGTCCGACGCGAAACTGATAGTTAATTGTAAAATTCAGGGCCTCCTAATGACAAAATAGCACTCAAATTGAGTCGCGATTCAACACATCGTCCTCAAGCAGACCTGTCTCCAAAGGGATATTGCTGCCTCGGGCACCTTATGGTCCGTCTCCAGTGGGTCTAGATTTTCGAATCCGACGAAAAACTGATAGTTAATTGTATCATTCAGGGCCTCCTAATGACGATGGAACACTCAAATTGCGTCGCGATCCAATACCACGTCCTCCAGCCGATTTGTCTCCAAGGGTCTATTGCTGCCTCGGGCACCTTATGGTCGTTCTCCTGTGAGTCTAGATTTTCGAATCCGACGCAAAACAGATAATTAATTGTAAAATTCATGGCCTCCTAATGACGATGGAATATTCAAAATGCGTCGAGATTCAATACATCGTCCTCCAGCAGACTTGTCTCCAAGGGGATATCGCTGCCTCGGGCAAAACTTGGTCCGTCTCCGGTGATTCTACGTTTTCGAAACCGTAGCAAAACTGATAGTTAATTGTAACGTTCAGGGCCTCCTAATGACGATGAAGCACTCAAATTGAGTCGCGATTCAATACTTCGTCCTCCACCGGACTGGTCTCAAGGGGATATTGCTGCCTCGGGCTCCTTATGGTCCGTCTCCAGTGAGTCTAGATTTTCGAATCCGAAGAAATACTGATAGTTAATTGTACCATTCAGGGCCTCCTAATGACGATGGAACACTCAAATTTTGTCGTGATCCAATATATCGTCCTCCAGCCGACTTGTCTCCAAGGGTCCATTGCTGCCTCGGGCACCTTATGATCGTTCTCCTGTGAGTCTAGATTTTCGAACCTGACGCAAAAATGATAGTGAATTGTAACGTTCAGCGCCTCCTAATGACGATAGAACACTCAAAATGGGTCGGGAGTCAATACATCGACCTCCAGCCGACTGGTCTACAAGGGCATATTGCTGCCTCGGGCCCCATGTGGTCCGTCACCTGTGAGTCTAGATTTTCAGTCCGACGCGAAACTGATAGTTAATTGTAACGTTCAGGGCCTCATAATGACGATGGAACACTCAAATTGCGTTGAGATTCAATACATCGTCCTTCAGCCGACTTGTCTTCTACAGTCTATTGCTACCTCGGGCACCTTATGTTCGGTCTCCTGTGAGTCTAGATTTTCGAATCCGACGCAAAGCAGATGGTTAATTGGAACGTTCAGGGACTCATAATGACGATGGAACACTGAAATTGCGTCGAGATTAAATACATGGGCCTCGAGCCGACTTGCCTCCAAGGGTCTACTGCTGGCTCGGGCACCTTATGGTCGTTCTCCTGTGAGTCTAGATTTTCGGATCCGACGCAAAACAGATAGTTAATTGTAACGTTCAGGGCCTCCTAATATCGAAGGAACACTCAAATTTTGTCGTGATCCAATATATCGTCCTCCAGCCGACTTGTCTCCAAGGGTCTATTGCTGCCTCGGGCACCTTATGGTCGTTCTCCTGTGAGTCTAGATTTTCGGATCCGACGCAAAACAGATAGTTAATTGTAACGTTCAGGGCCTCCTAATATCGATGGAACACTCAAATTTTGTCGTGATCCAATATATCGTCCTCCAGCCGACTTGTCTCCAAGGGTCTATTGCTGCCTCGGGCTCCTTATGATCGTTCTCCTGTGAGTCTAGATTTTCGAACCCGACGCAAAAATGATAGTGAATTGTAACGTTCAGCGCCTCCTAATGACGAAAGAACACTCAAAATGCGTCGAGATTCAATACATCGTCGTCCAGCCGACTTGTCTCCAAGGGTCCATTGCTGCCTCGGGCACCTTATGATCGTTCTCCTGTGAGTCTAGATATTCGAACCCGACGCAAAAATGATAGTGAATTGTAACGTTCAGCGCCTCCTAATGACGATAGAACACTCAAAATGGGTCGGGAGTCAATACATCGACCTCCAGCCGACTGGTCTACAAGGGCATATTGCTGCCTCGGGCCCCATGTGGTCCGTCACCTGTGAGTCTAGATTTTCAGTCCGACGCGAAACTGATAGTTAATTGTAACGTTCAGGGCCTCATAATGACGATGGAACACTCAAATTGCGTTGAGATTCAATACATCGTCCTTCAGCCGACTTGTCTTCTACAGTCTATTGCTACCTCGGGCACCTTATGTTCGGTCTCCTGTGAGTCTAGATTTTCGAATCCGACGCAAAGCAGATGGTTAATTGGAACGTTCAGGGACTCATAATGACGATGGAACACTCAAATTGCGTCGAGATTAAATACATGGGCCTCGAGCCGACTTGCCTCCAAGGGTCTACTGCTGGCTCGGGCACCTTATGGTCGTTCTCCTGTGAGTCTAGATTTTCGAATCCGACGCAAAACAGATAATTAATTGTAAAATTCATGGCCTCCTAATGACGATGGAATATTCAAAAAGCGTCGAGATTCAATACATCGTCCTCCAGCAGACTTGTCTCCAATGGGATATCGCTGCCTCGGGCACCACTTGGTCCGTCTCCGGTGATTCTACGTTTTCGAAACCGTAGCAAAACTGATAGTTAATTGTAACGTTCAGGGCCTCCTAATGACGATGAAGCACTCAAATTGAGTCGCGATTCAATACTTCGTCCTCCACCGGACTGGTCTCCAAGGGGATATTGCTGCCTCGGGCTCTTTATGGTCCGTCTCCAGTGAGTCTAGATTTTCGAATCCGAAGAAATACTGATAGTTAATTGTACCATTCAGGGCCTCCTAATGACGATGGAACACTCAAATTTTGTCGTGATCCAATATATCGTCCTCCAGCCGACTTGTCTCCAAGGGTCCATTGCTGCCTCGGGCACCTTATGATCGTTCTCCTGTGAGTCTAGATTTTCGAACCTGACGCAAAAATGATAGTGAATTGTAACGTTCAGCGCCTGCTAATGACGATAGAACACTCAAAATGGGTCGGGAGTCAATACATCGACCTCCAGCCGACTGGTCTACAAGGGCATATTGCTGCCTCGGGCCCCATGTGGTCCGTCACCTGTGAGTCTAGATTTTCAGTCCGACGCGAAACTGATAGGTTATTGTAACGTTCAGGGCCTCATAATGACGATGGAACACTCAAATTGCGTTGAGATTCAATACATCGTCCTTCAGCCGACTTGTATTCTACAGTCTATTGCTACCTCGGGCACCTTATGTTCGGTCTCCTGTGAGTCTAGATTTTCGAATCCGACGCAAAGCAGATGGTTAATTGGAACGTTCAGGGACTCATAATGACGATGGAACACTGAAATTGCGTCGAGATTAAATACATGGGCCTCGAGCCGACTTGCCTCCAAGGGTCTACTGCTGGCTCGGGCACCTTATGGTCGTTCTCCTGTGAGTCTAGATTTTCGGATCCGACGCAAAACAGATAGTTAATTGTAACGTTCAGGGCCTCCTAATATCGAAGGAACACTCAAATTTTGTCGTGATCCAATCTATCGTCCTCCAGCCGACTTGTCTCCAAGGGTCTATTGCTGCCTCGGGCACCTTATGGTCGTTCTCCTGTGAGTCTAGATTTTCGGATCCGACGGAAAACAGATAGTTAATTGTAACGTTCAGGGCCTCCTAATATCGATGGAACACTCAAATTTTGTCGTGATCCAATATATCGTCCTCCAGCCGACTTGTCTCCAAGGGTCTATTGCTGCCTCGGGCTCCTTATGATCGTTCTCCTGTGAGTCTAGATTTTCGAACCCGACGCAAGAATGATAGTGAATTGTAACGTTCAGCGCCTCCTAATGACGAAAGAACACTCAAAATGCGTCGAGATTCAATACATCGTCGTCCAGCCGACTTGTCTCCAAGGGTCCATTGCTGCCTCGGGCACCTTATGATCGTTCTCCTGTGAGTCTAGATATTCGAAAACGACGCAAAAATGATAGTGAATTGTAACGTTCAGCGCCTCCTAATGACGATAGAACACTCAAAATGGGTCGGGAGTCAATACATCGACCTCCAGCCGACTGGTCTACAAGGGCATATTGCTGCCTCGGGCCCCATGTGGTCCGTCACCTGTGAGTCTAGATTTTCAGTCCGACGCGAAACTGATAGTTAATTGTAACGTTCAGGGCCTCATAATGACGATGGAACACTCAAATTGCGTTGAGATTCAATACATCGTCCTTCAGCCGACTTGTCTTCTACAGTCTATTGCTACCTCGGGCACCTTATGTTCGGTCTCCTGTGAGTCTAGATTTTCGAATCCGACGCAAAGCAGATGGTTAATTGGAACGTTCAGGGACTCATAATGACGATGGAACACTCAAATTGCGTCGAGATTAAATACATGGGCCTCGAGCCGACTTGCCTCCAAGGGTCTACTGCTGGCTCGGGCACCTTATGGTCGTTCTCCTGTGAGTCTAGATTTTCGAATCCGACGCGAGACTGATTATTAATTGTAACGCTCAGGGTTTCCTAATGACGATGGAACACTCTAATTGCGTCGAGATTCAATATATCGGCATTCAGCCGATTTGTCTCCAAGGGTATTTTGCTGCCTCGGGCCCCTTATGGTCGTTCCCCAGTGAGCCTAGATTTTAGAATCCGACGCAAAACTGATAGTTAATTGTAATGTTCAGGGCCTCCTAATAACGATGGAACACTCAAATGGCGTCTAGATTCAATTCATCGACCTCTAGGCGACTTGTCTCCAAGGGGATATTGGTGCCTCGGGCACCATATGTTCCGTCTCCTGTGAGTCTAGATTTTCGAATCCGACGCAAAAATGATAGTGAAATGTAACGTTCAGCGCCTCGTAATGACGATGGAACACTCAAATTGTGTCGGGAGTCAATACATCGACTTCCAGCCGACATGTCTACAAGGGGATAATGCTGCCTCGGGCTCCATGTGGTCCGTCACCTGTGAGTCTAGATTTTCAGTCCGACGCGAAACTGATAGTTAATTGTAAAATTCAGGGCCTCCTAATGACGATGGAGCACTCAAATTGAGTCGCGATTCAACACATCGTCCTCAAGCAGACCTGTCTCCAAAGGGATATTGCTGCCTCGGGCACCATATGGTCCGTCTCCAGTGGGTCTAGATTTTCGAATCCGACGAAAAACTGATAGTTAATTGTATCATTCAGGGCCTCCTAATGACGATGGAACACTCAAATTGCGTCGCGATCCAATACCACGTCCTCCAGCCGATTTGTCTCCAAGGGTCTATTGCTGCCTCGGGCACCTTATGGTCGTTCTCCTGTGAGTCTAGATTTTCGAATCCGACGATAAACAGATAATTAATTGTAAAATTCATGGCCTCCTAATGACGATGGAACATTCAAAATGCGTCGAGATTCAATACATCGTCCTCCAGCAGACTTGTCTCCAAGGGGATATCGCTGCCTCGGGCACCACTTGGTCCGTCTCCGGTGATTCTACGTTATCGAAACCGTAGCAAAACTGATAGTTAATTGTAACGTTCAGGGCCTCCTAATGACGATGAAGCACTCAAATTGAGTCGCGATTCAATACTTCGTCCTCCACCGGACTGGTCTCCAAGGGGATATTGCTGCCTCGGGCTCCTTATGGTCCGTCTCCAGTGAGTCTAGATTTTCGAATCCGAAGAAATACTGATAGTTAATTGTACCATTCAGGGCCTCCTAATGACGATGGAACACTCAAATTTTGTCGTGATCCAATAAATCGTCCTCCAGCCGACTTGTCTCCAAGGGTCCATTGCTGCCTCGGGCACCTTATGATCGTTCTCCTGTGAGTCTAGATATTCGAACCCGACGCAAAAATGATAGTGAATTGTAACGTTCAGCGCCTCCTAATGACGATAGAACACTCAAAATGGGTCGGGAGTCAATACATCGACCTCCAGCCGACTGGTCTACAAGGGCATATTGCTGCCTCGGGCTCCATGTGGTCCGTCACCTGTGAGTCTAGATTTTCAGTCCGACGCGAAACTGACAGTTAATTGTAACGTTCAGGGCCTCATAATGACGATGGAACACTCAAATTGCGTTGAGATTCAATACATCGTCCTTCAGCCGACTTGTCTTCTAAAGTCTATTGCTACCTCGGGCACCTTATGTTCGGTCTAATGTGAGTCTAGATTTTCGAATCCGACGCAAAGCAGATGGTTAATTGGAACGTTCGGGGACTCATAATGACGATGGAACACTCACAGTGCGTCGAGATTAAATACATGGGCTTCGAGCCGACTTGTCTCCAAGGGTCTACTGCTGGCTCGGGCACCTTATGGTCGTTCTCCTGTGAGTCTAGATTTTCGAATCCGACGCGAGACTGATTGTTAATTGTAACGCTCAGGGATTCCTAATGACGATGAAACACTCTAATTGCGTCGATATTCAATATATCGACATTCAGTCGATTTGTCTCCAAGGGTCTATTGCTGCCTCGGGCCCCTTGTGGTCGTTCTCCTGTGAGTCTAGATTTTCGGATCCGACGCAAAACAGATAGTTAATTGTAACGTTCAGGGCCTCCTAATATCGAAGGAACACTCAAATTGCGTCGCGATTCAATACACCGTCCTCCAGCGGACTGGTCTCCAAGGGGATATTGCTGCCTTGGGCACGTTATGTTCCGTCTCCAGTGAGTCTAGATTTTCGAACCCGACGCAAAAATGATAGTGAATTGTAACGTTCAGCGCCTCCTAATGACGAAAGAACACTCAAAATGCGTCGAGATTCAATACATCGTCGTCCAGCCGACTTGTATCCAAGGGGATATTAATGTCTCGGTCACCAAATGATCCTTCTCGTGTGAGTGGATTTTCGAATCCGACGCTAAAATGATAGTTAATTGTAAAGTTCAGCGCCTCCTAATGACGATGGAACACTCAAATTGCATCGAGATTAAATACATCGTCCTCCAGCCTGATTCTCTCCATGGGGATATTGCTGCCTCGGGCTCCTTATGGTCGCTCACCTGTGAGTCTAGATTTTCGAATCCGACGCGAAACTGATTGTTAATTGTAACGCTCAGGGTTTCCTAATGACGATGGAACACTCTAATTGCGTCGAGATTCAATATATCGGCATTCAGCCGATTTGTCTCCAAGGGTATATTGCTGCCTCGGGCCCCTTATGGTCGTTCCCCAGTGAGCCTAGATTTTAGAATCCGACGGAAAACTGATAGTTAATTGTAATGTTCAGGGCCTCCTAATAACGATGGAACACTCAAATGGCGTCTAGATTCAATTCATCGACCTCTAGGCAACTTGTCTCCAAGGGGATATTGGTGCCTCGGGCACCATATGTTCCGTCTCCTGTGAGTCTAGATTTTCGAATCCGACGCAAAAATGATAGTTAATTGTAACGTTCAGCGCCTCGTAATGACGATGGAACACTCAAATTGCGTCGGGAGTCAATACATCGACCTCCAGCCGACATGTCTACAAGGGGATAATGCTGCCTCGGGCTCCATGTGGTCCGTCACCTGTGAGTCTAGATTTTCAGTCCGACGCGAAACTGATAGTTAATTGTAAAATTCAGGGCCTCCTAGTGACGATGGAGCACTCAAATTGAGTCGCGATTCAACACATCGTCCTTCATCCGACTTGTCTTCAAGAGTCCATTGCTGCCTTGGGTACCTTATGTACGATCTCCTGTGAGTCTAAATTTTCGAATCCGACGCAAAGCAGATAGTTAGTTATAACGTTCAGGGCCTCCTAATGACGAAGGAACACACAAATTGCGTCGAAATTCACTACATCGTCCTCCAGCGGACTTGTTTCCAAGGGGATATCGCTGCCTCGGGCACCACTTGGTCCGTCTCCGGTCATTCTACGTTATCGAATCCGACGCAAATCTGACTGTTAATTGTAACGTTCAGGGCCTCCTAATGACGATGGAGAACTCTAATTACGTCGCGATTCAATAAATCGTCCTCCAGCGGACTGGTCTCCAAGGAGATATTGCTGCTTCGGGCACCTTATGGTCCGTCTCCAGTGAGTCTAGATTTTCGAATCCGGCGAAAAACTGACAGTTAATTGTAACATTCAGGGCCTCCTAATGACGATGGAACACTCAAATTGCGTCGAGAATCAATACATCGGCATTCAGCCGACTTGTCTCCAAGAGTCTATTTCTGCCTCGTTCACTTTCTGGTCGTTCTCCTATGAGTCTAGATTTTCGGACCCGACGCAAAACAGATAGTTAATTGTAACGTTCAGGGCCTCCTAATGACGATGGAACACTCAAATTGCGTCGAGAGTCAATTCATCGACCTCCAGCTGACTTGTCTACAAGTGGATTTTGCTGCCTCGGGCTCCATGTGGTCCGTCTCCTGTGAGTCTACAGTTTCGAATCCGACGCGAAACTGATAGTTAATTGTAACGTTCAGGGCCTCCTAATGACGATGGAGCACTCAAATTGCGTCGAGACTCAATACATCGGCATTCAGCCGACTTGTCTCCAAGGGGATATTGCTGTTTCGGGCACCATATGAGCCTTATCCTGAGAGTCTTGATTTTCGAATCCGACGCAAAAATGATAGTGAATTGCAACGTTCAGTGCCTACTAATGACGATAGAACACTCAAATTGCGTCGAGATTCAATACATCGTCTTCCAGCCGACTTGTCTCCAAGGGGATATTGCTGTCTCGGGAACCATATGAGCCTTCTCCTGTGAGTCTAGATTTTCGAATCCGACTCAAAAATGATAGTTCATTGTAACGTTCAGCGCCTCCTAATGACGATGGAACACTCAAATTGCGCCGAGGGTCAATACATCGATCTCCAGCCGACTTGTCTACATGGGGATATTGCTGCCTCGGGCTTCATGTGGTCCGTCTCCTGTGAGTCTAGATTTTCGAATCCGACGCGAAACTGATAGTTAATTGTAACGTTCAGGGCCTCCTAATGACGATGGAACACTCAAATTGCGTCGAGACTCAATACATCGGCATTCAGCCGACTTGTCTCCAAGAGTCTATTGCTGCTTCGGCACCTTCTGCTCGTTCTCCTGTGAGTCTAGATTTTCGAATCCGACGCGAAACTGATAGTTAAATGTAACGTTCAGGGCCTCCTAATGACGATGGAGCACTCTAATAACGTCGCGATTCAATACATCGTCCTCCAGCGGACTGGTCCGTAAGGGGATATTGCTGTTTCGAGCACCTTATAATCCGTCTCCAGTGAGTATAGATTTTCGAATCCGACGAAAAACTGACAGTTAATTGTAACATTCAGGGCCTCCTAATGACGATGCAACACTCAAATTGCGTCCAGGGTCAATTCATCGACCTCCAGCTGACTTGTCTACAAGGGGATTTTGCTGCCTCGGGCCCCATGTGGTCCGTCTCCTCTGAGTCTACATTTTCGAATCCGACGCGAAACAGATAGTTAATTGTAACGTTCAGGGCCTCCTAATGACGATGGAACACTCACATTGCGCCTAGATTCAATACATCGTCCTTCAGCCGACTTGTCTCCAAGGGGATATTGCTGTCTCGGGCACCATATGATCCTCCTCTTGTTAGTAGATTTTCGAATCCGACGCTAAAATGATAGTTAATTGTAACGTTCAGGGGCACCTAATGACGATGGAACACTCAAATTGCGTCGAGATTCAATACATCGGCATTAAGCCGACTTGTCTCCTAGAGTCTATTGCTGCCTCGGGCACCTTCTTGTCGTTCTCCTGTGAGTCTAGATTTTCGAATCCGACGGAAAACAGATAGTTAATTGTAACGTTCAGGGCCTCCTAATGACGATGGAACACTCAAATTGTGTCGTGATTCAAAACAGCGGCCTCGAGCCGACTTGTCTCCTAGGGTCTATTGCTGCCTCGGGCACCTCATGGTCGTTCTCCTGTGAGTCTAGATTTTCGAATCCGACGCAAAACAGATAGTTAATTGTAACGTTCAGGGCCTCCTAATGACGAAGGATCACTCAAATCGCGTCGAGATTCAATACATCGACCTCCAGCCGACTTGTCTACAAGGGGATATTGCTGCCTCGGGCTCGATGTGGTCCGTCTCCTGTGAGTCTAGATTTTCGAATCCGACGCAAAACTGATAATTAATTGTAACGCTCAGGGCCTCCTAATGACGATGGAACACTCAAATTGCGTCGAGATTCAATACATCGGCTTCGAGCCGCCTTGTCACAATGGGTCTATTGCTGCCTCGGGCACCTTATGTTCGTTCTCCTGTGAGTCTAGATTTTCGAATCCGACGCAAAACAGATAGCTAATTGTGACGTTCAGGGCCTCCTAATGACGAAGGAACACTCAAATCGCGTCGAGATTCAATACATCGACCTCCAGCCGACTTGTCGACAAGGGGATATTGCTGCCTCGGGCTCGATGTGGTCCGTATCCATTGAGTCTAGATTTTCGAATCCGACACAAAACTGATAGTTAATTGTAACGTTCAGGGCCTCCTAATGACGATGGAGAACTCTAATTACGTCGCGATTCAATACATCGTCCTCCAGCGGACTCGTCTCCAAGGGGATATTGCTGCTTCGGGCACCCTATGGTCCGTCTCCAGTGAGTCTATATTTTCGAATCCGACGAAAAACTGACAGTTAATTGTAACATTTAGGGCCTCCTAATGACGATGGAACACTCAAATTGCGTCGAGAATCAATACATCGGCCTCCAGCCAACTTGTCTCTAAGGGTCTATTCCTGCCTCGGGCACCTTATGGTCGTTCTCCTGTGAGTACAGATGTTCGAATCCGACGCAAAACTGATAGTTAATTATAACGTTCATGGCCTCCTAATGACGATAGAACACTCAAATTGCGTCGAGATTTAATACATCGTCTTCCAGCCGACTTGTCTCCAAGAGGATATTGCTGTCTCGGGCACCATATGAGCCTTCTCCTGTGAGTCTAGATTTTCGAATACGACGCAAAAATGATAGTGAATTGTAACGTTCAGCGCCTCCTAATGACGATAGAACACTCAAATTAGGTCGAGATTGAATACATCGTCCTCCAGCCGATTTGTCTCCAAGGGGATATTGCTGCCTGGGGCACCAAATGGTCCGTCTCCTGTGAGTCTAGAATTTTAAATCCGACGCGAAACTGATAGTTAATTGTAACGTTCAGGGCCTCCTAATGACGATGGAACACTCAAATTGCGTCGCTATTCAATACATCGTCCCTCAGCCGACTTGTCTCCAAGGGGATATTGCTGTCTCGGGCATCATATGATCCTTCTCCTGTGAGTAGATGTTCGAATCCGACGCTAAAATGATGGTTAGTTGTAACGTTCAGGGCCTCCTAATGACGATGGAGCACTCTAATTAGGTCGCGATTCAATACATCGTCCTCCAGCGGACTGGTCCCCAAGCGGATATTGCTGCTTAGGGCATCTTATGGTCCGTCTCCAGTGAGTATAGATTTTCGAATCCGACGCAAAAATGATAGTTCATTGTAACGTTCAGGGCCTCCTAATGACGATGGAACACTCAAATTGCGTCGAGATTCAATACATCGACATTAAGCCGACTTGTCTCCAAGAGTCTACTGCTGCCTCGGGCACCTGATGTCGTTCTCCTATGAGTCTAGATTTTCGAATCCGACGCCAAACAGATAGTTAATTGTAACGTTCAGGGCATCCTAATGACGAAGGAACATTCAAATTCGTCGAGATTCACTACATCGTCCTCCAGCAGACTTGTCTCCAAGGGGATATCGCTGCCTCGGGCACCACATGGTCCGTCTCCGGTGATTCTACGTTTTCGAATCCGACGCAAAACTTATAGTTAATTGTAATGTTCAGGTCCTCCTAATGACGATGGAGCACTCAAATTACGTCGAGATTCAATACATCGTCCTCCAGCCGATTTGTCTCCAAGGGGATATTGCTGCTTCGGCAACCAAATGTTCCGTCTCCTGTGAGTCTAGATATTTGAATCCGACGCGAAACTGATAGTTAATTGTAACGTTCAGGGCCACCTAATGACGATGGAACACTCAAATTGCGGTGAGTATCAATACATCGTCCTTCAGCCGACTTGTCTCCAAGGGGATATTGCTGTCTCGGGCACCATATGATCCTTCTCCTGTGGGTAGATTTTCGAAACCGACGCTAAAATGATAGTTAATTGTAACGTTCAGCGCCTCCTAATGACGATGGAACACTCAAATTGCGTCGAGAGGCAATACATCGTCCTCCAGTCGACTTTTTTCCAAGGGTCTATTGCTGCCTCGGGCACCTTATGGTCGTTCTCCTGTGAGTCTAGATTTTCGAATCCGACGCAAAAATGATAGTTAATTGTAACGTTCAGCGCCTCCTAATGACGATGGATCTCTCAAATTGCGTCGAGATATATATCGTCCTTCAGCCGACTTTTCTCCAAGGGCATATTGCTGCCTCGGGCTTCATATGGTCCGTCTCCTGTGAGTCTAGATTTTCGAATCCGACGCGAAACTGATAGTTAATTGTAACGTTCAGGGCCTCCTAATGACGATGGAACACTCAAGTTGCGTCGAGATTCAATACATCGGCATTCAGCCGACTTGTCTCCAAGAGTCTATTGCTGCCTCGGGCACCTTCTGGTCGTTCTCCTATGAGTCTAGATTTTCGAATCCAACGCAAAACAGATAGTTAATTGAAACGTTCAGGGCCTCCTAATGACGATGGAACACTCAAATTGCGTCGAAATTCAAAACATCGGCCTCGAGCCGACTTGTCTCCAAAGGTCTATTGCTGCCTCGGGCACCTTATGGTCGTTCTCCTGTGAGTCCAGATTTTCGAATCCGACGCAAAACCGATAGTTAATTATAAAGTTCAGGGCCTCCTAATGACGATGGAACACTCAAATTGCGTCGAGAGTCAATTCATCGACCTCCAGCTGACTTGTCTACAAGTGGATTTTGCTGCCTCGGGCTCCATGTGGTCCGTCTCCTGTGAGTCTACATTTTCGAATCCGACGCGAAACTGATAGTGAATTGTAACGTTCAGCGCCTCCTAATGACGATAGACCACTCAAATTGGGTCGAGATTGAATACATCGTCCTCCAGCCGATTTGTCTCCAAGGGGATATTGCCACCTGGGGCACCAAATGGTCCGTCTCCTGTGAGTCTAGAATTTTGAATCCGACGCGAAACTGATAGTTAATTGTAACGTTCAGGGCCTCCTAATGACGATGGAACACTCAAATTGCGTCGCTATTCAATACATCGTCCTCCAGCGGACTTGTCCCCATGCGGATACTGCTGCTTCGGGCACCTTATGGTCCGTCTCCAGTGAGTTTAGATTTTCGTATCCCACGAAAAACTGACAGTTAATTGTAACATTCAGGGCCTCCTAATGACGATGGAACACTCAAATTGCGTCGAGATTCAATACACCGGCCTCCAGCCAACTTGTCTTCAAGGGGATATTGCTGCCTCGGGCACCATATGGTCCGTATCCTGTGACTAGATTTTCGAATCCGACGCAAAAATGATAGTTCATTGTAACGTTCAGCGCCTCCTAATGACGATGGAACGCTCAAATTGCGTCGAGAGTCAATACACCGATCTCCAGCCGACTTGTCGACAAGGGGATATTGCTGCCTCGGGCTTCATGTGGTCCGTCTCCTGTGAGTCTAGATTTTCGAATCCGACGCGAAACTGATAGTTAATTGTAACGTTCAGGGCCTCCTAATGACGATGGAACACTCAAATTGCCTCGAGATTCAATACATCGGCATTCAGCCGACTTGTCTCCAAGAGTCTATTGCTGCTTCTCCTGTGAGTCTAGATTTTCGAATCCGACGCAAAAATGATAGTGAATTGTAACGTTCAGCGCCCCCTAATGACGATAGAACACTCAAATTGCGTCGAGATTGAATACATCGTCCTCAAGCCGATTTGTCTCCAAGGGGATATTCCTGCCTCGGGCACCAAATGGACCGTCTCCTGTGAGTCTAGATTTTCGAATCCGACGCGAAACTGATAGTTAATTGTAACGTTCAGGGCCTCCTAATGACGATGGAACACTCAAATTGCGGTGAGTATTGATACATCGTCCTTCAGCCGACTTGTCTCCAAGGGGATATTGCTGTCTTGGGCACCATATGATCCTTCTCCTGTGAGTAGATTTTCGAAACCGACGCTAAAATAATAGTTAATTGTAACGTTCATTCCTCCTAATGACGATGGAACACTCAAATTGCGTCGAGATTCAATACATCGACCTCCAGCCGACTTGTCTACAAGGGGATATTGCTGCCTCGGGCTCGATGTGGTCCGCTCCTGTGAGCATAGATTTTCGAATCCGACGCAAAACTGATAGTTAATTGCAACGCTCAGGTCCTCCTAATGACGATGGAACACTCAAATTACGTCGAGATTTAATACATCGGCCTCGAGCCGCCTTTCACCATGGGTCTATTGCTGCCTCGGGCACCATATGGTCGTTCTCCTGTGAGTCTAGATTTGCGAACCCGACGCAAAACAGATGGTTAATTGTGACGTTCAGGGCCTCCTAATGACAAAGCAACACTCAAATCGCGTCGAGATTCAATACATCGACCTCCAGCCGACTTGTCTACAAGGGGATATCGCTGCCTCGGGCTCGATATGGTCCGTCTCCTGTGAGTCTAGATTTTCGAATCCGACGCAAAACTGATAGTTAATTGTAACGTTCAGGGCCTCCTAATGAGGATGGAGCACTCAAATTGCGTCGCGATTCAAAACATCGTCCTCCAGCGGACTGGTCTCCAAGGGGATATTGCTGTCTCGGGCACCATATGAGCCTGCTCCTGTGAGTCTAGATTTTCGAATCCGCCGCAAAAATGATAGTGAAATGTAACGTTCAGCGCCTCCTATTGACGATGGAACACTCAAATTGCGTCGAGAGTCATTACATCGTCCTCCAGCCGACTTGTCTCCGAGGGTCTTTTGCTGCTTCGCCCACCTTATGGTCGTTCTCCTGTGAGTCTAGTTTTTCGAATCCGACGCAAAAATGATAGTTAAATGTCACGTTCACGGCCTCCTAATGACGAAGGACCAGTCAAATTGCGTCGAGATTAACTACATCGTCCTCCAGCCGACTTGTCTCCAAGGGTCTATTGCTGCCTAGGGCACCTTATGATCGTTCTCATGTGAGTCTAGATTTTCGAACCCGACGCAAAACTGATAGTCAATCATAACGTTCAGCGCCTCCTAATGACGATAGAACACTCAAATTGCGTCGAGATGCAATACATCGTCCTCCAGCCGATTTGTCTCCAAGGGGATATAGCTGCTTCGGCAACCAAATGGTCCGTCTCCTGTGAGTCTAGATTTTTGAATCCGACGCGAAACTGATAGTTAATTGTAACGTTCAGGGCCTCCTAATGACGATGGAACACTCATATTGCGGTGAGATTCAATACATCGTCCTTCAGCCGACTTGTCTCCAAGGGGATATTGCTGTCTCGGGCACCATATGATCCTTCTCCTGTGAGTAGATTTTCGAAAACGACGCTAAAATAATAGTTAATTGTAACGTTCAGCGCCTCCTAATGACGATGGAACACTCAAATTGCGCGAGAGTCAATACATCGTCCTCCAGTCGACTTGTCTCCAAGGGTCTATTGCTGCCTCGGGCACCTTATGGTCGTTCTCCTGTGAGTCTAGATTTTCGAATCCGACGCAAGAATGATAGTTAATTGTAACGTTCAGCGCCTCCTAATGACGATGGAACACTCAAATTGCGTGGAGAGTCAATACATCGACCTCCAGCCGACTTGTCTATAAGGGGATATTGCTGCCTCGGGCTCCATGTGGTCCGTCTCTTGTGACTCTACATTTTCGAATCCGACGCGAAACTGATAGTTAATTGTAACGTTCATGGCCTCCTAATGACGATGGATCACTCAAATTGCGTCGAGATTCAATACATCGTCCTTCAGCCGACTTGTCTCCAAGAGTCTATTGCTGCCTCTTGCATCTTATGGTCGTTCTCCGGTGAGTCTAGATTTTCGGATCCGGCACAAAACAGGTAATTAATTGTAACGTTCAGCGCCTCCTAATGACTATGGAACACTCAAATTGCGTCGAGAGTCAATACATCGACCTCCAACCGACTTGTCTACAAGTGGATATTGCTGCCTCGGGCTCCATGTGGTCCGTCTCCTGTGAGTCTACATTTTCGAATCCGACGCGAAACTGATAGTTAATTGTAACGTTCAAGGCCTCCTAATGACGATGGAACACTCAAATTGCGTCGAGATTCAATACATCGTCCTTCAGCCGACTTGTTTCCAAGAGTCTATTGCTGCCTCGGGCACCTTATGGTCGTTCTCCTGCGAGTCTAGATTTTCGAATCCGACGCAAAACAGATGGTTAATTGTTACGTTCAGGGCCTCCTAATGACGAAGCAACACTCAAATCGCGTCGAGATTCAATACATCGACCTCCAGCCGACTTGTCTACAAGGGGATATTGCTGCCTCGGGCTCGATGTGGTCCGTATCCTGTGAGTCTAGATTTTCGAATCCGACGCAAAACTGATAGTTAATTGTAACGTTCAGGGCCTCTTAATGACGATGGAGCACTCAAATTGCGTCGCGATTCAAAACATCGTCCTTCAGCGGACTGGTCTCCAAGGGGATATTGCTGTCTCGGGCACCATATGAGCCTTCTCCTGTGAGTCTAGATTATCGAATCCGACGCAAAAATGATAGTGAATTGTAACGTTCATGGCCTCCTAATGACGATGGAACACTCATATTGCGGTGAGATTAATTACATCGTCCTTCAGCCGACTTGTCTCCAAGGGGATATTGCTGTCTCGGACACCATATGATCCTTCTCCTGTGAGTGGATTTTCGAATCCGACGCTAAAATAATAGTTAATTGTAACGTTCAGCGCCTCCTAATGACGATGGAACACTCAAATTGCGTCGAGAGTCAATACATCGTCTTCCAGTCCACTTGTCTCCAAGGGTCTATTGCGGCCTCGGGCACCTTATGGTCGTTCTCCTGTGAGTCTAGATTTTCGAATCCGACGCAAGAATGATAGCTAGTTGTAACGTTCAGCGCCTCCTAATGACGATGAAACACTCAAATTGCGTGGAGAGTCAATACATCGACCTCCAGCCGACTTGTCTACAAGGGGATATTGCTGCCTCGGGCTCCATGTGGTCCGTCTCTTGTGACTCTACATTTTCGAATCCCACGCGAAACTGATAGTTAATTGTAACGTTCATGGCCTCCTAATGACGATGGAACACTCAAATTGCGTCAAGACTCAATACATCGTCCTTCAGCCGACTTGTCACCAAGAGTCTATTGCTGCCTCTTGCATCTTATGGTCGTTCTCCGGTGAGTCTAGATTTTCGAATCCGGCACAAAACAGATAATTAATTGTAACGTCCAGCGCCTCCTAATGACTATGGATCACTCAAATTGCGTCGAGAGTCGATACATCGACCTCCAACCGACTTGTCTACAAGGGGATATTGCTGCCTCGGGCTCGATGTGTTCCGTATCCTGTGAGTCTAGATTTTCGAATCCGACGCAAAACTGATAGTTAATTGTAACGTTCATGGCCTCCTAATGACGATGGAGCACTCTAATTACGTCGCGATTCAATACATCGTCCTCCAGCGGACTGGTCCCCAAGGGGACATTGCTGCGTCGGGCACCTTATTGTCCGACTCCAGTGAGTCTAGATTTTCGAATCCGACGAAAAACTGATAGTTAATTGTAACATTCAGGGCCTCCTAGTTACGATGGAACACTCAAATTGCGTCGCGATCCAATACAACGTCCTCCAGCCGACTTGTCTCCAAGGGTCTATTGCTGCCTCGGGCACCATATGATCGTTCTCCTGTGAGTCTAGATTTTCGAATCCGACGGAAAACAGATAGTTAATTGTGACGATCAGGGCCTCCTAATGACGAAGGAACACTCAAATCGCGTCGAGAGTCACTACATCGTCCTCCAGCCGACTTGTGTCCAAGGGGATATCGCTGCCTCGGGCACCACATGGTCCGTATCCGGTGATTCTACGTTTTCGAATCCGACGCAAAACTGATAGTTAATTGTAACGTTCAGGGACTCCTAATGACGATGGTGCACTCAAATTGCGTCGCGATTCAATACATCGTCCTCCAGCGGACTGGTCTCCAAGGGGATATTGCTGCCTGAGGCCGTCTCCAGTGAGTCTAGATTTTCGAATCCGACGAAAAACTGATAGTTAATTTTAACATTCAGGGCCTCCTAATGACGATGGAACACTCAATTTGCGCCGCGATCCAATACATCGTGCTCCAGCCGACTTGTCTCCAAGGGTCTATTGCTGCCTGGGGCACCTTATGATGGTTCTCCTGTGAGTCTAGATTTTCGTACCCGACGCAAAACTGATAGTTAATTGTAACGTTCAGGGGCACCTAATGACGATGGAACACTCAAATTGCGTGGAGATTCAATACATCGGCCTCCAGCCGACTTGTCTCCAAAGGGATATTGCTGTCTCGGGCACCATATGAGCCTTCTCCTGAGAGTCTAGAGTTTCGAGTCCGACGCAAAAATGATAGTGAATTGTAACGTTCAGCGCCTCCTAATGACGATGGAACACTCAAATTGCGTCGAGAGCCAATACATCGACCTCCAGCCGACTTGTCTACAAGGGGATATTGCTGCCTCGGGCTCGATGTGATCCGTCTCCTGTGAGTCTAGATTCTCGAATCCGACGCAAAACTGATAGTTAGTTGTAACGTTCAGAGCCTCCTAATGACGATGGAGCACTCAAATTGCGCCGAGATTCAATACATCGGCCTCCAGCGGCCTGGTCTCCAAGGGTATATTGCTGCCACGGGCACCTTATGGTCCGTCTCCAGTGAGTCTAGATTTTCGAATCCGACGAAAAACTGATAGTTAATTGTAACATTCAGGGCCTCCTAATGACGATGGAACCCTCAAATTGCGTCGCGATCCAATACATCGTCCTCCAGCCGACTTGTCTCCAAGGGTCTATTGCTGCCTCGGGCACCTTATGATCGTACTCCTGTGAGTCTAGATTTTCGAACCCGAAGCAAAACAGATAGATAATTGTAACGTTCAGGGGCACCTAATGACGATGGAACACTCAAATTGCGTAGAGATTCAATACATGGTCATCCAGCCGATTTGTCTCCAAGGGGATATTGCTGCCTCGGGCACCAAATGGTCCGTCTACTGTAAGTCAAGATTTTCGAATCCAACGCAAAAATGATAGTTAATTGTAACGTTCAGCGCCTCCTAATGACGATGGAACACTCAAATTGCGTCGAGAGTCAATACATCGACCTCCAACCGACTTGTCTACAAGGGGATATTGCTGCCTCGGGCTCGATGTGGTCCGCCTCCTGTGAGTCTAGATTTTCAAATCCGACGCTAAACTGATAGTTAATTGTATCATTTAAGGGCCTCCTAATGACGATGGAGCTCTCAAATTGCGTCGTGATTCAATACATCGTCCTCCAGCGGACTGGTCTCCATGGGGATATTGCTGCCTCGGGCACCAAATGGTCCGTCTCCAGTGAGTCAAGAATTTCGAACCCGACGCAAAACTGATTGTTAATTGTAACGTTCAGGGGCACCTATTGACGATGGAACACTCAAATTGCGTCGAGATTCAATACATCGTCCTCCAGCCGACTTGTCTCCAAGGGTCTATTGCTGTCTCGGGCACCTTATGGTCGTTCTCCTGTGAGTCTAGAATTTCGAATCCGACGCAAAAATGATAGTTAATTGTAACGTTCAGGGCCCCCCAATGACGATGGAACACTCAAATTGCGTCGAGATTCAATACATCGTCCTCCAGCCGACTTGTCTCCAAGGGTCTGTTGCTGCCCCTGGCACCTTATGGTCGTTCTCCTGTGAGTCTAGATTTTTGAAACCGACGCATAACTGATATTTAATTGTAACGTTCAGGGCCTCCTAATGACGAAGAAACACTCAAATTGCGTCGAGATTCACTACATCGTTCTCCAGCCGACTTGTCTCCAACGGAATATCGCTGCTTCGGGCACCACATGGTCCGTCTCCGGTGATTCTACGTTTTCGAATCCGACGCGAAACTGATAGTCAATTGTAACGTTCAGGGCCTCCTAATGACGATGGAGCACTCAAATTGCGTCGCGATTCAATACATCGTCCTCCAGCGGACTGGTCTCCAAGGGGATATTGCTGTCTCGGGCACCTAATGGTCCGTCTCCAGTGAGTCAAGAATTTCGAACCCGACGCCAAACTGATTGTTAATTGTAACGTTCAGGGGCACCTATTGACGATGGAACACTCAAATTGCGTCGAGATTCAATACATCGGCACTCAGCTTACTCGTCTCCAAGAATCTATTGCTGCCTCGGGCACCTTATGGTCGTTCTCCTGTGAGTCTAGATATTCGAATCCGACGCAAAACAGATAGTTAATTGTAACATTCAGGGCCTCCTAATGACGAAGGAACACTCGAATTGCGTCGAGATTCACTACATCGTTCTCCAGCCGACTTTTCTCCAACGGAATATCGCTGCCTCGGGCACCACATGGTCCGTCTCCGGTGATTCTACGTTTTCGAATCCGACGCAAAACTGATAGTTAATTGTAACGTTCAGGGACTCCTTAAGACGATGGAACTCTCAAATTGCGTCGAGATTCTATACAACGGCCTCCAGTCGACTTGTGTCCAAGGGGATATAGCTGCCTCGGGCACCATATGGTCCGTCTCCTTCGACTCTAGATTTTCGAATCCGACGCAAAAATGATAGTTAATTGTAAGGTTAAGCGCCTCCTAATGACGATGGAACACTCAAATTGCGTCGAGAGTCAATACATCGATCTCCAGCCGACTTGTCTACAAGGGGATATTGCTGCCTCGGACTTCATGTGGTCCGTCTACTGTGAGTCTAGATTTTCGAATCCGACGCGAAACTGATAGTTAATTGTAACGTTCAGGGCCTCCTTATGACGATGGAGCACTCAAACTGCGTCGCGATTCAATTCATCGTCCTTCACCGGACTGGTCTCCATGGGGATATTGCTGCCTCGGGCACCTAATGGTCCGTCTCCAGTGAGTCTAGAATTTCGAACCCGACGCAAAACTGATTGTTAATTGTAACGTTCAGGGGCACCTATTGACGATGGAACATTCAAATTGCGTCGAGATTCAATACATCGTCCTCCAGCCGACTTGTCTCCAACTGTCTATTGATGCCTCGGGCACCTTATGGTCGTTCTCCTGTGAGTCTAGAATTTCGAATCCGACGCAAAAATGATAGTTAATTGTAACTTTCAGGGCCTCCCAATGACGATGGAACACTCAAATTGCGTCGAGATTCAATACATCGGCCTCCAGCCGACTTGTCTCAAAGGGTCTGTTGCTGCCTCTGGCACCTTATGGTCGTTCTCCTGTGGGTCTAGATTTTCGAAACCGACGCGAAACTGATAGTTAATTGTAACGTTCAGGGCCTCCTAATGACGATGGAACACTCAAATTACGTCGAGATTCAATACATCGGCATTCAGCTAACTCGTCTCCAAGAATCTATTGCTGCCTCGGGCACCTTACGGTCGTTCTCCTGTGAGTCTAGATATTCGAATCCGACGCAAAACAGATAGTTAATTGTAACGTTCAGGGCCTCCTAATGACGAAGGAACACTCAAATTGCGTCGAGATTCACTACATCGTTCTCCAGCCGACTTGTCTCCAAGGGTCTATTGCTGCCTCAGGCACCTTATGATCGTTCTCCTGTGGGTCTAGATTTTCGAACCCGACACAAAATTGATAGTTAATTATATTTTTCAGGGCCACCTAATGACGATGGAACACTCAAATTGCGTCGCGATTCAATACATCGTCCTCCAGCGGACTGGTCTCCAATAAGATATTGCTGCTTCGGGCACCTAATGGTCCGTCTTCAGAAAGTCTAGATTCTCGAATCCGACGAAAAACTGATAGTTAATTGTAACATTCAGGGCCTCCTAATGACGATGGAACACTCAAATATCGTCGCGATCCAATACATCGTCCTCCAGCCGACTTGCCTCCAAGGGTCTATTGCTGCCTCGGGCACCTTATGATCGTTCTCCTGTGGGTCTAGATTTTCGAACCCGACACGAAATTGATAGTTAATTATAACTTTCAGGGCCACCTAATGACGATGGAACACTCAAATTGCGCCGCGATTCAATACATCGGCCTCCAGCCGACTTGTCTCCACGGGGATATTGCTGTCTCGGGCACGAAATGGTCCGTTTCCTGTGAGTCTAGATTTTCGAATCCGACGCAAAACTGATAGTTAATTGTAAAGTTCAGGGACTCCTAATTACGATGGAGCACTCAAATTGCGTCGCGTTTCTATACTTCGACCTCCAGCGGCCTGGTCTCCAAGGGGATATTGCTGCTTTGGTCACCTTATGATCCGTCTCCAGCGCGTCTAGATTTTCGAATCCGACGAAAAACTGATATTTAATTGTAACGTTCAGGGCCTCCTAAAGACGATGGAGCTCTCAAATTGCGTCGAGATTCAATACAACGGCCTCCAGCCGACTTGTATCCAAGGGGATATTGCTGCCTCGGGCACCATATGGTCCATCTCCTTCGACACTAGATTTTCGAATCCGACGCAAAAATGATAGTTAATTGTAAGGTTAAGCGCCTCCTAATGACGATGGAACACTCAAATTGCGTCGAGAGTCAATACATCGATCTCCCGCCGACTTGTCTACAAGGGGATATTGCTGCCTCGGACTTCATGTGGTCCGTCTCCTGTGAGTCTAGATTTTCGAATCCGACGCGAAACTGATAGTTAATTGTAACGTTCAGGGCCTCCTTATGACGATGGAGCACTGAAATTGCGTCGCGAATCAATTCATCGTCCTTCAGCGGACTGGTCTCCATGGGGATATTGCTGCCTCGGGCACCTAATGGTCCGTCTCCAGTGAGTCTAGAATTTCGAACCCGACGCAAAACTGATTGTTAATTGTAACGTTCAGGGGCACCTATTGACGATGGAACACTCAAATTGCGTCGAGATTCAATACATCGTCCTCCAGCCGACTTGTCTCCAACTGTCTATTGATGCCTCGGGCACCTTATGGTCGTTCTCCTGTGAGTCTAGAATTTCGAATCCGACGCAAAAATGATAGTTAATTGTAACTTTCAGGGCCTCCCAATGACGATGGAAAACTCAAAATGCGTCGAGATTCAATACATCGGCCTAAAGCCGACTTGTCTCAAAGGGGCTGTTGCTGCCTCTGGCACCTTATGGTCGTTCTCCTGTGAGTCTAGATTTTCGAAACCGACGCGAAACTGATAGTTAATTGTAACGTTCAGGGCCTCCTAATGACGATGGAACACTCAAATTACGTTGAGATTCAATACATCGGCATTCAGCTAACTCGTCTCCAAGAATCTATTGCTGCCTCGGGCACCTTATGGTCGTTCTCCTGTGAGTCTAGATATTCGAATCCGACGCAAAACAGATAGTTAATTGTAACGTTCAGGGCCTCCTAATGACGAAGGAACACTCAAATTGCGTCGAGATTCACTACATCGTTCTCCAGCCGACTTGTCTCCAAGGGTCTATTGCTGCCTCAGGCACCTTATGATCGTTCTCCTGTGGGTCTAGATTTTCGAACCCGTCACAAAATTGATAGTTAATTATATTTTTCAGGGCCACCTAATGACGATGGAACACTCAAATTGCGTCGCGATTCAATACATCGGCCTCCAGCCGACTTGTCTCCAAGAGGATATTGCTGTCTCGGGCACCATATGATCCTTCTCCTGTGAGTCTAGATTTTCGAATCCGGCCCAAAAATGATAGTGAATTGTAACGTTCAGCGCCTCCTAATGACGACAGAACACTGAAATTGCGTCGAGATTCAATACATCGTCCTTCAGCCGACTTGTCTCCAAGGGTCTATTGCTGCCACGGGCACGAAATGTTCCGTTTCCTGTGAGTCTAGATTTTTGAATCCGACGCAAAACTGATAATTAATTGTAACATTCAGGTCCTCCTAGTTACGTTGGATCACTCAAATTGCGTCGAGATTCAATACATCGTCCTTCAGCCGACTTGTCTCCAAGGGTCCATTGCTGCCACGGGCACGAAATGGTCCGTTTCCTGTGAGTCTAGATTTTCGAATCCGACGCAAAACTGATAGTTAATTGTAAAGTTCAGGGACTCCTAATTACGAAGGAGCACTCAAATTGCGTCGCGATTCAATACTTCGTCCTCCAGCGGCCTGGTGTCCAAGGGGATATTGCTGCTTTGGTCACCTTATGATCCGTCTGCAGTGCGTCTAGATTTTCGAATCCGACGAAAAACTGATAGTTAATTGTAATATTCAGGGCCTCCTAATGACGATGGAACACTCAAATTGCGTCGCGATCCAATACATCGTCCTCCAGCCGACTTGTCTCCAAGAGTCTATTGCTGCCTCGGGCACCTAATGATCGTTCTCCTGTGGGTCTAGATTTTCGTACCCGACACGAAATTGATAGTTAATTAGAAGTTTCAGGGCCACCTAATGACGATGGAACACTCAAATTGCGTCGAGATTCAATACAACGGCCTCCAGCCGACTTGTGTCCAAGGGGATATTGCTGCCTCGGGCACCATATGGTCCGTCTCCTTCGACACTAGATTTTCGAATCCGACCCTAAAATGATAGTTAATTGTAAGGTTAAGCGCCTCCTAATGACGATGGAACACTCAAATTGCGTCGAGAGTCAATACATCGATCTCCAGCCGACTTGTCTACAAGGGGATATTGCTGCCTCGGACTTCATGTGGTCCGTCTGCTTCGGGCACCGTATGGTCCGTCTCCAGTGAGTCTAGATTTTCGGATCCGACAAAAACTGATAGTTAATTGTAACATTCAGTGCCTCCTAGTTACGATGGATCACTCAAATTGCGTCGCGATCCAATATATCGTCCTCCAGCCGACTTGTCTCCAAGGGTGTATTCCTGCCTGATGCACCTTATGATCGTTCTCCTGTGAGTCTAGATTTTCGAAACCGACGCATAACTGATATTTAATTGTAACGTTCAGCGCCTCCTAATGACGATGGAACACTCATTTTGCGTCGAGAATCAAAACATCGTCCTCCAGCCGACTTGTGTCCAAGGGGATATTGCTGCCTCGGGCACCAATTGGTCCGTCTCCTGTGAGTCTAGATTTTTTAATCCGACGAAAAACTGATTGTTAATTGTAACATTCAGGGCCTCCTAGTTACGATGGAACACTCAAATTGCGTCGAGAGTCAATACATCGATCTCCAGCCGACTTGTCTACAAGGGGATATTGCTGCCTCGGGCTTCATGTGGTCCCTCTCCTGTGAGTCTAGATTTTCGAATCCGACGCGAAACTAATAGTTAATTGTAACGTTCAAGGCCTCCTAATGACGATAGAACACTCAAATTACGTCGAGATTCAATACATCGGCATTCAGCTAACTCGTCTCCGAAAATCTATTGCTGCCTCGGGCACCTTATGGTCGTTCTCCTGTGAGTCTAGATTTTCGAATCCGACGCGAAACTGTTAGTTAATTGTAACGTTCAGGGCCTCCTAATGACGAAGGAGCACTCAACTTGCGTCGCGATTCAATTCATCGTCCTCCAGCGGACTGGTCTCCATGGGGATATTGCTGCCTCGGGCACCTAATGGTCCGTCTCCAGTGAGTCTAGAATTTCGAACCCGACGCAAAACTGATATTTAATTGTGACGTTCAGCGCCTCCTAATGACGATGGAACACTCATTTTGCGTCGAGAATCAAAACATCGTCCTCCAGCGACTTGTGTCCAAGGGGATATTGCTGCCTCGGGCACCAATTGGTCCGTCTCCTGTGAGTCTAGATCTTTTAATCCGACGAAAAACTGATTGTTAATTGTAACATTCAGGGCCTCCTAGTTACGATGGAACACTCAAATTGCGTCGAGATTCAATACATCGGCCTCCGGCGGACTGGTCCCCAAAGGGATATTTCTGCTTCGGGCACCGTATGGTCCGTCTCCAGTGAGTCTAGATTTTCGGATCCGACGAAAAACTGATAGTTAATTGTAACATTCAGGGCCTCCTAGTTACGATGGATCACTCAAATTGCGTCGCGATCCAATATATCGTCCTCCAGCCGACTTGTCTCCAAGGGTCTATTCCTGCCTGATGCACCTTATGATCGTTCTCCTGTGAGTCTAGATTTTCGAAACCGACGCATAACTGATATTTAATTGTAACGTTCAGTGCCTCCTAATGACGGTGGAACACTCATTTTGCGTCGAGAATCAAAACATCGTCCTCCAGCGACTTGTGTCCAAGGGGATATTGCTGCCTCGGGCACCAATTGGTCCGTCTCCTGTCAGTCTAGATCTTTTAATCCGACGAAAAACTGATTGTTAATTGTAACATTCAGGGCCTTCTAGTTACGATGGAACACTCAAATTGCGTCGAGAGTCAATACATCGATCTCCAGCCGACTTGTCTACAAGGGGATATTGCTGCCTCGGGCTTCATGTGGTCCCTCTCCTGTGAGTCTAGATTTTCGAATCCGACGCGAAACTAATAGTTAATTGTAACGTTCAAGGCCTCCTAATGACGATAGAACACTCAAATTACGTCGAGATTCATACATCGGCATTCAGCTAACTCGTCTCCAAAAATCTATTGCTGCCTCGGGCACCTTATGGTCGTTCTCCTGTGAGTCTCGATTTTCGAATCCGACGCGAAACTGATAGTTAATTGTAACGTTCAGGGCCTCCTAATGACGATGGAACACTCAAATTGCGTAGAGATTCAATACATCGTCCTTCAGCCGACTTGTCTCCAAGGGTCTATTGCTGCCACGGGCACGAAATGGTCCGTTTCCTGTGAGTCTAGATTTTCGAATCCGACGCAAAACTGATAGTTAATTGTAACGTTCAGCGCCTCCTAATGACGATGGAACACTCAAATTGCGTCGAGAGTCAATACATCGACCTCCAACCGACTTGTCTACAAGGGGATATTGCTGCCTCGGGCTCGATTTGGTCCGCCTCCTGTGAGTCTAGATTTTCGAATCCGACGCAAAACTGATAGTTAATTGTAACGTTCAGCGCCTCCTAATGACGATGGAACACTCATTTTGCGTCGAGAATCAAAACTACGTCCTCCAGCCGACTTGTGTCCAAGGGGATATTGCTGCCTCGGGCACCAATTGGTCCGTCTCCTGTGAGTCTAGATTTTTTAATCCGACGAAAAACTGATTGTTAATTGTAACATTCAGGGCCTCCTAGTTACGATGGAACACTCAAATTGTGTCGAGAGTCAATACATCGTCCTTCAGCCGACTTGTCTCCAAGGGTCTATTGCTGCCACGGGCACGAAATGGTCCGTTTCCTGTGAGTCTAGATTTTCGAATCCGACGCAAAACTGATAGTTAATTGTAACAATCAGGGCCTCCTAGTTACGATGGAACACTCAAATTACGTCGAGATTCAATACATCGGCATTCAGCTAACTCGTCTCCGAAAATCTATTGCTGCCTCGGGCACCTTATGGTCGTTCTCCTGTGAGTCTAGATTTTCGAATCCGACGCGAAACTGTTAGTTAATTGTAACGTTCAGGGCCTCCTAATGACGATGGAGCACTCAAATTTCGTCGCGATTCAATTCATCGTCCTCCAGCGGACTGGTCTCCATGGGGATATTGCTGCCTCGGGCACCTAATGGTCCGTCTCCAGTGAGTTTAGAATTTCGAACCCGACGCAAAACTGATTGTTAATTGTAACGTTCAGGGGCACCTATTGACGATGGAACACTCAAATTGCGTCGAGATTCAATACACCGCCCTCCAGCCGACGTGTCTCCAACTGTCTATTGATGCCTCGGGCACCTTATGGTCGTTCTCCTGTGAGTCTAGATATTCGAATCAGACGCAAAAATGAGAGTTAATTGTAACTTTCAGGGCCTCACAATGACGATGGAACACTCAAATTGCGTCGAGATTCAATACATCGGCATCCAGCCGACTTGTCTCAAAGGGTCTGTTGCTGCCTCTGGCACCTTATGGTCGTTCTCCTGTGAGTCTAGATTTTCGAAACCGACGCATAACTGATATTTAATTGTAACGTTCAGCGCCTCCTAATGACGATGGAACACTCATTTTGCGTCGAGAATCAAAACATCGTCCTCCAGCGACTTGTGTCCAAGGGGATATTGCTGCCTCGGGCACCAATTGGTCCGTCTCCTGTGAGTCTAGATCTTTTAATCCGACGAAAAACTGATTGTTAATTGTAACATTCAGGGCCTCCTAGTTACGATGGAACACTCAAATTGCGTCGAGAGTCAATACATCGATCTCCAGCCGACTTGTCTACAAGGGGATATTGCTGCCTCGGGCTTCATGTGGTCCCTCTCCTGTGAGTCTAGATTTTCGAATCCGACGCGAAACTAATAGTTAATTGTAACGTTCAAGGCCTCCTAATGACGATAGAACACTCAAATTACGTCGAGATTCATACATCGGCATTCAGCTAACTCGTCTCCAAAAATCTATTGCTGCCTCGGGCACCTTATGGTCGTTCTCCTGTGAGTCTCGATTTTCGAATCCGACGCGAAACTGATAGTTAATTGTAACGTTCAGGGCCTCCTAATGACGATGGAACACTCAAATTGCGTCGAGATTCAATACATCGGCATTCAGCTAACTCGTTTCCAAGAATCAATTGCTGCCTCGGGCACCTTATTGTCGTTCTCCTGTGAGTCTAGATATTCGAATCCGACGCAGAACAGATAGTTAATTGTAGCGTTCAGGGCCTCCTAATGACGAAGGAACACTCAAATTGCGTCGAGATTCACTACATCGTCCTCCAGCCGACTTGTCTCCAAGGGTGTATTGCTGCCTCGGGCACCTTATGATCGTTCTTCTGTGGGTCTAGATTTTCGAACCCGACACAAAATTGATAGTTAATTATAACTTTTAGGGCCACCTAATGACGATGGAACACTCAAATTGCGTCGCGATTCAATACATCGGCCTCCAACCGACTTGTCTCCAAGGGGTTTATTGCTGTCTCGGGCACCATATGATGCTTCTCCTGTGAGTCTAGATTTTCGAATCCGACACAAAAATGATAGTGAATTGTAACGTTCAGCGCCTCCTAATGACGACAGAACACTGAAATTGCGTCGAGATTCAATACATCGTCCTCCAGCCGACTTGTCTCCAAGGGTCTATTGCTGCCTCGGGCACGAAATGGTACGTTTCCTGTGAGTCTAGATTTTCGAATGCGACGCAAAACTGATAGTTAATCGTAAAGTTCAGGGACTCCTAATTACGATAGAGCACTCAAATTGCGTCGCGTTTCAATACTTCGTCCTCCAGCGGCCAGGTCTGCAAGGCGATATTGCTGCCTCGGGCACCTTATGATCCGTCTCCAGTGCGTCTAGATTTTCGAATCCGACGAAAAACTGATAGTTAATTGTAATATTCAGGGCCTCCTAAAGACGATGGAACACTCAAATTGCGTCGAGAGTCAATACATCGATCTCCAGACGACTTGTCTACAAGGGGATATTGCTGTCTCGGGCACCAAATGGTCCGTCTCCTGTGAGTCTAGATTTTTGAATCCGACGCGAAACTGATAGTTAATTGTAACGTTCAGAGCCTCCAAATGACGATGGAACACTCAAATTGCGTCGAGATTCAATACATCGGCCTCGAGCCGACTTGTCTCCATGGGTCTATTGCTGCCTCGGGCACCTTATGATTGTTCTCATGTGAGTCTAGATTTTCGAATCCGACGCAAAACTGATAGTTAATTGTAACGCTCAGGGCCTCCTAATGACGATGGAGCACTCAAATTGCGTCGTGGTTCAATACATCGGCCTCCAGCCGACTTGTCTCCAAGGGGATATTGCTACCTCGGGCACCTTGTGGTCGTTCTCCTGTGAGTCTAGATTTTCGAATCCGACGCAAAACAGATGGTTATTTGTAACGTTCAGGGCTTCCTAATGACGAGGGAACACTCAAATTGCGTCGAGATTCACTACATCGTCCTCCAGCCGAATTGTCTCCAAGGGGATATCGTTGCCTCGGGCACCACATGGTCCGTCACCGGTGATTCTACGTTTTCGAATCCGACGCAAAACTGATAGTTAATTGTAACGTTCAGGGCCTCCTAATGACGATGGAGCACTCAAATTGCGACGCGATTCAATACATCGTCCTCCAGCGGACTGGTCTCCAAGGGCATATTGCTGCCTCGGGCACCATATGGTCCGTCTCCTGCGACTCTAGATTTTCGAATCCGACGCAAAAATGATAGTTAATTGTAACGTTAAGCGCCTCCTAATGACGATGCAACACTGAAATTGCGTCGAGAGTCAATACATCGATCTCCAGCCGACTTGTCTACAAGCTGATATTTCTGCCCCGGGCTTCATTTGGTCCGTCAACTGTGAGTCTAGATTTTCGAATCCGACGCGAAACTGATACTTAATTGTAACGTTCAGGGCCTCCTAATGACGATGGAGAACTCAAATTGCGTCGCGATTCAATTCATCGTCCTCCAGAGGACTGGTCTCCAAGGGGATATAGCCTCGGGCACCTTATGATCGTTCACCTGTGAGTCTAGATTTTCGAACCCGACGCAAAACTGATAGTTAATTGTAACGCTCAGGGCCACCTAATGACGATGGAGCACTCAAATTGCGTCGTGATTCAATACATCGGCCTCCAGCCGACTTGTCTCCTAGGGGATATTGCTGTCTCGGGCACCATTTGAGCCTTCTCCTGTGAGTCTAGAATTTCGAATCCGACGCAAAAATGATAGTGAATTGTAACGTTCAGCGCCTCCTAATGACGATAGAACACTCAAATTGCGTCGAGATTCAATACATCGTCCTCCAGCCGACTTGTCTCCAAGGGGACATCGTTGCCTCGGGCACCACATGGTCCGTCACCGGTGATTCTACGTTTTCGAATCCGACGCAAAACTGATAGTTAATTGTAACGTTCAGGACCTCCTAATGACGATGGAACACTCAAATTGCGTCGAGATTCAAAACATCGGCCTCGAGCCGTCTAGTCTCCATCGGTCTATTGCTGCCTCGGACACCTTATGGTCGTTCTCCTGTGAGTCTAGATTTTCGAATCCGACGCAAAAGAGATGGTTAATTGTAACATTCCGCGCCTCCAAATGACGATGGAACACTCAAATTGCGTCGAGATTCAATACATGGTCCTCCAGCCGACATGTGTCCAAGGGGATATTGCTGACTCAGGCACCATATGGTCCTTCTCCTGTGAGAATAGATTTTCGAATTCGACGCGAAACTGATCGTTAATTGTAACGTTCAGGACCTCCTAATGACGATGGAACACTCAAATTGCGTCGAGATTCAAAACATCGGCCTCGAACCGTCTAGTCTCCAAGGGTCTATTGCTGCCTCGGGCACCTTATGGTCGTTCTCCTGTGAGTCTAGATTTTCGAATCCGACGCAAAACAGATGGTTAATTGTAACGTTCAGGGCTTCCTAATGACGAGGGAACACTCAAATTGCGTCGAGATTCACTACATCGTCCTCCAGCCGACTTGTCTCCAAGGGGATATCGTTGCCTCGGGCACCACATGGTCCGTCACCAGTGATTCTACGTTTTTCGAATCCGACGCAATACTGATAGTTAATTGTATCGTTCAGGGCCTCCTAATGACGATGGAGCACTCAAATTGCGACGCGATTCAATACATCGTCCTCCAGAGGACTGGTCTCCAAGGGGATATAGCCTCGGGCACCTTATGATCGTTCACCTGTGAGTCTAGATTTTCGAACCCGACGCAAAACTGATAGTTAATTGTAACGCTCAGGGTCACCTAATGACGATGGAGCACTCAAATTGCGTCGTGATTCAATACATCGGCCTCCAGCCGACTTGTCTCCAAGGGGATATTGCTGTCTCGGGCACCATTTGAGCCTTCTCCTGTGAGTCTAGAATTTCGAATCCGACGCAAAAATGATAGTGAATTGTAACGTTCAGCGCCTCCTAATGACGATAGATCACTCAAATTGCGTCGAGATTCAATACATAGTCCTCCAGCCGACTTGTCTCCAAGGGGATATCGTTGCCTCGGGCACCACATGGTCCGTCACCGGTGATTCTACGTTTTCGAATGCGACGCAAAACTGATAGTTAATTGTAACGTTCAGGACCTCCTAATGACGATGGAACACTCAAATTGCGTCGAGATTCAAAACATCGGCCTCGAGCCGTCTAGTCTGTAAGGGTCTATTGCTGCCTCGGGCACCTTATGGTCGTTCTCCTGTGAGTCTAGATTTTCGAATCCGACGCAAAACAGATGGTTAATTGCAACGTTCCGGTCTTCCTAATGACGAGGGAACACTCAAATTGCGTCGAGAGTCAATACATCGATCTCCAGCCGACTTGTCTACAAGGGGATATTGCTGCCCCGGGCTTCATTTGGTCCGTCAACTGTGAGTCTAGATTTTCGAATCCGACGCGAAACTGATACTTAATTGTAACGTTCAGGGCCTGCTAATGACGATGGAGAACTCAAATTGCGTCGCGATTCAATTCATCGTCCTCCAGAGGACTGGTCTCCAAGGGGATATAGCCTCGGGCACCTTATGATCGTTCACCTGTGAGTCTAGATTTTCGAACCCGACGCAAAACTGATAGTTAATTGTAACGCTCAGGGCCACCTAATGACGATGGAGCACTCAAATTGCGTCGTGATTCAATACATCGGCCTCCAGCCGACTTGTCTCCAAGGGGATATTGCTGTCTCGGGCACCATTTGAGCCTTCTCCTGTGAGTCTAGAATTTCGAATCCGACGCAAAAATGATAGTGAATTGTAACGTTCAGCGCCTCCTAATGACGATAGAACACTCAAATTGCGTCGAGATTCAATACATAGTCCTCCAGCCGACTTGTCTCCAAGGGGATATCGTTGCCTCGGGCACCACATGGTCCGTCACCGGTGATTCTACGTTTTCGAATGCGACGCAAAACTGATAGTTAATTGTAACGTTCAGGACCTCCTAATGACGATGGAACACTCAAATTGCGTCGAGATTCAAAACATCGGCCTCGAGCCGTCTAGTCTGTAAGGGTCTATTGCTGCCTCGGGCACCTTATGGTCGTTCTCCTGTGAGTCTAGATTTTCGAATCCGACGCAAAACAGATGGTTAATTGCAACGTTCCGGTCTTCCTAATGACGAGGGAACACTCAAATTGCGTCGAGAGTCAATACATCGATCTCCAGCCGACTTGTCTACAAGGGGATATTGCTGCCCCGGGCTTCATTTGGTCCGTCAACTGTGAGTCTAGATTTTCGATTCCGACGCGAAACTGATACTTAATTGTAACGTTCAGGGCCTCCTAATGACGATGGAGAACTCAAATTGCGTCGCGATTCAATTCATCGTCCTCCAGAGGACTGGTCTCCGAGGGGATATAGCCTCGGGCACCTTATGATCGTTCACCTGTGAGTCTAGATTTTCGAACCCGACGCAAAACTGATAGTTAATTGTAACGCTCAGGGCCACCTAATGACGATGGAGCACTCAAATTGCGTCGTGATTCAATACATCGGCCTCCAGCCGACTTGTCTCCAAGGGGATATTGCTGTCTCGGGCACCATTTGAGCCTTCTCCTGTGAGTCTAGAATTTCGAATCCGACGCAAAAATGATAGTGAATTGTAACGTTCAGCGCCTCCTAATGACGATAGAACACTGAAATTGCGTCGAGATTCAATACATCGTCCTCCAACCGACTTGTCTCCAAGGGGATATCGTTGCCTCGGGCACCACATGGTCCGTCACCGGTGATTCTACGTTTTCGAATCCGACGCAAAACTGATAGTTAATTGTAACGTTCAGGGCCTCCTAATGACGATGGAGCACTCAAATTGCGTCGTGATTCAATACATCGGCCTCCAGCCGACTTGTCTCCAAGGGGATATTGCTGTCTCGGGCACCATTTGAGCCTTCTCCTGTGAGTCTAGAATTTCGAATCCGACGCAAAAATGATAGTGAATTGTAACGTTCAGCGCCTCCTAATGACGATTGAACACTCAAATTGCGTCGAGATTCAATACATCGTCCTCCAGCCGACTTGTCTCCAAGGGGATATTGCTGTCTCGGGCACCATATGAGCCTTCTCCTGTGAGTCTAGAATTTCGAATCCGACGCAATAATGATAGTGAATTGTAACGTTCAGCGCCTCCTAATGACGATAGAACACTCAAAATGCGTCGAGATTCAATACATCGTCCTACAGCCTACTTGTCTCCAAGGGTCTATTGCTGCCTCAGGCACCTTATGGTCGTTCTCCTGTGAGTCTAGATTTTCGAATCCGACGCGAAACTGATCGTTATTTGTAACATTCAGGGCCTCCCAATGACGATGGAACACTCAAATTGCGTCGAGATTCAATACATCGGCCTCCAGCCGACTTGTCTCCAAGGGGATATTGCTGCCTCGGTCACCATATGGTCCGTCTCCTGTGACTCTAGATTTTCGAATCCGACGCAAAAATGATAGTTAATTGTAACGTTAAGCGCCCCCTAATGATGATGGAACACTCAAATTGCGTCGAGATTCAATACGTCGTCCTCCGGCGGACTGGTCCCCAAGGGGATATCTCTGCTTGGGGCACCTTATGGTCCGTCTCCAGTGAGTCTAGATTTTCGAATCCGACGAAAAACTGATAGTTAATTGTAACGTTCAGCGCCTCCTAATGACGATGGAACACTCAAATTGCGTCGAGAGTCAATACATCGACCTCCAACCGACTTGTCTACAAGGGGATATTGCTGCCTCGGGCTCGATGTGGTCCGCCTCCTGTGAGTCTAGATTTTCAAATCCGACGCAAAACTGATAGTTAATTGTATCATTTAAGGGCCTCCGAATGACGATGGCTCACTCAAATTGCGTCGTGATTCAATACATCGTCCTCCAGCGGACTGGTCTCCATGGGGATATTGCTGCCTCGGGCACCTAATGGTCCGTCTCCAGTGAGTCTAGAATTTCGAACCCGACGCAAAACTGATTGTTAATTGTAACGTTCAGGGGCCTCCATTGACGATGGGACACTCAAATTGCGTCGAGATTCAATACATCGTCCTCCAGCCGACTTGTCACCAAGGGTCTATTGCTCCCTCGGGCACCTTATGGTCGTTCTCCTGTGAGTCTAGAATTTCGAATCCGACGCAAAAATGATTGTTAATTGCAACGTTCAGGGCCTCCCAATGACGATGGAACACTCAAATTGCGTCGAGATATAATCCATCGGCCTCCAGCCGAATTGTCTCCAAGGGTCTGTTGCTGCATCTGGCACCTTATGGTCGTTCTCCTGTGAGTCTAGATTTTCGGAACCGACGCATAACTGATATTTAATTGCAACGTTCAGCGCCTCCTAATGACGATGGAACACTCATTTTGCGTCGAGAATCAATACATCGTCCTCCAGCCGACTTGTGTCCAAGGGGATATTGCTGCCTCGGGCACCAATTGGTCCGTCTCCTGTGAGTCTAGATTTTTGAATCCGACGAAAAACTGATAATTAATTGTAACATTCAGGGCCTCCTAGTTACGATGGAACACTCAAATTGCGTCGAGAGTCAATACATCGATCTCCAGCCGACTTGTCTACAATCGGATATTGCTGCCTCGGGCTTCATGTGGTCCTTCTCCTGTGAGTCTAGATTTTCGAATCCGACGCGAAACTGATAGTTAATTGTAATGTTCAGGGCCTCCTAATGACGATGGAACACTCAAATTGCGTCGAGATTCAATACATCGGCATTCAGCTAACTCGTTTCCAAGAATCTATTGCTGCATCGGGCACCTTATTGTCGTTATCCTGTGAGTCTAGATATTCGAATCCGACGCAGAACAGATAGTTAATTGTAGCGTTCAGGGCCTCCTATTGACGAAGGAACACTCAAATTGCGTCGAGATTCACTACATCGTTCTCCAGCCGACTTGTCTCCAACGGGATATCGCTGCCTCGGGCACCTCATGGTCCGTCTCCGGTGATTCTACGTTTTCGAATCCGACGCAAAACTGATAGTTAATTGTAACGTTCAGGGCCTCCTAATGACGATGGAAACCTCAAATTGCGTCGCGATTCAATGCATCGTTCTCCAGCGGACTGGTCTCCAAGATGATATTGCTGCTTCGGGCACCTAATGGTCCGTCTCCAGTATGTCTAGATATTCGAATCCGACGCAGAACAGATAGTTAATTGTAGCGTTCAGGGCCTCCTAATGACGATGGAACACTCAAGTTGCGTCGCGATCCAATACATCGTCCTCCAGCCGACTTGTCTCCAAGGGTCTATTGCTGCCTCGGGCACCTGATGATCGTTCTTCTGTGGGTCTAGATTTTCGATCCCGACACAAAATTGATAGTTAATTATATCTTTTAGGGCCACCTAATGACGATGGAACACTCAAATTGCGTCGCGATTCAATACACCGGCCTCCAGCCGACTTGTCTCCAAGGGGATATTGCTGTCTCGGGCACCATATGATCCTTCTCCTGTGAGTCTAGATTTTCGGATCCGACACAAAAATGATAGTGAATTGTAACGTTCAGCGCCTCCTAATGACGACAGAACACTGAAATTGCGTCGAGATTCAATACATCGTCCTCCAGCCGACTTGTCTCCAAGGGTCTATTGCTGCCTCGGGCACGAAAAGGTACGTTTCCTGTGAGTCTAGATTTTCGAATGCGACGCAAAACTGATAGTTAATCGTAAAGTTCAGGGACTCCTAATTACGATAGAGCACTCAAATTGCGTCGCGTTTCAATACTTCGTCCTCCAGCGGCCAGGTCTCCAAGGGGATATTGCTGCCTCGGGCACCTTATGATCCGTCTCCAGTGCGACTAGATTTTCGAATCCGACGAAAAACTGATAGTTAATCGTAAAATTCAGGGCCTCCTAAAGACGAAGGAACACTCAAATTGCGTCGAGAGTCAATACATCGATCTCCAGACGACTTGTCTACAAGGGGATATTGCTGTCTCGGGCAACAAGTGGTCCGTCTCCTGTGAGTCTAGATTTTTGAATCCGACGCGAAACTGATAGTTAATTGTAACGTTCAGAGCCTCCAAATGACGATGGAACACTCAAATTGCGTCGAGATTCAATACATCGGCCTCGAGCCGACTTGTCTCAATGGGTCTATTGCTGCCTCGGGCACCTTATGATTGTTCTCATGTGAGTCTAGATTTTCGAATCCGACGCAAAACTGATAGTTAATTGTAACGCTCAGGGCCTCCTAAAGACGATGGAGCACTCAAATTGCGTCGTGATTCAATACATCGGCCTCCAGCCGACTTGTCTCCAAGGGGATATTGCTGTCTCGGGCACCATATGAGCCTTCTCCTGTGAGTCTAGAATTTCGAATCCGACGCAAAAATGATAGTGAATTGTAACGTTCAGCGCCTCCTAATGACGATAGAACACTCAAATTGCGTCGAGATTCAATACATCGTCCTCCAGCCGATTTGTCTCCAAGGGGATATTGCTGCCTCGGGCACCAAATGGTGCGTCTCCTGTGAGTCAAGATTTTTGAATCTGACGCGAAACTGATAGTTAATTGTAACGTTCAGCGCCTCCTAATGACGATGGAACACTCAAATTGCGTCGAGAGTCAATACATCGTACTCCAGCCGACTTGTCTATAAGGGGATATTGCTGCCTCGGGCACCAAATGGTGCGTCTCCTGTGAGTCTAGATTTTTGAATCTGACGCGAAACTGATAGTTAATTGTAACGTTCAGCGCCTCCTAATGACGATGGAACACTCAAATTGCGTCGAGATTCAATACATCTACCTTCAGCCGACTTGTCTACAAGGGGATATTGCTGCCTCGGGCTTCATGTGGTCCGTCTCCTGTGAGTCCAGATTTTCGAATCCGACGCGAAACTGATAGTTAATTGTGGCCTCCTAATGACGATGGAGCACTCAAATTGCGTCGCGATTCAATTCATCGTCCTCCAGAGGAGTGGTCTCCAAGGGGATATAGCCTCGGGCACCTTATGATCGTTCACCTGTGAGTCTAGATTTTCGAACCCGACGCAAAAGTGATAGTTAATTGCAACGCTTAGGGTCACCTAATGACGATGGAACACTCAAATTGCATCGTGATTCAATACATCGGCCTCCAGCCGAATTGTCTCCAAGGGGATATTGCTGTCTCGGGCACCATACGAGCCTTCTCCTGTGAGTCTAGAATTTCGAATCCGACGCAAAAATGATAGTGAATTGTAACGTTCAGCGCCTCCTAATGACGATATAACACTCAAAATGCGTCGAGATTCAATACATCGTCCTTCAGCCGACTTGTCTCCAAGGGGATATTGCTGTCTCGGGCACCAAATGATCCTTCTCCTCTGAGTAGATTTTCGAATCCGACGCTAAAATGATAGTTAATTGTAACGTTCAGCGCCTCCAAATGACGATGGAACACTCAAATTGCGTCGAGAGTCAATACATCGTACTCCAGCCGACTTGTCTCCAAGGGTCTATTGCTGCCTCGGGCACCTTATGGTCGTTCTCCTGTGAGCATACATTTTCGAATCCGACGCTAAAATGATAGTCAATTGTCACGTTCAGCTCCTCCTAATGCCGATGGAACACTCAAATTGCGTCGAGATTCAATACATGGTCCTCCAGCCGACATGTTTCCAAGGGGATATTGCTGACTCGGGCACCATATTGTCCTTCTCCTGTGAGAATAGATTTTCGAATCCGACGCGAAACTGATCGTTAATTGTAACGATCAGGACCTCCTAATGACGATGGAACACTCAAATTGCGTCGAGATTCAAAACATCGGCCTCGAGCCGTCTAGTCTCCAAGGGTCTATTGCTGCCTCGGGCACCTTATGGTCGTTCTCCTGTGAGTCTAGATTTTCGAATCCGACGCAAAACAGATGGTTAATTGTAACGTTCAGGGCTTCCTAATGACGAGGGAACACTCAAATTGCGTCGAGATTCACTACATCGTCCTCCAGCCGACTTGTCTCCAAGGGGATATCGTTGCCTCGGGCACCACATGGTCCGTCACCGGTGATTCTACGTTTCCGAATCCGACGCAAAACTGATAGTTAATTGTAACGTTCCGGGCCTCCTAATGACGATGGAGCACTCAAATTGCGACGCGATTCAATACATCGTCCTCCAGCGGACTGGTCTCCAAGGGCATATTGCTGCCTCGGGCACCATATGGTCCGACTCCTGCGACTCTAGATTTTCGAATCCGACGCAAAAATGATAGTTAATTGTAACGTTAAGCGCCTCCTAATGACGATGCAACACTCAAATTGCGTCGAGAGTCAATACATCGATCTCCAGCCGACTTGTCTACAAGGGGATATTGCTGCCCCGGGCTTCATTTGGTCCGCCAACTGTGAGTCTAGATTTTCGAATCCGACGCGAAACTGATACTTAATTGTAACGTTCAGGGCCTCCTAATGACGATGGAGAACTCAAATTGCGTCGCGATTCAATTCATCGTCCTCCAGAGGACTCGTCTCCAAGGGGATATAGCCTCGGGCACCTTATGATCGTTCACCTGTGAGTCTAGATTTTCGAACCCGACGCAAAACTGATAGTTAATTGTAACGCTCAGGGCCACCTAATGACGATGGAGCACTCAAATTCCGTCGTGATTCAATACATCGGCCTCCAGTTGACTTGTCTCCAAGGGGATATTGCTGTCTCGGGCACCATTTGAGCCTTCTCCTGTGGGTCTAGAATTTCGAATATGACGCAAAAATGATAGTGAATTGTATCGTTCAGCGCCTCCTAATGACGATAGAACACTCAAATTGCGTCGAGATTCAATACATCGTCCTCCAGCCGACTTGTCTCCAAGGGGATATCGTTGCCTCGGGCACCACATGGTCCGTCACCGGTGATTCTACGTTTTCGAATGCGACGCAAAACTGATAGTTAATTGTAACGTTCAGGGCCTCCTAATGACGATGGAGCACTCAAATTGCGTCGTGATTCAATACATCGGCCTCCAGCCGACTTGTCTCCAAGGGGATATTGCTGTCTCGGGCACCATTTGAGCCTTCTCCTGTGAGTCTAGAATTTCGAATCCGACGCAAAAATGATAGTGAATTGTAACGTTCAGCGCCTCCTAATGACGATTGAACACTCAAATTGCGTCGAGATTCAATACATCGTCCTCCAGCCGACTTGTCTCCAAGGGGATATTGCTGTCTCGGGCACCATATGAGCCTTCTCCTGTGAGTCTAGAATTTCGAATCCGACGCAATAATGATAGTGATTTGTAACGTTCAGCGCCTCCTAATGACGATAGAACACTCAAATTGCGTCGTGATTCAATACATCGGCCTCCAGCCGACTTGTCTCCAAGGGGATATTGCTGTCTCGGGCACCATTTGAGCCTTCTCCTGTGAGTCTAGATTTTTCGAATCCGACGCAAAAATGATAGTGAATTGTAACGTTCAGCGCCTTCTAATGACGATAGAACACTCAAATTGCGTCGAGATTCAATACATCGTCCTCCAGCCGACATGTCTCCAAGGGGATATCGTTGCCTCGGGCACCACATGGTCCGTCACCGGTGATTCTACGTTTTCGAATCCGACGCAAAACTGATAGTTAATTGTAACGTTCAGGACCTCCTAATGACGATGGAACACTCAAATTGCGTCGAGATTCAAAACATCGGCCTCGAGCCGTCTAGTCTCCAAGGGTCTATTGCTGCCACAGGCACCTTATGGTCGTTCTCCTGTGAGTCTAGATTTTCGAATCCGACGCAAAACAGATGGTTAATTGTAACGTTCAGGGCTTCCTAATGACGAGGGAACACTCAAATTGCGTCGAGAGTCAATACATCGATCTCCAGCCGACTTGTCTACAAGGGGATATTGCTGCCCCGGGCTTCATTTGGTCCGTCGACTGTGAGTCTAGATTTTCGAATCCGACGCGAAACTGATACTTAATTGTAACGTTCAGGGCCTCCTAATGACGATGGAGAACTCAAATTGCGTCGCGATTCTATTCATCGTCCTCCAGAGGACTGGTCTCCAAGGGGATATAGCCTCGGGCACCTTATGATCGTTCACCTGTGAGTCTAGATTTTCGAACCCGACGCAAAACTGATAGTTAATTGTAACGCTCAGGGCCACCTAATGACGATGGAGCACTCAAATTGCGTCGTGATTCAATACATCGGCCTCCAGCCGACTTGTCTCCAAGGGGATATTGCTGTCCCGGGCACCATATGAGCCTTCTCCTGTGAGTCTAGAATTTCGAATCCGACGCAAAAATGATAGTGAATTGTAACGTTCAGCGCCTCCTAATGACGATAGAACACTCAAATTGCGTCGAGATTCAATACATCGTCCTCCAGCCGACTTGTCTCCAAGGGGATATCGTTGCCTCGGGCACCACATGGTCCGTCACCGGTGATTCTACGTTTTCGAATGCGACGCAAAACTGATAGTTAATTGTAACGTTCAGGGCCTCCTAATGACGATGGAGCACTCAAATTGCGTCGTGATTCAATACATCGGCCTCCAGCCGACTTGTCTCCAAGGGGATATTGCTGTCTCGGGCACCATTTGAGCCTTCTCCTGTGAGTCTAGAATTTCGAATCCGACGCAAAAATGATAGTGAATTGTAACGTTCAGCGCCTCCTAATGACAACTGAACACTCAAATTGCGTCGAGATTCAATACATCGTCCTCCAGCCGACTTGTCTCCAAGGGGATATTGCTGTCTCGGGCACCATATGAGCCTTCTCCTGTGAGTCTAGATTTTCGAATCCGACGCTAAAATGATAGTTAATTGTAACGTTCAGCGCCTCCTAATGACGATGGAACACTCTAATTGCGTCGAGATTCAATACATCGTCCTACAGAAGCCTTGTCTCCAAGGGTCTATTGCTGCCTCAGGCACCTTATGGTCGTTCTCCTGTGAGTCTAGATTTTCGAATCCGACGCGAAACGGATCGTTAATTGTAACATTCAGGGCCTCCAAATGACGATGGAACACTCAAATTGCGTCGAGATTCAATACATCGGCCTCCAGCCGACTTGTCTCCAAGGGGATATTGCTGCCTCGGGCACCATATGGTCCGTCTCCTGTGACTCTAGATTTTCGAATCCGACGCAAAAATGATAATTAATTGTAACGTTAAGCGCCCCCTAATGACGATGGAACACTCAAATTGCGTCGAGATTCAATACGTCGTCCTCCGGCGGACTGGTCCCCAAGGGGATATCTCTGCTTCGGGCACCTTATGGTCCGTCTCCAGTGAGTCTAGATTTTCGAATCCGTCGAAAAACTGACAGTTAATTGTAACGTTCAGCGCCCCCTAATGACGATGGAACACTCAAATTGCGTCGAGAGTCAATACATCGACCTCCAACCGACTTGTCTACAAGGGGATATTGCTGCCTCGGGCTCGATGTGTTCCGCCTCCTGTGAGTCTAGATTTTCAAATCCGACGCAAAACTGATAGTTAATTGTATCATTTAAGGGCCTCCGAATGACGATGGAGCACTCAAATTGCGTCGTCATTCAATACATCGTCCTCCAGCGGACTGGTCTCCATGGGGATATTGCTGCCTCGGGCACCTAATGGTCCGTCTCCAGTGAGTCTAGAATTTCGAACCCGACGCAAAACTGATTGTTAATTGTAACGTTCAGGGGCCTCCATTGACGATGGAACACTCAAATTGCGTCGAGATTCAATACATCGTCCTCCAGCCGACTTGTCTCCAAGGGTCTATTGCTCCCTCGGGCACCTTAAGGTCGTTCTCCTGTGAGTCTAGAATTTCGAATCCGACGCAAAAATGATAGTTAATTGCAACGTTCAGGGCCTCCCAATGACGATGGAACACTCAAATTGCGTCGAGATTCAATCCATCGGCCTCCAGCCGAATTGTCTCCAAGGGTCTGTTGCTGCCTCTGGCACCTTATGGTCGTTCTCCTGTGAGTCTAGATTTTCGGAACCGACGCATAACTGATATTTAATTGTAACGTTCAGCGCCTCCTAATGACGATGGAACACTCATTTTGCGTCGAGAATCAATACATCGTCCTCCAGCTGACTTGTGTCCAAGGGGATATTGCTGCCTCGGGCACCAATTGGTCCGTCTCCTGTGAGTCTAGATTTTTGAATCCGACGAAAAACTGATAATTAATTGTAACATTCAGGGCCTCCTAGTTACGATGGAACACTCAAATTGCGTCGAGAGTCAATACATCGATCTCCAGCCGACTTGTCTACAATCGGATATTGCTGCCTCGGGCTTCATGTGGTCCCTCTCCTGTGAGTCTAGATTTTCGAATCCGACGCGAAACTGATAGTTAATTGTAACGTTCAGGGCCTCCTAATGACGATGGAACACTCAAATTGCGTCGAGATTCAATACATCGGCATTCAGCTAACTCGTTTCCAAGAATCTATTGCTGCCTCGGGCACCTTATTGTCGTTCTCCTGTGAGTCTAGATTTTCGAATCCGACGCATAACTGATATTTAATTGTAGCGTTCAGGGCCTCCTAATGACGAAGGAACACTCAAATTGCGTCGAGATTCACTACATCGTTCTCCAGCCGACTTGTCTCCAACGGGATATCGCTGCCTCGGGCACCTCATGGTCCGTCTCCGGTGATTCTACGTTTTCGAATCATACGCAAAACTGATAGTTAATTGTAACGTTCAGGGCCTCCTAATGACGATGCAAAACTCAAATTGCGTCGCGATTCAATGCATCGTCCTCCAGCGGACTGGTCTCCAAGATGATATTGCTGCTTCGGGCACCTAATGGTCCGTCTCCAGTATGTCTAGATTTTCGAATCCGACGAAAAACTGATAGTTAATTGTAACATTCAGTGCCTCCTAATGACGATGGAACACTCAAATTGCGTCGCGATCCAATACATCGTCCTCCAGCCGACTTGTCTCCAAGGGTCTATTGCTGCCTCGGGCACCTTATGTTCGTTCTTCTGTGGGTCTAGATTTTCGAACCCGACACAAAATTGATAGTTAATTATAACTTTTAGGGCCACCTAATGACGATGGAACATTCAAATTGCGTCGCGATTCAATACATCGGCCTCCAGCCGACTTGTCTCCAAGGGGATATTGCTGTCTCGGGCACCATATGATCCTTCTCCTGTGAGTCTAGATTTTCGAATCCGACACAAAAATGATAGTGAATTGTAACGTTCAGCGCCTCCTAATGACGACAGAACACTGAAATTGCGTCGAGATTCAATACATCGTCCTCCAGCCGACTTGTCTCCAAGGGTCTATTGCTGCCTCGGGCACGTAATGGTACGTTTCCTGTGAGTGTAGATTTTCGAATGCGACGCAAAACTGATAGTTAATCGTAAAGTTCAGGGACTCCTAATTACGATAGAGCACTCAAATTGCGTCGCGTTTCAATACTTCGTCCTCCAGCGGCCAGGTCTCCAAGGGGATATTGCTGCCTCGGGCACCTTATGATCCGTCTCCAGTGCGTCTAGATTTTCGAATCCGACGAAAAACTGATAGTTAATTGTAATATTCAGGGCCTCCTAAAGACGATGGAACACTCAAATTGCGTCGAGAGTCAATACATCGATCTCCAGACGACTTGTCTACAAGGGGATATTGCTGTCTCGGGCACCAAATGGTCCGTCTCCTGTGAGTCTAGATTTTTGAATCCGACGTGAAACTGATAGTTAATTGTAACGTTCAGAGCCTCCAAATGACGATGAACACTCAAATTGCGTCGAGATTCAATACATCGGCCTCGAGCCGTCTTGTCTCCATGGGTCTATTGCTGCCTCGGGCACCTTATGATTGTTCTCATGTGAGTCTAGATTTTCGAATCCGACGCAAAACAGATAGTTAATTGTAACGCTCAGGGCCTCCAAATGACGATAGAACACTCAAATTGCGTCGAGATTCAATACATCGTCCTCCAGCCGATTTGTCTCCAAGGGGATATTGCTGCCTCGGGCACCAAATGGTGCGTCTCCTGTGAGTCAAGATTTTTGAATCTGACGCGAAACTGATAGTTAATTGTAACGTTCAGCGCCTCCTAATGACGATGGAACACTCAAATTGTGTCGAGAGTCAATACATCGTACTCCAGCCGACTTGTCTATAAGGGTCTATTGCTGCCTCGGGCACCTTATGGTCGTTCTCCTGTGAGTCAAGATTTTCGAATCCGACGCAAAAATGATAGTTAATTGTAACGTTAAGCGCCTCCTAATGACGATGGAACACTGAATTTGCGTCGAGAGTCAATTCATCGATCTCCAGCCGACTTGTCTACAAGGGGATATTGCTGCCTCGGGCTTCATGTGGTCCGTCTCCTGTGAGTCCAGATTTTCGAATCCGACGCGAAACTTATAGTTAATTGTGGCCTCCTAATGACGATGGAGCACTCAAATTGCGTCGCGTTTCAATTCATCGTCCTCCAGAGGACTGGTCTCCAAGGGGATATAGCCTCGGGCACTTATGATCGTTCACCTGTGAGTCTAGATTTTCGAACCGGACGCAAAAGTGATAGTTAATTGCAACGCTCAGGGCCACCTAATGACGATGGAACACTCAAATTGCATCGTGATTCAATACATCGGCCTCCAGCCGACTTGTCTCCAAGGGGATATTGCTGTCTCGGGCACCATATGAGCCTTCTCCTGTGAGTCTAGAATTTCGAATCCGACGCAAAAATGATAGTGAATTGTAACGTTCAGCGCCTCCTAATGACGTTAGTGCACTCAAATTGCAACGAGATTCAATACATCGTCCTTCAGCCGATTTGTCTCCAAGGCAATTTTGCTGCCTCGGGCACCAAATGGTGCTTCTCCTGTGGGTCTAGATTTTTGAATCTGACGCGAAACTGATAGTTAATTGTAACGTTCAGGGCCTCCTAATGACGATGGAACACTCAAATTGCGTCGAGATTCAATACTTCGGCATTCAGCCCACTTGTCTCCAAGAGTCTATTGCTGCCTCGGGCACCTTATGGTCGTTCTCCTGTGAGTCTAGATGTTCGAACCCGACACAAAACTGATAGGTAATTATAACGTTCAGGACCACCTAATGACGATGGAACACTCAAATTCCGTCGCGATTCAATACATCGTCCTCCAGCCGACTTGTCTCCAAGGGGATATTGCTGCCTCGGGCACCATATGGTCCGTCTCCTGCGACTCTAGATTTTCGAATCCGACGCAAAATTGATAGTTAGTTATAACGTTAAGCGCCTTCTAATGACGATGGAACACTCAAATTGCGTCGACAGTCAATACATCGATCTCCAGCCGACTTGTCTACAAGGGGATATTGCTTCCCCGGGCTTCATGTGGTCCATCTCCTGTGAGTCTAGATTTTCGAATCCGACGCGAAACTGATAGTTAATTGTAACGTTCAGGGCCTCCTAATGACGATGGAGCACTCAAATTGCGTCGAGATTCAATACAACCGCATCCAGCCGACATGTCTCCAAGGGGATATTGCTGTCTCCGGCACAATATGATCGTTCTCCTGTGAGTCTTGATTTTCGAATCCGACGCAAAATTGATAGTGAATTGTAACGTTCAGCGCCTCCTAATGACGATAGAACACTCATATTGCGTCGAGATTCAATTTATCGTCCATCAGCCGACTTGTCTCCAAGGGGATATAGCTGCCTCGGGCACCACATGGTCCGTCACCGGTGATTCTACGTTTTCGAATCCGACGCAAAACTGATAGTTAATTGTAACGTTCAGGGCCTCCTAATGACGATGGAGCACTCAAATTGCATCGTGATTCAATACATCGGCCTCCAGCCGACTTGTCTCCAAGGGGATATTGCTGTCTCGGGCACCATTTGAGCCTTCTCCTGTGAGTCTAGAATTTCGAATCCTACGCAAAAATGATAGTGAATTGTAACGTTCAGCGCCTCCTAATGACGATAGAACACTCAAATTGCGTCGAGATTCAATACATCGTCCTCCAGCCGATTTGTCTTCAACAGGATATTGCTGCCTCGGGCACCAAATGGTGCGTCTCCTATGAGTCTAGATTTTTGAATCTGACGCGAAACTGATAGTTAATTGTAACGTTCAGCGCCTCCTAATGACGATGGAACACTCAAATTGCGTCGAGATTCAATACATCTACCTTCAGCCGACTTGTCTCCAAGGGGATATCGCTGTCTCGGGCACCAAATGATCCTTCTCCTGTGAGTAGATTTTCGATTTCGACGCTAAAATGATAGTTAATTGTAACGTTCAGCGCCTCCTAATGACGATGGAACACTCAAATTGCTTCGAGAGTCAATACATCGTACTCCAGCCGACTTGTCTCTAAGGGTCTATTGCTGCCTCGGGCACCGTATGGTCGTGCTCCTGTGAGACTAGGTTTTCGAATCCGACGCAAAAATGATAGTTAATTGTAACGTTAAGCGCCTCCTAATGACGATGGAACACTGAATTTGCGTCGAGAGTCAATACATCGATCTCCAGCCGACTTGTCTACAAGGGGATATTGCTGCCTCGGGCTTCATGTGGTCCGTCTCCTGTGAGTCCAGATTTTCGAATCCGACGCGAAACTGATAGTTAATTGTGGCCTCCTAATGACGATGGAGCACTCAAATTGCGTCACGATTCAATTCATCGTCCTCCAGAGGACTGGTCTCCAAGGGGATATAGCCTCGGGCACCTTATGATCGTTCACCTGTGAGTCTAGATTTTCGAACCCGACGCAAAAGTGATAGTTAATTGCAACGCTCAGGGCCTCCTAATGACGATAGAACACTCAAAATGCGTCGAGATCCAATACGTCGTCCTTCAGCCGACTTGTCTCCAAGGGGATATTGCTGTCTCGGGCACCAAATGATCCTTCTCCTCTGAGTAGATTTTCGAATCCGACGCTAAAATGGTAGTTAATTGTAACGTTCAGCGCCTCCAAATGACGATGGAACACTCAAATTGCGTCGAGAGTCAATACATCGTACTCCAGCCGACTTGTCTCTAAGGGTCTATTGCTGCCTCAAGCACCTTATGGTCGTTCTCCTGTGAGCATAGATTTTCGAATCCGACGCTAAATGATAGTCAATTGTAACGTTCAGCTCCTCCTAATGCCGATGGAACACTCAAATTGCGTCGAGATTCAATACATGGTCCTCCAGCCGACATGTGTCCAAGGGGATATTGCTGACTCGGGCACCATATGGTCCTTCTCCTGTGAGTCTAGATTTTCGAATCCGACGCGAAACTGATCGTTAATTGTAACGTTCAGGACCTCCTAATGACGATGGAACACTCAAATTGCGTCGAGATTCAAAACATCGGCCTCGAGCCGTCTAGTCTCCAAGGGTCTATTGCTGCCTCGGGCACCTTATGGTTGTTCTCCTGTGAGTCTAGATTTTCGAATCCGACGCAAAACAGATAGTTAATTGTAACGTTCAGGGCTTCCTAATGACGAGGGAACACTCAAATTGCGTCGAGATTCACTACATCGTCCTCCAGCCGACTTGTCTCCAAGGGGATATCGTTGCCTCGGGCACCACATGGTCCGTCACCGGTGATTCTACGATTTCGAATCCGACGCAAAACTGATAGTTAATTGTAACGTTCAGGGCCTCCTAATGACGATGGAGCACTCAAATTGCGACGCGATTCAATACATCGTCCTCCAGCGGACTGGTCTCCAAGGGGATAATGCTGCCTCGGGCACCTAATGGTCCGTCTCCAGTGAGTCTAGAATTTTGAATCCGACGAAAAACTGATAGTTAATTGTAACATTCAGGGCCTCCTAATGACGATGGAACACTCAAATTGCGTCGCGATCCAATACATCGTCCCCTAGCCGACTTGTCTGCAAGGGTCTATTGCTGCCTCGGGCACCTTATGATCATTCTGCTGTGAGTCTAGAATTTCGAAACCGACACAAAACTGATAGGTAATTATAACGTTCAGGGCCACCTAATGACGATGGAACACTCAAATTCCGTCGCGATTCAATACATCGGCCTCCAGCTGACTTGTCTCCAAGGGGATATTGCTGCCTCGGGCACCATATGGTCCGTCTCCTGCGACTCTACATTTTCGAATCCGACGCAAAAATGATAGTTAATTGTTACGTTAAGCGCCTCCTAATGACGATGCATCACTCAAATTGCGTCGAGAGTCTATACATCTATCTCCAGCCGACTTGTCTACAAGGGGATATTGCTGCACCGGGCTTCATGTGGTCCGTCAACTGTGAGTCTAGATTTTCGAATCCGACGCGAAACTGATAGTTAATTGCAACGTTCAGGGCCTCCTAATGACGATGGAGAACTCAAAATGCGTCGCGATTCAATTCATCGTCCTCCAGAGGACTGGTCTCCAAGGGGAAATAGCCTCGGGCACCTTATGATCGTTCACCTGTGAGTCTAAATTTTCGAACCCGACGCAAAACTGATAGTTAATTGTAACGTTCAGGGCCTCCTAATGACGATGGAGAACTCAAATTGCGTCGTGATTCAATACATCGGCCTCCAGCCGACTTGTCTCCAAGGGGATATTGCTGTCTCGGGCACCATTTGAGCCTTCTCCTGTGAGTCTAGAATTTCGAATCCGACGCAAAAATGATAGTGAATTGTAACGTTCAGCGCCTCCTAATGACGATAGAACACTCAAATTGCGTCGAGATTCAATACATCGTCCTCCAGCCGACTTGTCTCCAAGGGGATATTGCTGTCTCGGGCACCATATGAGCCTTCTCCTGTGAGTCTAGAATTTCGAATCCGACGCAAAAATGATAGTGAATTGTAACGTTCAGCGCCTCCTAATGACGATAGAACACTCAAAATGCGTCGAGATTCAATACATCGTCCTTCAGCCGACTTGTCTCCAAGGGGATATTGCTGTCTCAGGCACCAAATGATCCTTCTCCTCTGAGTAGATTTTCGAATCCGACGCTAAAATGATAGTTAATTGTAACGTTCAGCGCCTCCTAATGACGATGGAACACTCAAATTGCGTCGAGAGTCAATACATCGATCTCCAGCCGACTTGTCTACAAGGGGATATTGCTGCCTCGGGCTTCATGTGGTCCGTCTCCTGTGAGTATAGATTTTCGAATCCGACGCTAAAATGATAGTCAATTGTAACGTTCAGCTCCTCACCATGACGATAGAACACTCAAATTGCGTCGAGATTCAATACATCGTCCTCCAGCCGATTTGTCTTAAAGGGGATATTGCTGCCTCGGGCACCAAATGGTGCGTCTCCTGTGAGTCTAGATTTTTGAATCTGACGCGAAACTGATAGTTAATTGTAACGTTCAGCGCCTCCTAATGACGATGGAACACTCAAATTGCGTCGAGATTCATTACATCGTCCTCGAGCCGACTTGTGCGCAAAGGGATATTGCTGCCTCGGGCACCATATGGTCCTTCTCCTGTGAGTCTAGATTTTCGAATCCGACGCGAAACTGATCGTTAATTGTAACATTCAGGGCCTCCCAATGATGATGGAACACTCAAATTGCGTCGAGATTCAATACATCGGCCTCCAGCCGACTTGTCTCCAAGGGGACATTGCTGCCTCGGGCACCATATGGTCCGTCTCCTGTGACTCTAGATTTTCGAATCCGACGCAAAAATGATAGTTAATTGTAACGTTAAGCGCCTCCCAATGACGATGGAACACTCAAATTGCGTCGCGATCCAATATATCGTCCTCCAGCCGACTTGTCTCCAAGGGTATATTGCTTCTTGGGGCACCTTATGATCGTTCTCCTGTGAGTCTAGATTTTCGAATCCGACGCGAAACTGATAGTTAATTGTAACGTCAGGGCCTCCTAATGACGATGGAGCACTCAAATTGCGTCGCGATTCAATTCATCGTCCTCCTGAGGACTGGTCTCCAAGGGGATATAGCCTCCGGCACCTTATGATCGTTCACCTGTGAGTCTAGATTTTCGAACCCGACGCAAAACTGATAGTTAATTGCAACGCTCAGGGCCACCTAATGACGATGGAACACTCAAATTGCGTCGTGATTCAATACATCTGCCTCCAGCCGACTTGTCTCCAAGGGGATATTGCTGTCACGGGCACCATATGAGCCTTCTCCTGTGAGTTTAGAATTTCGAATCCGACGCAAAAATTATAGTGAATTGTAACGTTCAGCGCCTCCTAATGACGATAGATCACTCAAATTGCGTCGAGATTCAATACATCGTCCTCCAGCCGATTTGTCTCCAAGAGGATATTGCTGCCTCGGGCACCAAATGGTGCGTCTCCTGTGAGTCTAGATTTTTGAATCTGACGCGAAACTGATAGTTAATTGTAACGTTCAGGGCCTCCTAATGACGATGGAACACTCAAATTGCGACGAGATTCAATACATCGTCCTTCAGCCGACTTGTCTCCAAGGGGATATTGCTGTCTCGGGCACCAAATGATCCTTCTCCTCGGAGTAGATTTTCGAATCCGACGTTAAAATGATAGTTAATTGTAACGTTCAGCGCCTCCTAATGACGATGGAACACTCAAATTGCGTCGAGAGTCAATACATCGTACTCCAGACGACTTGTCTCTAAGGGTCTACTGCTGCCTCGGGCACCTTATGGTCGTTCTCCTGTGAGCATAGATTTTCGAATCAGACGCTAAAATGATAGACAATTGTAACGTTCAGCGCCTCCTAATGACGATGGAACACTCAAATTGCGTCGAGATTCAATACATGGTCCTCCAGCCGACTTGTGTCCAAGGGGATATTGCTGACTCGGGCACCATATGGTCCTTCTCCCGTGAGTCTAGATTTTCGAATCCGACGCGAATCTGATCGTTAATTGTAACGTTCAGGGCCTCCTAATGACGATGGAACACTCAAATTGCGACGAGATTCAATACATCGTCCTTCAGCCGACTTGTCTCCAAGGGGACATTGCTGCCTCGGGCACCATATGGTCCGTCTCCTGTGACTCTAGATTTTCGAATCCGACGCAAAAATGATAGTTAATTGTAACGTTAGGCGCCTCCTAATGACGATGAAACACTCAAATTGCGTCGAGATTCAATACGTCGGCCTCCGGCGGACTGGTCCCCAAGGGGATATCTCTGCTTCGGGCACCTTATGGTCCGTCTCCAGTGAGTCTAGATTTTCGAATCCGACGAAAAACTGATAGTTAATTGTAACATTCAGGGCCTCCTAGTTACGATGGAACACTCAAATTGCGTCGCGATCCAATATATCGTCCTCCAGCCGACTTGTCTCCAAGGGTATATTGCTTCTTGGGGCACCTTATGATCGTTCTCCTGTGAGTCTAGATTTTCGAATCCGACGCGAAACTGATAGTTAATTGTAACGTCAGGGCCTCCTAATGACGATGGAGCACTCAAATTGCGTCGCGATTCAATTCATCGTCCTCCTGAGGACTGGTCTCCAAGGGGATATAGCCTCGGGCACCTTAAGATCGTTCACCTGTGAGTCTAGATTTTCGAACCCGACGCAAAACTGATAGTTAATTGCAACGCTCAGGGCCACCTAATGACGATGGAACACTCAAATTGCGTCGTGATTCAATACATTTGCCTCCAACCGACTTGCCTCCAACGGGATATTGCTGTCACGGGCACCATATGAGCCTTCTCCTGTGAGTTTAGAATTTCGAATCCGACGCAAAAATGATAGTGAATTGTAACCTTCAGCGTCTCCTAATGACGATAGATCACTCAAATTGCGTCGAGATTCAATACATCGTCCTCCAGCCGATTTGTCTCCAAGTGGATATTGCAGCCTCGGGCATCAAATGGTGCGTCTCCTGTGAGTCTAGATTTTTGAATCTGACGCGAAACTGATAGTTAATTGTAACGTTCAGGGCCTCCTAATGACGATGCAACACTCAAATTGCGACGAGATTCAATACATCGTCCTTCAGCCGACTTGTCTCCAAGGGGATATTCCTGTTTCGGGCACCAAATGATCCTTCTCCTCTGAGTAGATTTTCGAATCCGACGTTAAAATGATAGTTAATTGTAACGTTCAGCGCCTCCTAATGACGATGGAACACTCAAATTGCGTCGAGAGTCAATACATCGTACTCCAGACGACTTGTCTCTAAGGGTCTACTGCTGCCTCGGGCACCTTATTGTCTTTCTCCTGTGAGCATAGATTTTCGAATCAGACGCTAAAATGATAGACAATTGTAACGTTCAGCGCCTCCTAATGACGATGGAACACTCAAATTGCGTCGAGATTCAATACATGGTCCTCCAGCCTACTTGTGTCCAAGGGGATATTGCTGACTCGGGCACCATATGGTCCTTCTCCCGTGAGTCTAGATTTTCGAATCCGACGCGAAACTGATCGTTAATTGTAACGCTCAGGGCCTCCTAATGACGATGGAACACTCAAATTGCGACGAGATTCAATACATCGTCCTTCAGCCGACTTGTCTCCAAGGGGATATTGCTGTCTCGGGCACCAAATGATCCTTCTCCTCTGAGTAGATTTTCGAATCCGACGTTAAAATGATAGTTAATTGTAACGTTCAGCGCCTCCTAATGACGATGGAACACTCAAATTGCGTCGAGAGTCAATACATCGATCTCCAGCCGACTTGTCTACAAGGGGATATTGCTGCCTCAGGCTTCATGTGGTCCGTCTCCTGTGAGTCTAGATTTTCGAATCCGACGCGAAACTGAGAGTTAATTGTAACGTTCAGGGCCTCCTACTGACGACGGAACACTCAAGTTGCGTCGAGATTCAATACTTCGGCATTCAGCCAACTTGTCTCCAAGAGTCTATTGCTGCCTCGGGCACCTTATGGTCGTTCTCCTGTGAGTCTAGATTTTCGAATCCGACGCGAAACTGATCGTTAATTGTAACGTTCAGCGCCTCCTAATGACGATGGAACACTCAAATTGCGTCGACAATCAATACATCGTCCTCCAGCCGACTTGTGTCCAAGGGGATATTGCTGCCTCGGGCTCCATATGGTCCTTCTCCTGTGAGTCTAGATTTTCGAATCCGACGTTAAAATGATAGTTAATTTTAACGTTCAGCGCCTCCTAATGACGAGGGAACACTCAAATTGCGTCGAGATTCACTACATCGTCCTCCAGCCGACTTGTCTCCAAGGGGATATCGCTACCTCGGGCACCACATGGTCCGTCACCGGTGATTCTACGTTTAGGAATCCGACGCAAGACTGATAGTTAATTAAAACTTTCGGGGCCACCTAATGACGATGGAACACTCAAATTCCGTCGCGATTCAATACATCGGCCTCCAGCCGACTTGTCTCCAAGGGGATATTGCTGCCTCGTGCACCATATGGTCCGTCTCCTGCGACTCTAGATTTTCGAATCCGACGCAAAAATGATAGTTAATTGTAACGTTAAGCGCCTCCTAATGACGATGGAACGCTCAAATTGCGTCGAGAGTCAATACATCGATCCCCAGCCGACTTGTCTACAAGGGGATATTGCTGCCCCGGGCTCCATGTGGTCCGTCTCCTGTGAGTCTAGATTTTCGAATCCGACGCGAAACTGATAGTTAATTGTAACGTTCAGGGCCTCCTAATGACGATGGAGCACTCAAATTGCGTCGCGATTCAATTCATCGTCCTCCATAGGACTGGTCTCCAAGGGGATATAGCCTCGGGCACCTTATGATCGTTCACCTGTGAGTCTAGATTTTCGAACCCGACGCAAAACTGATAGTTAATTGTAACGCTCAGGGCCACCTAATGACGATGGAACACTCAAATTGCGTCGAGATTCAATACATCGGCATCCAGCCGACATGTCTCCAGGGGGTCATTGCTGTCTCCGGCACAATATGTTCCTTCTCCTGTGAGTCTTGATTTTCGAATCCGACGCAAAAATGATAGTGAATTGTAACGTTCAGCGCCTCCTAATGACGATAGAACACTCAAATTGCGTCGAGATTCAATTCATCGTCCATCAGCCGACTTGTCTCCAAGGGGATATTGCTGCCTCGGGCACCAAATGGACCGTCTCCTGTGAGTCTAGATTTTTGAATCCGACGTGAAACTGATAGTTAATTGTAACGTTCAGGGCCTCCAACTGACGATGGAACACTCAAATTGCGTCGAGATTCAATACATCGGCCTCGAGCCGACTTGTCTCCATGGGTCTATTGCTGCCTCGGGCACCTTATGATTGTCCTCATGTGAGTCTAGATTTTCGATTCCGACGCAAAACTGATAGTTAATTGTAACGCTCAGGGCCCCCTAATGACGATGGAGCACTCAAATTGCGTCGTGATTCAATACATCGCCCTCCAGCCGACTTGTCTCCAAGGGGATATTGCTGTATCGGGCACCATATGAGCCTTCTCCTGTAAGTCTAGAATTTCGAATCCGACGCAAAAATGAGAGTGAATTGTAACGTTCAGCGCCTACTAATGACGATAGAACACTCAAATTGCGTCGAGATTCAATACATCGTCCTCCAGCCGATTTGTCTCCAAGAGTCTATTCCTGCCTCGGGCACCTTATGGTCGTTCTCCTGTGAGTCTAGATTTTTGAATCTGACGCGAAACTGATAGTTAATTGTAACGTACAGGACCTCCTAATGGCGATGGAACACTCAAATTGCGTCGTGATTCAATATATCGTCCTTCAGCCGACTTGTCTCCAAGGGGATATTGCTGTCTCGGGCACCAAATGATCCCTCTCCTGTGAGTAGATTTTCGAATCCGACGCTAAAATGATAGTTAATTGTAACATTCAGCGCCTCCTAATGACGATGGAACACTCACATTGCGGCGAGAGTCAATACATCGTACTCCAGCCGACTTGTCTCTAAGGGTCTATTGCTGCCTGGGGCACCTTATGATCGTTCTCCTGTGAGTCTAGATTTTCGAATCCGACGCAAGACTGATAGTTAATTGTAACGTTCAGGGCCTCCTATGACGATGGAACACTCAAATTGCGTCGAGATGCAATACATCGGCCTCCAGCCGACTTGTCTCCAAGGGGATATTGCTGCCTCGGGCACCAAATGGTGCGTCTCCTGTGAGTCTAGATTTTTGAATCTGACGCGAAACTGATAGTTAATTGTAACGTTCAGGACCTCCTAATGACGATGGAACACTCTAATTGCGTCGCGATTCAATACATCGTCCTCCAGCGGACTGGTCCCCAAGGGGATATTACTGCTTCGGGCACCTTATGATCGTCCTCCTGTGAGTCTAGATTTTCGAATCCGACGCGAAACAGATAGTTAATTGTAACGTTCAGGGCCTCCTAATGACGATGGAGCACTCAAATTGCGTCGAGATTCAAAACATCTTCCTCGAGCCGTCTTGTCTCCAAGGGTCTACTGCTGCCTCGGGCACCTTATGGTCGTTCTCCTGTGAGTCTAGATTTTTGAACCCGACACAAAACTGATAGTTAATTATAACGTTCAGGGCCACCTAATGACGATGGAACATTCAAATTCCGTCGCGATTCAATACATCGGAGTCCAGCCGACTTGTCCCCAAGGGGATATTGCTGTCTCGGGCACCATATTTTCCTTCTCCTGTGAGTCTGAATTTTCGAATCCGACGCAAAAATGATAGTGAATTGTAACGTTCAGCGCCTCCTAATGACGATAGAACACACATATTGCGTCGAGATTCAGTACATCGTCCTCCAGCCGACTTGTCTCCAAGGGTCTATTGCTGCCTCGGGCAACAAATGGTCCGTCTCCTGTGAGTCTAGATTTTCGAATCCGACGCAAAACTGAAAGTTAATTGTAACGTTGAGGGCCTCCTAATGACGACGGAACACTCAAATTTCGTCGAGAGTCAATACATTGACCTCCAGCCGACTTGTCTTCAAGGGGATATTGCTGCCTCGGGCTCGATGTGGTACGTCACCTGTGAGTCTAGATTTTCGAATCCGACGCTAAAATAATAGTTAATTGTAACGTTCAGCGCCTCCTAATGACGATGGAACACACAAATTGCGTCGAGAATCAATACATCGTCCTCCAGCCGACTTGTGTCCAAGGGGATATTGCTGCCTCGGGCACCATATGGTCCTTCTCCTGTGAGTCTAGACTTTCGAATCCGACGCGAAACTGAACGTTAATTATAACGTTCAGGGCCTACCAATGACGATGGAGCACTGTAATTGCGTCGCGATTCAATACTTCGTCCTCCAGCGGACTGGTCCCCAAGGGGATATTGCTGCTTCGGGCACCTTATGGTCCGTCTCCAGTGAGTCTAGATTTTCGAATCCGACGAAAAACTGATAGTTAATTGTAACATTCAGGGCCTCCTAGTTACGATGGAACACTAAAATTGCGCGCGATCCAATACATCGTCCTCCAGCCGACTTGTCTCCAAGGGTCTATTGCTGCCTGGGGCACCTTATGATCGTTCTCCTGTGAGTCTAGATTTTCGAATCCGACGCAAAACTGATAGTTAATTGTAACGTTCAGGTCCTCCTAATTACGATGGAACACTCAAATTTAGTCGAGAATCAATACATCGGCCTCCAGCCAATTTGTCTCCAAGGGGATATTTGTGCCTAGGGCACCATATGGTCCGTCTCCTCGGACTCTAGATTTTCGAATCCGACCCAAAAATGATACTTAAATTTAACGTACAGCGCCTCCTAATGACGATGGAACACTCAAATTGCGTCGACAGTCAACACATCGATGTCCAGCCGACTTGTCTACAAGCGGATATTGCTGCCTCGGGCCTCATGTGGTCCGTCTCCTGTGAGTCTAGATTTTCGAATCCGACGCGAAACTGATAGTTAATTGTAACGTTCAGGGCCTCCAAATGACGATGAAACACTCAAATTGCGTCAAGATTCAATACTTCGGCATTCAGCCAACTTGTCTCCAAGAGTCTATTGCTGCCTCCGGCACCTTATGGTCGTTCTCCTTTGAGTCTAGATTTTCGAATCCGACGCAAAACAGATAGTTAATTGTAACGTTCAGGGCCTCCTAATGACGATGGAACACTCAAATTGCGTCGAGATTCAAAACATCGGCCTCGAGCCGTCTTGTCTCCAAGGGTCTATTGCTGCCTCGGGCACCTTATGGTCGTTCTTCTGTGAGTCTAGATTTTCGAATCCGACACAAAACTGATAGTTAATTGCAACGCTCAGGGCCTCCTAATGACGAAGGAACACTCAAATTGCGTCGAGTTCACTACATCGTCCTCCTGCCGACTTGTTTCCAAGGTGATATCGCTGCCTCGGGCACCATATGGTCCGTCACCGGTGATTCTACGTTTTCGAATCCGACGCAAAACTGATAGTTAATTGTAACGTTCAGGGCCTCCTAATGACGATGGAGCACTCAAATTGCGTCGCGATTCAATACATCGTCCTCCAGCGGATTGGTCTCCAAGGGGATATTGCTGCTTTGGGCACCTCATGGTCCGTCTCCAGTGAGTCTAGATTTTCGAATCCGACGAAAAACTGATAGTTAATTGTAACATTCAGGGCCTCCTAGTTACGATGGAACACTAAAATTGCGCCGCGATCCAATACATCGTCCTCCAGCCGACTTCTCTCCAAGGGTCTATTGCTGCCTGGGGCACCTTATGATCGTTCTCCTGTGAGTCTAGATTTTCGAATCCGACGCAAAACTGATAGTTAATTGTAATGTTCAGGGCCTCCTAATGACGATGGAACACTCAAATTTAGTCGAGAATCAATACATCGGCCTCCAGCCAATTTGTCTCCAAGGGGATATTTGTGCCTAGGGCACCATATGGTCCGTCTCCTCGGACTCTAGATTTTCGAATCCGACCCAAAAATGATACTTAAATTTAACGTACAGCGCCTCCTAATGACGATGGAACACTCAAATTGCGTCGACAGTCAACACATCGATGTCCAGCCGACTTGTCTACAAGGGGATATCGCTGCGTCGGGCTTCATGTGGTCCGTCTCCTGTGAGTCTAGATTTTCGAATCCGACGCGAAACTGATAGTTAATTGTAACGTTCAGGGCCTCCAAATGACGATGAAACACTCAAATTGCGTCGAGATTCAATACTTCGGCATTCAGCCAACTTGTCTCCAAGAGTCTATTGCTGCCTCCGGCACCTTATGGTCGTTCTCCTTTGAGTCTAGATTTTCGAATCCGACGCAAAACAGATAGTTAATTGTAACGTTTAGGGCCTCCTAATGACGATGGAACACTCAAATTGCGTCGAGATTCAAAACATCGGCCTCGAGCCGTCTTGTCTCCAAGGGTCTATTGCTGCCTCGGGCACCTTATGGTCGTTCTTCTGTGAGTCTAGATTTTCGAATCCGACACAAAACAGATAGTTAATTGCAACGCTCAGGGCCTCCTAATGACGAAGGAACACTCAAATTGCGTCGAGATTCACTACATCGTCCTCCTGCCGACTTGTTTCCAAGGGGATATTGCTGTCTCGGGCACCATATTTTCCTTCTCCTGTGAGTCTAGATTTTCGAATCCGACGCAAAAATGATAGTGAATTGTAACGTTCAGCGCCTCCTAATGACGATAGAACACTCATATTGCGTCGAGATTCAGTACATCGTCCTCCAGCCGACTTGTCTCCAAGGGTCTATTGCTGCCTCGGGCACCAAATGGTCCGTCTCCTGTGAGTCTAGATTTTCGAATCCGACGCAAAACTGATAGTTCATTGTAACGTTGAGGGCCTCCTAATGACGACGGAACACTCAAATTTCGTCGAGAGTCAATACATTGACCTCCAGCCGACTTGTCTTCAAGGGGATATTGCTGCCTCGGGCTCGATGTGGTACGTCTCCTGTGAGTCTAGATTTTCGAATCCGACGCAAAACTGATAGTTAATTGTAAAGTTCAGGGACTCCTAATAACGATGGAGCACTCAAATTGTGTCGCGATTCAATAAATCGTCCTCCAGCGGCCTGGTCACCAAGGGGATATTGCTGTTTCGGGCACCATATGGTCCGTCTCCTGTGAGTAGATTTTCGAATCCGACGCTAAAATGATAGTTAATTGTAACGTTCAGCGCCTCCTAATGACGATGGAACACACTAATTGCGTCGAGAGTCAACACATCGTACTCCAGCCGACTTGTCTCCAAGGGTCCATTGCTGCCTCGGGCACCTTATGGTCGTTCTCCAGTGAGTCTAGATTTTCGAATCCGACGCTAAAATGATAGTTAATTGTAACGTTCAGCGCCTCCTAATGACGATGGAACACTCAAATTGCGTCGAGATTCAATACATCGTCCTCCAGCCGACTTGTGTCCAAGGGGATATTGCTGCCTCGGGCACCATATGGTCCTTCTCCTGTGAGTCTAGACTTTCGAATCAGACGCGAAACTGATCGTTAATTACAACGCTCAGGGCCTCCCAATGACGATGGAGCACTCTAATTGCGTCGAGATTCAATACTTCGTCCTCCAGCGGACTGGTCCCCAAGGGGATATTGCTGCTTCGGGCACCTTATGGTCCGTCTCCAGTGAGTCTAGATTTTCGAATCCGACGAAAAACTGATAGTTAATTGGAACATTCAGGGCCTCCTAGTTACGATGGAACACTAAATTTGCGCCGCGATCCAATACATCGTCCTCCAGCCGACTTGTCTCCAAGGGACTATTGCTGCCGGGGCACCTTATGATCGTTCTCCTGTGAGTCTAGATTTTCGAATCCGACGCAAAACTGATAGTTAATTGTAACGTTCATGGCCTCCTAATGACGATGGAACACTCAAATTTAGTCGAGAATCAATACATCGGCCACAAGCCAATTTGTTTCCAAGGGGATATTTGTGCCTAGGGCACCATATGGTCCGTCTCCTCGGACTCTAGATTTTCGAATCCGACCCAAAAATGATACTTAAATTTAACGTACAGCGCCTCCTAACGACGATGGAACACTCAAATTGCGTCGACAGTCAACACATCGATGTCCAGCCGCCTTGTCTACAAGGGGATATTGCTGCCTCGGGCTTCATGTGGTCCGTCTCCTGTAAGTCTAGATTTTCGAATCCGACGCGAAACTGATAGTTAATTGTAACGTTCAGGGCCTCCAAATGACGATGAAACACTCAAATTGCGTCGAGATTCAATACTTCGGCATTCAGCCAACTTGTGTCCAAGAGTCCATTGCTGCCTCCGGCACCTTATGGTCGTTCTCCTTTGAGTCTAGATTTTCGAATCCGACGCAAAACAGATAGTTAATTGTAACGTTCAGGGCCTCCTAATGACGATGGAACACTCAAATAGCGTCGAGATTCAAAACATCGGCCTCGAGCCGTCTTGTCTCCAAGGGTCTATTGCTGCCTCGGGCACCTTATGGTCGTTCTTCTGTGAGTCTAGATTTTCGAATCCGACACAAAACAGATAGTTAATTGCAACGCTCAGGGCCTCCTAATGACGAAGGAACACTCAAATTGCGTCGAGATTCACTACATCGTCCTCCTGCCGACTTGTTTCCAAGGTGATATCGCTGCCTCGGGCACCATATGGTCCGTCACCGGTGATTCTACGTTTTCGAATCCGACGCAAAACTGATAGTTAATTGTAACGTTCAGGGCCTCCTAATGACGATGGAGCACTCAAATTGCGTCGCGATTCAATACATCGTCCTCCAGCGGATTGGTCTCCAAGGGGATATTGCTGCCTGGGGCACCTAATGGTCCGTCTCCAGTGAGTCTAGATTTTCGAATCCGACGCAAAACTGAGAGTTAATTGTAGTGATCAGGGCCTCCTAATGACGATGGAACACTCAAATTGCGTCGAGATTCAATACATCGTCCTCCAGCCGACTTGTCTCCATGGGGATATTGCTGCCCCGGGCTCCTTATGGTCGCTGTCCTGTGAGTCTTGATTTTCGAAACCGATGCGAAACTGATTGCTAATTGTAACGTTCGGGGCCTCCAAATGACGATGGAAACTCAAATTGCGTCGAGATTCAATATATCGGTATTCAGCCAATTTGTCTTCAAGGGTCTATTGCTGCATGGGGCTCCTTAAAATCAATCTCCTGTGAGTCTGGATATTAGAATCCGACGCAAAACTGATAGTTAATTGTAATGTTCAGGGCCTCTTAATGACAATGGAACACTCAAATTGCGTCGAGATTCAATACACCGGCCGCGAGCCGACTTGTCTCCAATGGGATATCGCTGCCTCGGGCACCACATGTTTCGTCTCCGGTGATTCTACGTTTTCGAATCAGACGCAAAACTGATAGTTAATTGTAACGTTCAGGGCCTCCTAATGACGATTAAGCACTCAAATTGCGTCGTGATTCAATACAACGTCCTCCAGCCGACTTGTGTCCAATGGGTATTGCTGCCTCGGGCACCATATGGTCCTTCTCCTGTGAGTCTAGATTTTCGCATTCGACGTGGAACTGTCCGTTAATTGTAACGTTTAGGGCCTCCTAATGACGATGGAGCACTCTAATTGCGTCGCGAATCAATACATCGTCCTCCGGCGGACTGGTCCCAAAGAGGATATTGCTGCTTCGGGCACCTTATGGTCCGTCTCCAGTGAGCCTAGATTTTCGAATCCGACGAAAAACTGATAGTTAATCGTAACGTTCAGGGCCTCCTAATGACGATGGAGCACTCAAATTGCGTCGAGATTCAATACATCGGCCGCCAGCCGTCTTGTCTCCAAGGGGATTTTGCTGCCTCGGGCACCATATGGTCCGTCTCCTGTGAGCCTAGATTTTTGAACCCGACGCGAAACTAATAATTAATTGTAACGTTCAGTGCCTCCTAATGACGATGGAACACTCAAATTGCGTCGAGAGTCAATACATCGATCTCCAGCCGACTTGTCTACAATGGGATATTGCTGCCTCACGCTTCATGTGGTCCGTCTCCTGTGAGTCTACAGTTTCGAATCCGACGCGAAACTGATAGTTAATTGTAACGTTCAGGGCCTCCTATTGCCGATGGAACACTCAAATTGCGTCGAGATTCAATACTTCGGCATTCAGCTAACTTGTCTCCAAGAGTCTATTGTGCCTCGGGCACCTTATGGTCGTTCTCCTGTGAGTCTAGGTTTTCGAATCCGACGCAAAACATAGTTAATTGTAACGTTCAGATCCTCCTATTGACGATGGAACACTCAAATTGCGTGAGATTCACTACATCGTCCTCCAGCCGACTTGTCCCCAAGGAGATATCGCTGCCTCGGGCACCACATGGTCCGTCTCCGGTGATTCTACGTTTTCGAATCCGACGCAAAACTGATAGATAATTGTAACGTTCAGGGCCTCCTAATGACGATGGAGCACTCAAATTGCGTTGCGATTCAATACATCGTACTCCAGCGGACTTGTCTCCAAGGGTCTATTGCTGCCTAGGTCACCTTATGATCGTTCTGCTGTGAGTGTAGATTTTCGAACCCGACACAAAAGTGATAGTTAATTATAACGATCAAGGCCACATAATGACGATGGGACACTCAAATTCCGTCGCGATTCAATACATCGGCCTCCAGCCGACTTGTCTCCAAGGGTCTATTGCTGCCTCGGGCACCTTATGGTCGTTCTCCTGTGAGTCTAGATTTTCGAATCCGACGCAAAAATGATAGTGAATTGTAACGTTCAGAGCCTCCTAATGACGATAGAACACTCAAACTGCGTCGAGATTCAATACATCGGCCTCCAGCCGACTTGTCTCCAAGGGTCTCTTGCTGCCTCGGGCACCATATGGTACTTCTCCTGTGAGTCTAGATTTTCGAATCCGACGCAAAAATGATAGTTAATTGTAACGTTCAGGGCCTCCTAATGACGATGGAACACTCAAATTGCGTCGAGATTCAATACATCGTCCTCCAGCCGACTTGTCTCCAAGGGGATATCGCTGCCTCGCGCACCACATGGTCTGTCTCCGGTGATTCTACGTTTTCGAATCAGACGCAAAACTGATAGTTAATTGTAACTTTCAGGGGCACCTAATGACGATGGAACACTCAAATTGCGCCGAGTTTCAATACATCGTCCTCCAGCCGACTTGTCTTCCAGGGTCTATTGCTGCCTCGGGCACCTTATGGTCAATCTCCTGTGCGTCTAGATTTTCGAATCCGACGCATAACTGATAGATAATTGGAACATTCAGGGCCTCCCAGTTACGATAGAACACTCAAATTGCGTCGCGATCCAATATATCGTCCTCCAGCCGACTTGTCTCCAAGGGTCTATTGCTGCCTGGGGCTCCTTATGATCGTTCTCCTGTGAACCTAGATTTACGAATCCGACGCAAAACTGATAGTTAATTGTAGCGATCAGGGCCTCGTAATGACGATGGAACACTCAAATTGCTTCGAGATTCAATACATCGTCCTCCAGCCGACTTGTCTCCATGGGGATATTGCTGCCTCGGGCTCCTTATGGTCGCTGTCCTGTGAGTCTTGATTTTCGAAACCGATATGAAACTGATTGCTAATTGTAACGTTCGGGGCCTCCAAATGACGATGGAACACTCAAATTGCGTCGAGATTCAATATATCGGTATTCAGCCAATTTGTCTCCAAGGGTCTATTGCTGCATGGGGCTCCTTAAGATCAATCTCCTGTGAGTCTGGATATTAGAATCCGACGCAAAACTGATAGTTAATTGTAATGTTCAGGGCCTCTTAATGGCAATGGAACACTCAAATTGCGTCGAGATTCAATACATCGGCCGCCAGCCGACTTGTCTCCAAGGGGATATCGCTGCCTCGGGCACCACATGGTTCGTCTCCGGTGATTCTACGTTTTCGAATCAGACGCAAAACTGATAGTTATTTGTAACGTTCAGTGCCTCCTAATGACGATTAAGCACTCAAATTGCGTCGTGATTCAATACATCGTTCTCCAGCGGATTGGTCTCCATGGGGATATTGCTGTCTCGGACACCTAATGGTCCGTCTCCAGTGAGTCTAGATTTTCGAACCCGACGCAAAACTGAGTGTTAATTAAAACGTTCAGGGGCACCTACTGACGATGGAACACTCAAATTGCGTCGAGATTCAATACATCGTCCTCCAGCCGACTTGTGTCAAATGGGTATTGCTGCCTCGGGCACCATATGGTCCTTCTCCTGTGAGTCTAGATTTTCGAATTCGACGTGAAACTGTTCGTTAATTGTAACGTTTAGGGCCTCCTAATGACGATGGAGCACTCTAATTGCGTCGCGAATCAATACATCGTCCTCCGGCGGACTGGTCCCCAAGGGGATATTGCTGCTTCGGGCACCTTATGGTCCGTCTCCAGTGAGTCTAGATTTTCGAATCCGACGAAAAACTGATCGTTAATTGTAAGATTCAGGGCCTCCTAGTTACGATGGAACACTCAAATTGCGTCGCGATCCAATATATCGTCCTCCAGCCGACTTGTCTCCAAGGGTCTAATGCTGCCTGGGGCACGCTATGATCGTTCTCCTGTGAGTCTATATTTTCGAATCCGACGCAAAACTGATAGTGAATTGTAACGTTCAGGGCCTCCTAAAGACGATGGAACACTCAAATTGCGTCGAGATTCAATACATCGGCCTCCAGCCGACTTGTCTCCTAGGGTTTGTTGCTGCCTCTGGCACCTTATGGTCGTTCTCCTGTGAGTCTAGCCTTTGGAACCGACGCATAACTGATATTTAATTGTAACGTTCAGCGCCTCCTAATGACGATGGAACACTCACATTGCGTCGAGATTCAATACATCGTACTCCAGCCGACTTGTGTCCAAAGGGATATTGCTTCCTCGGGCACCATATGGTCTTTCTGCTATGAGTCTAGATTTTCGAATCCGACGCGAAACTGATCGTTAATTGTAACGTTAAGGGCCTCTTAATGACGATGGAGCACTCAAATTTCGTCGAGATTCAAAACATCGGCCTCGAGCCGACTTGTCTCCAAGGGTCTATTGCTGCCTCGGGCACCTTATGGTGGTTCTCCTGTGAGTCTAGATTTTCGAATCCGACGCAAAACAGATAGTTAATTGTAACGTTCAGGGCCTCCTAATGACGAAGGAAAACTGAAATTGCGACGAGATTCACTACATCGTCCTCCAGCCGACTTGTCTCCAAGGGGATATCGCTACCTCGGGCACCACATGGTCCGTCTCCGGTGATTCTACGTTTTCGAATCCGACGGAAAACTGATAGTTAATCGTAACGTTCAGGGCCTCCTAATGACGATGGAGCACTCAAATTGCGTCGCGATTCAATACATCGTCCTCCAGAGGACTGGTCTCCAAGGGGATATAGCCTCAGGCACCTTAAAATCGTTCACCTGTGAGTCTAGATTTTCGAACCCGACGCAAAACTGATAGATAATTGTAACGCTCAGGGCCACCTAATGACGATGGAACACTCAAATTGCGTCGAGATTCAATACATCGGCCTCGAGCCGTTTTGTCTCCATCGGTCTATTGCTGCCTCGGCACCTTATGATTGTTCTCCAGTGTGTCTAGATATTCGAATCCGACGCAAAACTGATAGTTAATTGTAACGCTCAGGGCCCCGTAATGACGATCGAGCACTCAAATTGCGTCGTGATTCAATATATCGGCCTGCAGCCGACTTGTCTCCAAGATTATATTCCTGTCTCGGGCACCATATGAGCCTTCTCCTGTGAGTCTAGATTTTCAAAAAAAAATGGTTCAAATGGCTCTGAGCACTATGGGACTCAACTGCTGTGGTCATAAGTCCCCTAGAACTTAGAACTACTTAAATCTAACTAACCTAAGGACAGCACACAACACCCAGCCATCACGAGGCAGAGAAAATCCCTGACCCCGATGGGAATCGAACCCGGGAACCCGGGGGTGGGAAGCGAGAACGCTACCGCACGACCACGAGAAGCGGGCCTAGATTTTCAAATCCGACGCAAAAAATGATAGTGAATTGTAACATTCAGGGCCTCCTAATGACGATGGAACACTCAAATTGCGTCGAGAGTCAATACATCGTACTCCTGCCGACTTGTCTCCAAGGGTCTATTGCTGCCTCGGGCACCTTATGGTCGTTCTCCTGTGAGTCTAGATTTTCGAATCCGACGCAAAAATGATAGATAATTGTAACGTTCAGCGCCTCCTAATGACGATGGAACACTCAAATTGCGTCGAGAGTCAATACATCGATCTCCAGCCGACTTGTCTACAATGGGATATTGCTGCCTCAGGCTTCATGTGGTCCGTCTCCTGTGAGTCTACATTTTCGAATCCGACGCGAAACTGATAGTTAATTGTAACGTTCAGGGCCTCCTATTGCCGATGGAACACTCAAATTGCGTCGAGATTCAATACTTCGACATTCAGCTAACTTGTCTCCAAGAGTCTATTGTGCCTCGGGCACCTTATGGTCGTTCTCCTGTGAGTCTAGGTTTTCGAATCCGACGCAAAACATAGTTAATTGTAACGTTCAGATCCTCCTATTGACGATGGAACACTCAAATTGCGTGAGATTCACTACATCGTCCTCCAGCCGACTTGTCCCCAAGGGGATATCGCTGCCTCGGGCACCACATGGTCCGACTCCGGTGATTCTACGTTTTCGAATCCGACGCAAAACTGATAGATAATTGTAACGTTCAGGGCCTCCTAATGACGATGGAGCACTCAAATTGCGTTGCGATACAATACATCGTACTCCAGCGGACTTGTCTCCAAGGGTCTATCGCTGCCTGGGTCACCTTATGATCGTTCTGCTGTGAGTGTAGATTTTCGAAACCGACACAAAAGTGATAGTTAATTATAACGATCAAGGCCACATAATGACGATGGGACACTCAAATTCCGTCGCGATTCAATACATCGGCCTCCAGCCGACTTGTCTCCAAGGGTCTATTGCTGCCTCGGGCACCTTATGGTCGTTCTCCTGTGAGTCTAGATTTTCGAATCCAACGCAAAAATGACAGTGAATTGTTACGTTAAGAGCCTCCTAATGACGATAGAACACTCAAACTGCGTCGAGATTCAGTACATCGTCCTCCAGCCGACTTGTCTCCAAGGGGATATCGCTGCCTCGCGCACCACATGGTCCGTCTCCGGTGATTCTACGTTTTCGAATCAGACGCAAAACTGATAGTTAATTGTAACGTTCAGGGCCTCCCAATGACGATGGAACACTCAAATTTCGTCGAGATTCAAAACATCGGCCTTGAGCCGACTTGTCTCCAAGGGTCTATTGCTGCCTCGGGAACCTTATGGTCGTTCTCCTGTGAGTCTAGATTTTCGAATCCGACGCAAAACAGATATTTAATTGTAACGTTCTGGGCCTCCTAATGACGAAGATAAACTGAAATTGCGACGAGATTCACTACATCGTCCTCCAGCCGACTTGTCTCCAAGGGGATATTGCTGCCTCGGGCACCATATGGTCCGTCTCCTGTGAGCCTAGATTTTTGAAAACGACGCGAAACTAATAATTAATTGTTACGTTCAGGGCCTCCTAATGTCGATGGAGCACTCAAATTGCGTCGCGATTCAATACATCGTCCTCCAGAGGACTGGTCTCCAAGGGGATATAGCCTCGGGCACCTTAAAATCGTTCACCTGTGAGTCTAGATTTTCGAACCCGACGCAAAACTGATAGATAATTGTAACGCTCAGGGCCACCTAATGACGATGGAACACTCAAATTGCGTCGAGATTCAATACATCGGCCTCGAGCCGACTTGTCTCCATGGGTCCATTGCTGCCTCGGCACCTTATGATTGTTCTCCTGTGTGTCTAGATATTCGATTCCGACGCAAAACTGATAGTTAATTGTAACGCTCTGGGCCTCGTAATGTCGATGGAGCACTCAAACTGCGTCGTGATGCAATACAACCGCATCCAGCCGACTTGTCTCCAAGGGTATATCGCTGTCTCGGGCACCATATGAGCCTTCTCCTGTGAGTCTAGATTTTCGAATCCGACGCAGAAATGATAGTGAATTGTAACATTCAGGGCCTCCTAATGACGATAAAACACTTAAATTGTGTCGAGAGTCAATACATCGTACCCCAGCCGAATGGTCTCCAAGGGTCTATTGCTGCCTCGTTCACCTTATGGTCGTTCTCCTGTGAGTCTAGATTTTCGAATCCGACGCAAAAATGATAGTTAATTGTAACGTTCAGGGCCTCCTAATGACGATGGAACACTCAATTTGCGTCGAGATTCAATACATCGGCCTCCAGCCGACTTGTCTCCAAGGGTCTATTGCTGCCTGGGGCACCTTATGATCGTTCTCCTGTGACTCTAGATTTTCGAATACGACCCAAAAATGATACTTAATTGTAACGTTCAGCGCCTCCTAATGACGATGGAACACTCAAATTGCGTCGAGAGTCAATACATCGATATCCAGCCGACTTGTCTACAATGGGATATTGCTGCTTCAGGCTTCATGTGGTCCGTCTCCTGTGAGTCTCCATTTTCGAATCCGACGCGAAACTGATAGTTAATTGTAACGTTCAGGGCCTCCTATTGCCGATGGAACACTGAAATTGCGTCGAGATTCAATACTTCGGCATTCAGCCAACTTGTCTCCAAGAGTCTATTGTGCCTCGGGCACCTTATGGTCGTTCTCCTTTGAGTCTAGATTTTCGAATCCGACAAAAAACTGATAGTTAATTGTAACATTCAGGGCCTCCTAATGACGATGGAACACTCAAATTGCGTCGAGATTCAATACATCGTCCTCCAGCCGACTTGTCTCCATGGGGATATCGCTGCCTCGCGCACCACATGGTCTGTCTCCGGTGATTCTACGTTTTCGAATCAGACGCAAAACTGATAGTTAATTGTAACGTTCAGGGGCACCTAATGACGATGGAACACTCAAATTGCGCCGAGTTTCAATACATCGTCCTCCAGCCGACTTGTCTCCAAGGGTCTGTTGCTGCCTCGGGCACCTTATGGTCGTTCTCCTGTGAGTCTAGGTTTTCGAATCCGACGCAAAAATGATAGTTAATTGTAACGTTCAGGGCCTCCCAATGACGATGGAACACTCAAATTGCGTCGAGATTCAATACATCGGCCTCCAGCCGACTTGTCTCCAAGGGTCTCTTGCTGCCTCGGGCACCATATGGTACTTCTCCTGTGGGTCTAGATTTTCGAATCCGACGCGAAATTGATCGTTAATTGTAACGTTCAGAGCCTCCTAAAGACGAAGGAACACTCAAATTGCGTCGAGATTCAGTACATCGTCCTCCAGCCGACTTGTCTTCAAGGGTCTATTGCTGCCTCGGGCACCTTATGGTCGATCTCCTGTGCGTCTAGATTTTCGAATCCGACGCATAACTGATAGTTAATCGTAACGTTCAGAGCCTCCTAATGACGAATGAACACTCAAATTGCGTCGAGATTCAATACATCGTCCTCCAGCGGACTGGTCTAGAAGGGGATATTGCTGCTTCGGGTACCTTATGGTCCGTCTCCAGTGAGTCTAGTTTTTCGAGTCCGACGAAAAACTGATAGATAATTGTAAGATTCAGGGCCTCCCAGTTACGATAGAACACTCAAATTGCGTCGCGACCCAATATATCGTCCTCCAGCCGACTTGTCTCCAAATGTCTATTGCTGCCTGGGGCTCCTTATGATCGTTCTCCTGTGAACCTAGATTTACGAATCCGACGCAAAACTGATAGTTAATTGTAGCGATCAGGGCCTCGTAATGACGATGGAACACTCAAATTGCTTCGAGATTCAATACATCGTCCTCCAGCCGACTTGTCTCCATGGGGATATTGCTGCCTCAGGCTCCTTATGGTCGCTGTCCTGTGAGTCTTGATTTTCGAAACCGACGCGAAACTGATTGCTAATTGTAACGTTCGGGGCCTCCAAATGACGATGGAACACTCAAATTGCGTCGAGATTCAATATATCGGTATTCAGCCGATTTGTCTCCAAGGGTCTATTGCTGCATGGGGCTCCTTAAGATCGATCTCCTGTGAGTCTGGATATTAGAATCCGACTCAAAACTGATAGTTAATTGTAATGATCAGGGCCACTTAATGACGATGGACCACTCAAATTGCGTCGAGATTCAATACATCGGCCGCCAGCCGACTTGTCTCCAAAGGGATATCGCTGCCTAGGGCACCACATGGTCCACCTCCGGTGATTCTACGTTTTCGAATCAGACGCAAAACTGATAGTTAATTGTAACCTTCAGGGTCTCCTAATGACGATGGAGCACTCAAATTGCGTCGTGATTCAATACAACATTCTCCAGCGGATTGGTCTCCATGGGGATATTGCTGTCTCGGGCACCTAATAGTCCGTCTCCAGTGATTCTAGATTTTCGATCCCGACGCAAAACTGATTGTTAATTAAAACGTTCAGGGGCACCTGTTGACGATGGAACTCAAATTGCGTCGAGATTCAATACATCGTCCTCCAGCCGACTTGTGTCCAATGGGGTATTGCTGCCTCGGGCACCGTATGGTCCTTCTCCTGTGAGTCTAGATTTTCGAATCCGACGCGAAACTGTTCGTTAATTGTAACGTTTAGGGCCTCCTAATGACGATGGAGCACTCTAATTGCGTCGCGAATCAATACATCGTCCTCCGGCGGACTGGTCCCCAAGGGGATATTGCTGCTTCGGGCACCTTATTGTCCGTCTCCAGTGAGTCTAGATTTTCGAATCCGACGAAAAACTGATCGTTAATTGTAAGATTCAGGGCCTCCTAGTTACGATGGAACACTCAAATTGCGTCGCGATCCAATATATCGTCCTCCAGCCGACTTGTCTCCAATTGTCTATTGCTGCCTGGGGCACGCTATGATCGTTATCCTGTGAGTCTAGATTTTCGAATCCGACGCGAAACTAATAATTAATTGTAACGTTCAGGGCCTCCTAATGACGATGGAGCACTCAAATTGCGTCGAGATTCAATACATCGGCATCCAGCCGACATGTCTCCAAGGGGATATTGCTGTCTCGGGCACCATATGGTCCGTCTCCTGTGAGCCTAGATTTTTGAACCCGACGCGAAACTAATAATTAATTGTAACGTTCAGGGCCTCCTAATGACGATGGAGCACTCAAATTGCGTCGAGATTCAATACATCGGCATCCAGCCGACACGTCTCCAAGGGGATATTGCTGTCTCGGGCACCAAATGGTCCGCCTCCTGTGAGTCTAGATTTTTGAATCCGACGCGAAACTGATAGTTGTTTGTAACGTTCAGGGCCGATAAATGACGATGGAACACTCAAATTGCGTCGAGATTCAATACATCGGCCTCGAGCCGACTTGTCTCCAAGGGTCTATTGTTGCCTCGGGCACCTTATGATTGTTCTCCTGTGAGTCTAGATTTTCGAATCCGACGCAAAACTGATAGTTAATTGTAACGCGTTAAGGCCTCCTAATTACGATGGAGCACTCAAATTGTGTCGTGATTGAATACATCGGCCTCCAGCCGACTTGTCCCCAAGGGTATATTGCTGTCTCGGGCACCATATGAGCCTTCTCCTGTGAGTCTAGATTTTCGAATCCGACGCAAAAATGATAGTGAATTGTAACATTCAGGGCCTCCTAATGACGAAGGAACACTCAAATTGCGTCGAGATTCAATACATCGTCCTTCAGCCGACTTATCTCCAAGGGGGAAATTGCTGTCTCGGGCACCATATGATCCTTCTCCCGTGAGTAGATTTTCGAATCCGACGCTAAAATGATAGTTAATTGTAACGTTTAGCGCCTCCTAATGACGATGGAACACTCAAATTGCGTCGAGAGTCAATACATCGTAGTCCATCCGACTTGTCTCCAAGGGTCTATTGCTGCCTCGGGCACCTTATGGTCGTTCTCCTGTGAGTCTAGATTTTCGAATCCGATGCAAAAATGATAGTTAATTGTAACGTTCAGGGCCTCCTAATGACGATGGAACACTCAAATTGCGTCGAGATTCAATACATCGGCCTCCAGCCGACTTGTCTCCAAGGGTATATTGCTTTCTCGGGCACCATATGAGCCTTCTCCTGTGAGTCTACATTTTCGAATCCGACGCAAAAGTGATAGTGAATTGTAACGTTCAGAGCCTCCTAATGACGACAGACCACTCAAATTGCGTCGAGATTCAGTACATCGTCCTCCAGCCGACTTGTCTCCAAGGGGATATCGCTGCCTTGGGCACCACATGGTCCGTCTCCGGTGATTCTACGTTTTCGAATCAGACGCAAAACTGATAGTTAATTGTAACGTTCAGGGGCACCTAATGACGATGGAACACTCAAATTGCGTCGAGTTTCAATACATCGTCCTCCAGCCGACTTGTCTCCATGGGGATATTTGCTGCCTCAGGCTCCTTATGGTCGTTGTCCTGTGAGTCTTGATTTTCGAAACCGACGCGAAACTGATTGCTAATTGTAACGTTTGGGGCCTCTAAATGACGATGGAACACTCAAATTGCATCGAGATTCAAAATATCGGTATTCAGCCGATTTGTCTCCAAGGGTCTATTGCTGCATGGGGCTCCTTAAGATCGATCTCCTATGAGTCTGGATATTAGAATCCGACGCAAAACTGATAGTTAATTGTAATGTTCAGGGCCTCCTAATGACGATGGAGCACTCAAATTGCGTCGTGATTCAACACATCGTCCTCCAGCGGATTGCTCTCCATGGCGATATTGCTGCCTGGGGCACCTTATGGTCGGTCTCCTGTGAGTCTAGATTTTCGAATCCGACGCAAAGATGATAGTTAATTGTAAAGTTCAGGGCCTCCCAATGACAATGGAACACTCAAATTGCGTCGAAATTCAATACATCGGCCTCCAGCCGACTTGTCTCCAAGGGTCTGTTGCTGCCTCGGGCGCCATATGGTACTTCTCCTGTGAGTCTAGATTTTCGAATCCGACGCGAAATTGATCGTTAATTGTAACGTTCAGGGCCTCCTAATGACGATGGAACACTCAAATTGCGTCGAGAATCAATACATCGGCCTCCAGCCAATTTGTCTCCAAGGGGATATCTCTGCCTCGGGCACCATACGGTCCGTCTCCTGTGAGTCTAGATTTTCGAATACGACCCAAAAATGATACTTAATTGTAACGTTCAGCGCCTCCTAATGACGATGGAACACTCAAATTGCGTCGAGAGTCAATACATCGTCCTCCAGCCGACTTGTCTCCAAGGAAATATCGCTGCCTCGGGCACCACATGGTCCGTCTACGGTGATACTACGTTTTCTAATCCGACGCAAAACTGGTAGTTAATTGTAACATTCAGGTCCTCCTAATGACGATGGAACACTCAAATTGCCTCGCGATCCAATAAATCGTCCTTCAGCCGACTTGTCTCCAAGGGTCTATTGCTGCCTCGGACTCGATGTGGTCCGTCTCCTGTGAGTCTAGTTTTTGAATCCGACGCAAAAATGTTATTGAATTGTAACGTTCAGCGCCTCCTAATGACGATAGAACACTCAAATTGCGTCGGGATTCAGTACATCGTCCTCCAGCCGACTTGCCTCCAAGGGTCTATTGCTGCCTCGGGCACCAAATGGTCCTTCACCTGTGAGTCTAGATTTTCGAATCCGACGCAAAACTGATAGTTAATTGTAACGTTGATGGCCTCCTAATGACGATTGAACACTCAAATTGCGTCGAGATTCAATACATCGTCCTCCAGCGGACTGGTCTCCAATGGGATATTGCTGCTTCGGGTACCTTATGGTCCGTCTACAGTAAGTCTAGTTTTTCGAATCCGACGAAAAACTGATAGTTAATTGTAACATTCAGGGCCTCCTAGTTACGATAGAACACTCAAATTGCGTCGCGATCCAATATATCGTCCTCCAGCCGACTTGTCTCCAAGGGTCTATTGCTGCCTGGGGCTCCTTATGATCGTTCTCCTGTGATCCTAGATTTTCAAATACGACGCAAAATTGATAGTTAATTGTAGCGATCAGGGCCTCCTAATGACGATGGAACATTCAAATTGCGTCGAGATTCAATACATCGTCCTCCAGCCGACTTGTCTCCATGGGGATAATTGCTGCCTCGGGCTCCTTATGGTCGTTGTCCTGTGAGTCTTGATTTTCGAAACCGACGCGAAACTGATTGCTAATTGTAACGTTTGGGGCCTCTAAATGACGATGGAACACTCAAATTGCATCGAGATTCAAAATATCGGTATTCAGCCGATTTGTCTCCAAGGGTCTATTGCTGCATGGGGCTCCTTAAGATCGATCTCCTATGAGTCTGGATATTAGAATCCGACGCAAAACTGATAGTTAATTGTAATGTTCAGGGCCTCCTAATGACGATGGAGCACTCAAATTGCGTCGTGATTCAATACATCGTCCTCCAGCGGATTGGTCTCCATGGCGATATTGCTGCCTCGGGCACCTTATGGTCGGTCTCCTGTGAGTCTAGATTTTCGAATCCGACGCAAAGATGATAGTCAATTGTAACGTTCAGGGCCTCCCAATGACGATGGAACACTCAAATTGAGTCGAGATACAATACATCGGTCTTTAGCCGACTTGTCTCCAAGGGTCTGCTGCTGCCTCTGGCACCTTATGGTCGTTCTCCTGTGAGTCTAGATTTTCGAATCCGACGCATAACTGATATTTAATTGTAACGTTCATCGCCTCCTAATGACGATGGAACACTCATATTGCGTTGAGATTCAATACATCGTCCTCCAGCCGACTTTTGTCCAAGGGGATATTGCAGCCTCGGGCACCAATTGGTCCGTCTCCTGTGAGTCTAGATTTTTGAATCCGACGAAAAACTGATAGTTAATTGTAACATTCAGGGCCTCCTAGTTACGATGGAACACTCAAATTGCGTCGCGATCCAATACATCGTCCTCCAGCCGACTTGTCTCCAAGGGTCTATTGCTGCCTGGGGAACCTTATGATCGTTTTCCTGTGAGTCTAGATTTTCGAATCCGACGCAAAACAGACAGTTAATTGTAACGTTCAGGGCCTCGTAATGACGATGGAACACTCAAATTGCGTCGAGATTCAAAACATCGGCCTCGAGCCGACTTGTCTCCAAGGGTCTATTGCTGCCTCGGGCACCTTATGGTCGTTCTCCTGTGAGTCTAGATTTTCGAATCCGACGCAAAACAGATAGTTAATTGTAACGTTCAGGGCTTCCTAATGACGAAGGAACACTCAAATTGCGTCGAGATTCACTACATCGTCCTCCAGCCGACTTGTCTCCAAGGGGATATCGCTGCCTCCGGCAACACATGGTCCGTCTCCGGTGATTCTACGTTTTCCAATCAGACGCAAAACTGATAGTTAATTGTAACGTTCAGGGCCTCCTAATGACGATGGAGCACTCTAATTGCGTCGTGATTCAATACATCAGCCTCCAGCCGACTTGTCTTCATGGGGATGTTTGCTGCCTCGGGCTCCTTATGGTCGCTGTCCTGTGAGTCTTGATTTTCGAAACCGACGCGAAACTGATTGCTAATTGTAACGTTCGGGCCTCTAAATGACGATGGAACACTCAAATTGCATCGAGATTCAATATATCGGTATTCATCCGATTTGTCTCCAAGGGTCTATTGCTGCATGGGGCTCCTTAAGATCGATTTCCTGTGAGTCTGGATACTAGAATCCGACGCAAAACTAATAGTTAATTGATATGTTCAGGGGCCTCCTAATGACGATGGAACACTCAAATTGCGTCGAGATTCAATACATCGGCCGCCAGCCGGCTTGTCTCCAAGGGGATATCGCTGCCTCGGGCACCACATGGTCCGTCTCCGGTGAATCTACGTTTTCCAATCAGACGCAAAACTGATAGTTAATTGTAACGTTCAGGGCCTCCTAATGACGATGGAGCACTCTAATTGCGTCGTGATTCAATACATCGTCCTCCAGCGGATTGGTCTCCATGGGGATATTGCTGCCTCGGGCACCTTATGGTCGTTCTCCTGTGATTCTAGATTTTCGAATCCGACGCAAAGATGATAGTTAATTGCAACGTTCAGGGCCTCCCAATGACGATGGAACACTCAAATTGCGTCGAGATTCAATACTTCGGCCTTTAGCCGACTTGTCTCCAAGGTTCTGTTGCTGCCTCTGGCGCCTTATGGTCGTTCTCCTGTGAGTCTAGATTTTCGAATCCGACGCATAACTGATATTTAATTGTAACGTTCATCGCCCCTAATGACGATGGAACCCTCATATTGCGTCGAGATTCAATACATCGTCCTCCAGCCGACTTGTGTCCAAGGGGATATTGCTGCCTCGGGCACCATATGGTCCGTCTCCTGTGACTCCAGATTTTCGAATCCGACGCAAAAATGATAGTTATTTGTAACGTTCAGCGCCTCCTATTGACGAAGGAACACTCAAATTGCGTCGAGATTCAATATATCGTTCTCCAGCCGACTTGTCTCCAAGGGGATATTGCTGTCTCGGGCACCATTTGGTCCTCTCCTGTGAGCCTAGAATTTTGAACCCGACGCGAAACCAATAGTAAAATGTAACGTTCAGGGCCGCCTAATGACGATGGAGCACTCAAATTGCGTCGCGATTCAATACATCGTCCTCCAGAGGACTGGTCTCCAAGGGGATATAGCCTCGGGCACCTTATGATCGTTCACCCGTGAGTCTAGATTTTCGAACCCGACGCAAAACTGATAGTTAATTGTAACGCTCAGGGCCACCTAATGACGATGGAACACTCAAATTGCGTCGAGATTCAATACATCGGCATCCAGCCGACATGTCTCCAAGGGGATATTGCTGTCACGGGCACAATATGATCCATCTCCAGTGAGTCTAGATTTTCGGATCCGACGCAAATATGATAGTGAATTGTAACGTTCAGCGCCTCCTAATGACGATAGAACACTCAAATTGCGTCGAGATTCAATTCATCGTCCATCAGTCGACTTGTCTCCAAGGGTCTATTGCTGCCTCGGGCACCTTATGGTCGTTCTCCTGTGAGTCTAGATTTTCGAATACGACCCAAAAATGATACTTAATTGTAACGTTCAGCGCCTCCTAATGACGATGGAACACTCAAATTGCGTCGAGAGTCAATACATCGTCCTCCAGCCGACTTGTCTCCAAGGAAATATCGCGGCCTCGGGCACCACATGGTCCGTCTACGGTGATACTACGTTTTCTAATCCGACGCAAAACTGGTAGTTAATTGTAACATTCAGGTCCTCCTAATGACGACGGAACACTCAAATTGTGTCGCGATCCAATAAATCGTCCTCCAGCCGACTTGTCTCCAAGGGTCTATTGCTGCCTCGGGCTCGATGTGGTCCGTCTCCTGTGAGTCTAGATTTTCGAATCCGACGCAAAAATGTTATTGAATTGTAACGTTCAGCGCCTCCTAATGACGATAGAACACTCAAATTGCGTCGGGATTCAGTACATCGTCCTCCAGCCGACTTGCCTCCAAGGGTCTATTGCTGCCTCGGGCACCAAATGGTCCTTCACCTGTGAGTCTAGATTTTCGAATCCGACGCAAAACTGATAGTTAATTGTAACGTTGATGGCCTCCTAATGACGATTGAACACTCACATTGCGTCGAGATTCAATACATCGTCCTCCAGCGGACTGGTCTCCAATGGGATATTGCTGCTTCGGGTACCTTATGGTCCGTCTACAGAAAGTCTAGTTTTTCGAATCCGACGAAAAACTGATAGTTAATTGTAACATTCAGGGCCTCCTAGTTACGATAGAACACTCAAATTGCGTCGCGATCCAATATATCGTCCTCCAGCCGACTTGTCTCCAAGGGTCTATTGCTGCCTGGGGCTCCTTATGATCGTTCTCCTGTGATCCTAGATTTTCGAATACGACGCAAAATTGATAGTTAATTGTAGCGATCAGGGCCTCCTAATGACAATGGAACATTCAAATTGCGTCGAGATTCAATACATCGTCCTCCAGCCGACTTGTCTCCATGGGGATATTTGCTGCCTCGGGCTCCTTATGGTCGTTGTCCTGTGAGTCTTGATTTTCGAAACCGACGCGAAACTGATTGCTAATTGTAACGTTTGGGGCCTCTAAATGACGATGGAACACTCAAATTGCATCGAGATTCAAAATATCGGTATTCAGCCGATTTGTCTCCAAGGGTCTATTGCTGCATGGGGCTCCTTAAGATCGATCTCCTATGAGTCTGGATATTAGAATCCGACGCAAAACTGATAGTTAATTGTAATGTTCAGGGCCTCCTAATGACGATGGAGCACTCAAATTGCGTCGTGATTCAATACATCGTCCTCCAGCGGATTGGTCTCCATGGCGATATTGCTGCCTCGGGCACCTTATGGTCGGTCTCCTGTGAGTCTAGATTTTCGAATCCGACGCAAAGATGATAGTCAATTGTAACGTTCAGGGCCTCCCAATGACGATGGAACACTCAAATTGCGTCGAGATACAATACATCGGTCTTTAGCCGACTTGTCTCCAAGGGTCTGCTGCTGCCTCTGGCACCTTATGGTCGTTCTCCTGTGAGTCTAGATTTTCGAATCCGACGCATAACTGATATTTAATTGTAACGTTCATCGCCTCCTAATGACGATGGAACACTCATATTGCGTTGAGATTCAATACATCGTCCTCCAGCCGACTTTTGTCCAAGGGGATATTGCTGCCTCGGGCACCAATTGGTCCGTCTCCTGTGAGTCTAGATTTTTGAATCCGACGAAAAACTGATAGTTAATTGTAACATTCAGGGCCTCCTAGTTACGATGGAACACTCAAATTGCGTCGCGATCCAATACATCGTCCTCCAGCCGACTTGTCTCCAAGGGTCTATTGCTGCCTGGGGAACCTTATGATCGTTTTCCTGTGAGTCTAGATTTTCGAATCCGACGCAAAACAGACAGTTAATTGTAACGTTCAGGGCCTCCTAAAGACGATGGAACACTCAAATTGCGTCGAGATTCAAAACATCGGCCTCGAGCCGACTTGTCTCCAAGGGTCTATTGCTGCCTCGGGCACCTTATGGTCGTTCTCCTGTGAGTCTAGATTTTCGAATCCGACGCAAAACAGATAGTTAATTGTAACGTTCAGGGCTTCCTAATGACAAAGGAACACTCAAATTGCGTCGAGATTCACTACATCGTCCTCCAGCCGACTTGTCTCCAAGGGGATATCGCTGCCTCCGGCAACACATGGTCCGTCTCCGGTGATTCTACGTTTTCCAATCAGACGCAAAACTGATAGTTAATTGTAACGTTCAGGGCCTCCTAATGACGATGGAGCACTCTAATTGCGTCGTGATTCAATACATCAGCCTCCAGCCGACTTGTCTTCATGGGGATGTTTGCTGCCTCGATCTCCTTATGGTCGCTGTCCTGTGAGTCTTGATTTTCGAAACCGACGCGAAACTGATTGCTAATTGTAACGTTCGGGCCTCTAAATGACGATGGAACACTCAAATTGCATCGAGATTCAATATATCGGTATTCATCCGATTTGTCTCCAAGGGTCTATTGCTGCATGGGGCTCCTTAAGATCGATTTCC